>NC_140780.1:251618137-252218137 GCF_044657685.1 Stegodyphus dumicola
CTACGTGTTGATAGTGTGTTTGAGACGCGAACGACAAAGAGTCTACCGGTTAGGTAGGATTTAACTATGTTTGTGATGTAGCCTGGGAAGCCCAGGTTGTGTAGTTTGTAAATGAGTGCGTCCAGCCATACACGGTCGAAAGCCTTTCCTATATCCAGGAACCGACCTCCTGTAACTTTCTTATTCTGCAGCCCTTTGCTGATGAGTTCCACAACCCAATATGGTTGGCTGACCGTCGAATGTCTGCTTCGGAGCCCAAATTGGTGAGGTATGATAACCTATTTGACGGCATATAAGACGCACTTTTTTTCCTAAATTTGTTCTCAAAAAAGTTACCTGCGTCTTATACGTGAAGGACACAGGTTAACTTTCAATACTGAATGCTATTTTTAGCCCGGATAAAGGTTCAGACTCACATAACTTTTTCTACATCTTCCATAATTATTTTGCGCATGCGTAAACTATCTGTCGCCAAAAAGCGCCAAAGCTCGAAGCTGATGTCTAAGTTCGAACAGGTCGAACAGGTTCGACTATTGAAACTTTTTTTCCTTGTGTGTGGCCTTCTAAATAAGGGTGCGTCTTATGTGCTAGTGCGTTTTATATGCCAGTGCGTCTTATATGCCGTCAAATACGGTATACTATTTTGTTCCAGATGTTGGCTGACCCTGTTAAGTAGTACCGCCTCCATAATTTTGCTAAGTGAAGACAATAGGCTCATCGAACGATAGGGTTCTGGTCAACTTGCCGGCTTCTTGGGTTTCAAGAATCGGCGTAGTTTGAGCCAACTTCCAACTTTCCGGGAAGTGCTGCCATCTAAGTAAGAGGTTGATAATCTTTGTGAAGTAAAGTAAGATTTTGACTGATTATCTTTTGATCATCCTGTAGCCAATAGCATTGTACACAGGGGTCTTGTTATTTTTCAGCTCCTTTACATACGATCAGACCTCCGACGGCATGACTAAGATCGCGTTGTCTGTGTATGGGCTTGTCGTATAGTTGCTGTGAAAGTCAATAATTAATTTCTCTGTTGTGGAATCATAAATGTTGTTTGTGCGAAACTGAGATTCCATATGCTGTGCTAAAAGTCATACTTTCTCAGTTTCTGTGTAATGGATCTGCTAAATTAGAATACAGAACCACCTATTGGATATGGAGAGAAACTCTCATTTGGCCATCTGGATTCGGCTAAGCAACATGCCAGAGCATGTATAAGGACTGAATTTATAATTAGTTAATTACGGTAAATAAATTAGTTAAATCTTTTGCTATACAGTCCATTCTTTAGTTTAGAATCATAGTACATGGTCAGCACAGCCAGAGAAATGAACAAAATGCTGGCATTAGATACAAATAAAACTTCGTTAAAAGCGAAACTAACTAGGTTAGAAAATGTAGTGAAGGAATATGATGACAGAATAAAAACGAAATTCAAATAATGTATAGAACCCTTCAAAGCATTCAAATGGATATTAGAAACAAAAGGAGTAGATATTTCGAAAGCGTTGATGAAATAGATGTATCAGTCATCGATGAAGAAATCGCTGGAATGGAAGAGAGAACTGAAATACTCGAGGTAATTATGGACATTCTGTCATTTATCGCACATTCTGAAAATGAAAATGATTGTAGTAAATTTGATTCTAAAGTACAAATACGTTTGCCAGAATTACCAATTCCTAAATTTTCTGGTAAATATACCGAATGGGATAATTTTAAGCTTCAATTCGAAAACATCATAGTGAATAACACTCAATTGACAGAAGTTCAGAAACTCTACTATTTAAAGTCTGCATTAACTGATGAAGCAAAAAATCTTGAAACTGTTGATGAGACTTTTAGTTCTCTATTTAAAGCTCTTCAAGATAGGTATGAAAATAAAAGAATATTAATTGAGACGCATAGAAAGTCAATAATGGCTTTACGTACTTTAACATTCGAATCGTCTTAAGGAATAAGATATGTAATAGATAATGTTACTAAAAACGTTAGGGCTTTCAATGTTTTAAAATATGAGAAAAATAACTTTATAAAATAACATTCTGTTATTAAATATCGTACTTCAGAAACTAGATTTTGAAACGCCAAACAATTTGAACAAAGCATTAATGCTACGTAAGTACCTACGTTTTATGAATTAATTTCGTTTTTAGAGAAAAGATGTCAGTTATTGGATAACATTAACCGTAATGCTAATAAATTGAAATATCCGTTAGAAAAAAGTTCGAAATCAAAGGCTCTGATGGTTAAAACCGATAGTGTTTCGATTTGTGTTATATGTAAAAATAATAATCGTCCACTGCATAAATGTGATTCATTTTTAAAACCAAATCCAAATCAAAGATATGAAATAGTTAAAATCAAAGATATGAAATAGTTTAAACTGCCTCAGTAAGGAACATTTAATCGCAAAATGCAATTCTAAGTTCAGATGTTCGGAATGCCATAAAAAACATCATTCATTAATCCATCGCCTGCTCAGAAATAGCGCCATCGATCAACAGTTATACAAAACAAAAACGGAAGCAACGAGTGACGAAATTATAAACAAGAATGAAGATGTCTCTAGTAAAAAATCAATCAAGTTGTCTTTTGACACGGAGAAAAAATGTGTTATTACCGACAGCAATAGTATATATTTGCAATTCAGAAGGAAAAAGAAATCCAGTTCAGGCTATACTTGTCAAAGAAACCTGCAGTTCATCTTGTGGAAAGAATCAGTTGGTAGTTGGTAGTTCTGTGAAGACTTATCGTCTAAGGACTGTAGCATACGGAACAGCAAATGCACCATTCCTCGCAAGAAGGGTGTTGAAGTAGTTAGCAATGGATGAAGCGACTGAATTTCCTCATGCCTCAAGAGTCATACTAAAGAACTGTTACGTGGACGACATTATCACTGGAGCTAATGCGCTGCAAGAAGCCAAGGAGTTGCAGACACAGTTAGCCGGTCTTCTAGAACGTGCTGGAATGCAGTTACACAAATGGTGTTCAAATAATACAGAATTATTGAAGAATAAAGAAAGTACAACTCAGGATTACTCCTTTCAAGCTACGGATAAGCCTCAGATTACAAAGGCCTTAGGAATGTCATGGAATACGTCTACAGACTGTTTTTCTTACGATTTAAAGATACTTGATATTGAAGAAACAGGAACGAAAAGAGATGTCTTATCAACAATAAGCCGTCTCTTTGACCCATCAGGTTTAATTGGACCAGTTACGACAAAAGCTAAAATATTTCTACAAAACCTTTGGCTTCTAAAATTAAATTGGAATACACCTCTTCCTGAAAATTACTTTGAAGAATGGAATGCATTTCTGCATAGTCTCAAAATAGTCAACGATTATTGCCTCCCTAGATTTGTTCTAACCAATGGATTGCAACAAATAGAAGTTATAGGAATCTGTGATACTAGTCAGAAAGCCTAAGGTGCTGCAATTTATGTGAAATGTATGTCATCTTCGAATGAATTTTCATCAAGACTTCTGTGCAGCAGGTCTCACGTGTCACCTATGAAGTCAATTACCATTCCTTGTTTGGAACTTTGTGGTGCAGTTCTGTTGGTAAAACTAATGAAAAGAATATTAGAGACCATTTAGCTGCCTATAGTCAAGGTGTATTACTTCACAAATTCGTCAATACTGTTAGCATGGATTAAAAAGGAACCCCATCAACTAAAGACATTTGCTGCTAATAGAGTGTCTGTTATTCACAGCATGACTGCTGTTCATGAGTTGTACCATGTTAGCACTCACAATAATCCAGCTGATTTTATATCACGTGGAGCTGAATCTAAAGATCTTCTTCATAATGATTTATGGTGGTATGGACCAACTTTCTTGACTAAGGATAGGTTTTTGACTAATCCTTGTGAAGTAATTTCATTTGATATGGATGATGTGGAATACGTTAAAAAACGTAAACTTAAGGATAATGACTTAGTTAATTTAAATGTGAACTCTAATTTCCTCATTTTAGAACATATTCTTAACATCAGTAATAACTATATTCGTATGTTAAGTTTTGTTAGTAGATTTATAGCCAATTGTAAGGGGAAAAAATTGTATGTACAGTTACAACATTTTAGCAAGGATATTCTATCCTTAAAAAATAAGAATTGTGTTTCTTCCAAAAGTAAGTTAAAATTTTTATGTCCATTTCTAGATAATGATTCTCTTCTGAGAGTAGGAGGCAGACTTGCCAATAGTAATCTTAATTTCAGCCAAAAATTTCCTTATGTAATGGCAAAAGATCATGTATTTATTAGATTAATTTTTCAGTATTACGATGTTAAATATTTACATCTTGGTGCTCAAACACTGTTGCATCAGGTTCGTAATAAATTTTGGGTTATTAATGGTCAAGATATAACTCGAAAGGTTGTACATGAATGTGTAGCATGTTTTAAGGTTAAACCAACTGTATGTGAACAACTTATGAGAAATTTACCTGGTGAAAGAGTTAACCCAGAGTTTGTATTTAATACTTGTGGACTTGATTTTTCTGGTCCATTCCTCATTAAGTATAAAAATCAGAGAACGGGTAATTATGCAAAAGTGTACGTTGCTATATTCATATGTTTAGCTACTGAAGCAATACATTTAGAGGTAGTAACTGATTTAACCACAGATTCATTACTTGCTACTATTAAAAGATTTATTGCTAGACGTGGAAAATGTAATACAATAATGTCAGATAACGGTACTAATATGGTTGGTGCAAAATCAGAACTGAAAAAAATTGCATAGCTTAGTCCTTAAATCTAATTTTGACATAGCAGATTTCTTAACATCTGAAGGTATAAATTGGAAACTAATTCCACCTAGAACACCAAATTTTGGCTGTTTATGGGAAGCAGGTATTAAGTCATTTAAATATCATCTTCAGCGTACAATCAGCTGTTATAAATTTACTTTAGAAGAATTTTGGACTGTTGTCACACAGATTGAAGCTATTCTCAATTCTCGTCCAATTTTACATTTATCAACAGATGCAAATGACTTTGAAGCCTTAACGCCGGGTCACTTCTTAATTGGACGTTCCATTACTTCATATCCTGAACCAAATTTGTCTCATCTTACAGATAATAGACTTTCTAAATGGCAAGCTATTACCAAGTTCATTCAAGGCCCACCAGCGGCCGAGCGGTAAAAGCCGCTGAACACTGGTAGTTCGATCCGGGGTTCGAATCCCGGTGAACGGGCTGGCTGCATGAGCGTTTTCGTGGTTTTCCCCATGTGTGACGCGGATACGAGCCAATTTCCCTTAAAAAGACCTCCACGGGGCATCTCCTCCCTTTCCGTGTAGTGCCTAAGGGCGAAGCACGTAATAAGTGAAAAGTTCATTCAAGTTATTTGGAAATGTTGGCAAACTGATTATTTAAATCATCTCCAACAACGCACCAAATGGTTTATTAATGAAGAAAATTTAAAGGCAGGTATGTTAGTTGTGTTAAAGGAAGATAATCTTCCCCAATTTTAATGGTCTTTAACTAGAATTCTAGAAGTTTTACCTGGTAAAGATAATAAGGCCAGAGTTCTTAAAGTGAAAACATCAAATGGTGTGTATATTCGATGTATTAGTAAAATTTGTTTATTACCAATCCAGGATAATAATGCTTAGTTTACATTATTATGTCCTTATTGAAAATTGTGCCTTACATTAAAATGGAACTGTTTAAAGAGTAAGTTCGATTGTAGCATAGTGAATGTTAATGTTCTTGAATGTTTGTATAATTTTATATTATATTCATGATGAAAGATTATTTATTAGCTTTCATATTGTATTGCAGAATTAGTTTTTCTTGAACTGTTACATTGTATGTATGTTTGTAATTTACGTGCTGAAATTTGTAATTTCAACGGGCGGCGGCCTGTTAAGTTAGAATACAGCGCCACCTATTGGATATGGAGAGAAACTCTCACTTGGCCATCTGGATTAGGCTAAGCAACATGCCAGAGCATATATTAGAATTGAATTTAGTTAATTACTGTAAATAAAGTAGTTATTTCTTATGCTATACAGTCCACTCATTAGTTTAGAATTCATAGTACAGGATCCTTTGAGGGTCTTTAAGGGGAGGAATGTTGTTGTGACATTTTTTGTACCTTTTGATCGATAACCATATAGAATTATTATCTGCAGAGAGGGACTCCAGGTAGTTAGCTCAGCGGAGTTGTCAATAATAACTAGTGCGAGACTTGACTGCGTCAAACAGCCTATTGAAGATGATTTTGTCCTGCCTGGATCTGGTTCTCTGAAATTGCCTTCTGGTAGCATTGCGTTTTCTGATGAGCTGGTTAAGTTCCTTGGATCTGACAAATTTAGGCTGTTTCACTTCTCTCTGAGCATTTTTGTAAGCATTTGTTACTGAACAGGTAAACTCCTTGATTAAACTATCAATGTCATTGCTTGAGTATATCGTTGGGATAGTGTACTGTATGTTGTTTAGAGCGTTGGCATAACATTGCCAATCAGTTTTAAAGGCTCTTTTGACTCGTTTAGTATAACTACTGATATCCAGTACCAAACGGACCGGTATGTGGTCTGAAGGTAATTCGTCCAACACAGGAACATCCATCGGAACACTGGTGTTTCTGAGGAAGAAGAAGTCTAAGATACCGGTGAATCTAGTAGTATATCGTGTTGGGGTAGCGCGGTGTCTAGCGTTCAGGTCTCCACCTACGATTATATGTGTGCCAAGTGTGAGTAATGTGTTGAGATCACCTTCAACAGCTGTACGGAGTTTTGATGGTGATATTCGTGTGGATACAAACGTGTATGTTGTGTTTGTGTTTGTTGCAATAGAAATAGCTGTAGATTTAATGGCTGAAAGCTGTGGAATTCTTATTTGATAGTGAGGAATTCAGAGTGTAACAAGGAGAGTTGTGCCACCTCCTCTCCTCCTGTCAGCAGTTATGGCCCTGTTGAATCTGTATATACAGTAATTTGCAACATAAATTGGGTTTGAAGGGCCAAGGTCTGTGTTCCTGTAGGAAGAATAGATCTGGGCTGTACTCATTTATAAAATCTCTCAATTCATTAATCTTACGAGATAAACTGTTTGCGTTCTGTGTAATGATGTTGATAGAATTGTTTACAGTACTATACATTAAGCATCACATTTAGAACCAAAAATATTTTCGAATATTTCAAACAAAATAAACATCTTATCAATAGTGTGCTCTGCAGATTGAAGCTCAGGCATCTTATCTGTATTTTTTCTAATAATACTGGCAAATGAAAAACCTTTAAAAATGTCCACAAGTTCCTTAATAAATTTAAACGTATCAGTAAAATACCTTCTGTCTTACTACAGTAGGTTTTTCCCTGCTACTACTACTAACAGTTGCATTTTTAACACTATAATCCGACAATTTATTGTTTACAGTAGCAAACTTCCCACTAATTGCATTAGCACAGCTAACGCATGGTATTACATTTCTTATATTAACATTATTTCCTTCATTTGACACATTAACTTTGCTTTTGTCATTACTTTGTGCTATTTTGACGTTTCTAGTAGCGGGAAACTTTGGACAACCACGGTGATTGGCCGTGTGCCCTTGTTGTGTACAGTTACAGAACATAACATTATTTATACGTCTGGCTTTACAATTTTCAGTTTTATGCGGCCACGCGCACTTGACAGATCGAGGCTTTAGTTTACAGTTATCTGATGAATGGTGGAAGTGTTGGCAGTTATGACACAACACAACACTTCCGACAGAATTATAAGAATTAACAGAAACATAAAAACACAAGAAATAAGTTTAATTATGAATTTCCTCCACCCTTGGTAGGTTCTCCAACTGTACTTGAAATAGCGGCATCGGAACCTTTGTTTTTAAGTTATGCATTTGCGAAACTTTGCGTACATTATAGCCAAAAGCAACTAGCTCTTCGTGTATTTCCTCCTTGGGACAATTTAGAGGAAGACCCCTGAAAACAACTTTAATGGGTTTATCCACTTTACTGATTATCAAATAGTGATCAATTTGTTTATCTTCCAGGTAACTTGTAATTACCCTATGGTCTCTTTCAGTTTTCGGGAAAACTTTCAAGAATTCTTCGTTAATTTTGGCACAAATTCTAGTTTTAAGTCGTCTTTTAATTTCTCAACAAAATCAGAAAATTTTCTGCCGGTTTAACCATAAAAGGTTTAACTTTTGGGTACTCAATTTTAGTAATCTCAGGCTCATCCTGATTCATATTGTCATTACTATTATCATTTTCATTCAAGCCACTGAATTTATTGGTAACCGTGATTTCCACATTACATTTAATCAATTTAGCTGGCCTGGTCGCCGGATTTTTCGGCAAAACAAAGCCATCAGAATCAGTAATATCAGTAGCTGACCTCTTATTCTTTTTAGATGCCCGCTTGGGCTTAGCATTAATAATATCCACATTATCATTAACAGTAGATTCAGAATTGCTAATAATTTCTTCAGAACAGTTTTCTACATTGACATCAACATTCTTACAAGTATTGAATTTAACATTTTTAAGTTTACCAGCTATAACTTTTTGAGTAATATCAGTAATACTTAAATCAACACAGTCAGGATTATGTGCACCAAAAAACTTACACTTACCATTATAGATCCTTAATAGTCTCTCGGCGAATCCGTCTTCCCTGGTATACAAGTTCCAAAGAAATTGAATATGTTGTTCAGCACCTTCAGAGTTGCTCATTGTTTCTAAGTCCATATCGATCAACATAATCCTATTTTTTAACTTTTCAATGTTCTGTAACACACACAAATAGTTTTCTAGTATTAAAGTTTCCGCATTTATTAACGCACCCCAATTATCTCCTAGATATTTATCTCCAAAACGATGCATTTCATCCGTTAATTCTAGCACGTGGCTCATAACCACAGATGTATCCATTTTAGCTGTAGGGAGTTCGTTCCCCACCATAGCTCGTGGTCACTAATTCTTGGAGAAATATCACTATTCACTGCATACAAAAGTCACACGATTTAGAAGTAATCCACATACGCGTAAATACAATACGATGAAGAAACAGCCACTTTCGAAAGTAGCGCAATAGAGGTTACAATAGAGCACAAAAATTTCAAAATATCTAATGTATACATCCCACCAAATAACAATCCCAGCTCACATGAACTGCTTCATCTCCTAAATTCCAATACTTCTACCATTGTCGGAGGGGACGTTAACGCCAAACACCTCTGCTGGAACCGGAGACTTGCAAGCAAGAAAGGAAATGACATATTCAACCTCATGCAATCAAATAATTATAACATTCATGCCCCAGACGAGTCCATCCAATTACGGGTACAATAGCGCCTCCACAATGGACTTCTTCATATCAAATAACATTACAAACAGATGCAATATTTCTGCAATCCCAGCCCTCTCTTCCGATCACAACACCATTGTACTTGAAACTCCCATTAATAAATACTCCCCTCATTAACCAGTCAAATTCTGCATAACTCCTTACAAGGAAATCCATGCATCAACAACAAAGAAAAATTAGAACAAGAAGTCTCTAAATTTACCAACTGCATCAATTCTGCATTAAGGGAACCCACCAATACTTTTCACGTGAACAAGCCTTTCCTCCCCCTGCTTATCGACATAAGAAATAATATTAATGAGAAAACCGACTCCGTAAAAGATGGCAAACCACCAGAGATCACAACTCAAAGCTCAATGCAAAAGGAAATAAACAGAAGAATCAAGAACTTTAAAAACCAAAAATGGACCGATTTACTAAACAACCTGGCTATAGAGGATAATTATTTATTTGACATTTTCCGCAAATTCAAGAAACCGTATAAACTAATCCCACCTATCCAAGGATCCAGTGGACTTTCATATACACTATTAGATAAAGCTAAATCTTTTGAGAACCATATTAGAGGATACATTCACTCTTAATCCCACTATGTACGAGAATAACCATATTCAACTGTCAGTCTGGTGGTCAATAACTTCCTTAATACTTCTGCTCCTTGCAACTTCACTTTCTTGACAACCCCAACAATCCTAGCCAACACCATCAGCTTCTTACAGACGAAGAAAAGCCCAAGGCACGATGGCATTTCGACCAAAGCACTGAAGCATCTCCCCATCAACGCTATCATCTGCCTTCCTAAGATAATTAATAGCATAATAAAATTCGCTCGTTTTCTTGCTCTTTTCGCAAGTCCATAGGTTTTGGTGCTGAGGAAGCTGACATTTCTAATATCCAAATATTACTACTGTAAAATCAACGAAAACAAACATTTATTCAATATACACAAAATCAGAATCTTGAAATCGCATAACACTCTGCATAAATAAATAAATTTAAAAAAAGAAAGAAAGAGGTGAGTCAGAAAAATCTCTGGGCATGTGTAGATGCCCAAATTCGCCCCTGGAAGTATTAAATTTCATATTGTGGGGTTTTGTTACTTGCAGTATTTTAATATACATTTTAATCTGAGCGTCTCCTTAGCTGTTTTTATCTTATCTTTCATAGTTTTACCCTGTTATTAGTCTGTATTCTTTCGTATAGTTCTGTTACTATTTCACTCTGAGTTAACTGAGTTAAGTTTGTTTCTTGATTTGTGATATAGTCAGTGTTCATAGGAGTGGGAATTGCTTCATTTCTTTTTAGTCTCTATTTTATACTTTGCGGTATAGATTATTTTAACCGTTTTATTTTTTATTTTCTATTACTTCTTGGATCATTGGATGACTGGCAATTATTGCTTTTATTTTGTTGTTTCACTTCAGTCATTACTTTATTGAAGATAATCTAACTAAATTTTGCACACGAAATTCCAATGCAAGCAACTCTTAGGGTTTTAGACTGCATGCGTGTAACTGACTTTGCTTGGCAAAATGTAACAATAAATAATTCCTTCCTAAAAGCATATTTTAAAGAAGAAAAATAATAATGAAGAGAATCAGTCACTGAAGCTGTTGACGCTTAAGCGGGAAACGTAGCTTTGCAACAGTGGGAATTCTTAAAAAGAAATCCTAAAATTCTATTGGCAAATTTCGAGGAAGTGGGCACTTTAGCTGCAACGTCTGCGAGCCTTTAACAGGTGCTGAAGTTGTGACAGATGTAAAATCCCCATCAGATGGCGGCTATTAAGGAGAATTATAGTAAAACTAAATAGTTATGAAGCAGAAATATTGTAAACATAATTTGTACCTCTTCAGAATCATTTGAACAATTGTATTGAATCCTTCCCCTCTATTATTGAAAACTGTTCTTTACTGAAAACTGTCTAGTCTCTAAAAGCTTTTGAGAGCATCAAATTACATTAACAAATTAATTTTGCTAAGGCTGATTGGAATTATGTTTCCATTGTTTGTTTTATTAAACGCCTGTATTAAAAGTTTACAGTTACGTCCTACTATTGTTCACATGCATTACATATGGTAAACTTTTGAATGCATTATTACTTAGAAATTTTTTACATTAATATTTTATTTCCTCGATTGTTTTCATTTTCATCAGTATTTGAGGGGTTAAGGCTCGTCCTGTTTCTTTGAAACTTTTTTCGCAACGGACGCAAGCTTCAAATTCAGTCTGTTGTTTATATATCTTGACGGTTTGACATTTGTGGCAACAATCGGAATAAATCCTCTTTTTTATAAAACCGCTGTTACCGGTTGGTAGTAGTGTTGGGGTTGTGAGTGTTAGCTGGTAGTTGCGTGATTGTTTCCGTTTTCATAGGTATGTTCTTATTTATTCTGTACTTGAATAGGTTTACTTTAAAGTTATGTGTATTTCATTGTCTTAATTTTAGATTTTCATGCAACATATATTTTTTGATTTCATTATTCTTTTTAAGTAGTAGTAATACCAGTTTCGGTTTGCTTTGAGAACATCATAATTGTGAAAGTTTCTTTTAGGAAATTATAGTTAAAAATATTTTAATTATATAACTTTTGATGTAAAAGAACTCTTTTTATTATCGGGATTAATTAGATTACATTATTTTGAGCTTTACATGTGTAACTTTCGTTTCTGAGAATACCCCTCCCAGAAAGAATTATAAGCTTTACTATACAGTAGAACAACGTTACTCTACAATAGAACAACATATTCAGTAGAATAACATGCAGAAATAAAACCCATCCAGTCATAGATTTTATTTTATGCTAAAACAAATTGTTAGAAATTAATTTTATTACGTGTGGAATACCAATTTCGGTTTACAGTGAGAACATCCACTGTGGGTTTACAACGAGAATGTAGTTTCTTGACTTTCCACATTTCTCTGAAATAAAGCGCATAATGTTCGTAGGTTTCATTTCGTTGTCCAAAAATTGCCAGAATTGAATTTTACTTAGTGTGGGGTACCAATTTCGGTTTGCATCGAAAGCACTCAATTGGGGTACGCAATGAGAACATATTTTCATGAATTTAAAAATTTCTCTTGTAGAATTACGATTGAAAATATTTTAATTTTGAAGCGATTTCCTTCTGATCTTTCAAAATCAACATTCAATAGTCTATATTATTTTGAGGTTTAGGTGTACGACTTTCGTTTTTGAGAATACTTGTCTCAGGACGAATTATAAACTCATTTGTAGAGTAAAACAATATTTCTTTGCTGAAATAATGCCTGTAAAGTTCGTAGATTTCATTTCATGCCCAAAAATAAATTCGTATTTTGTGTTCCGAGATTTTTCTGCGGAAAAAATTACCAGAAAAAGTTTTAATTCTGTAAAAAAATATTTCTTGCAAATTTAGCTTTCTCATCATTGTGTGATGTTGAAATAATTAATTAAAAAAATCACAAATTTTTGTTTCTGAAAATATTGTCCTTATAATTAATGTAACAGTTTATTTTTTTCAGTGTATTGTTTTTCTTTGAAAGAAAGTTGAAACAATTTCTAAATACAAGTGTATCTAGTAAAAAATGTGCTTTTGAAATATATCCAAAAACAAAAGTGCTATGTGAGAACTAAAAAATATTTTTTCCTTAGTGTGCTATTTTTAATGTTTCATAACAAGCCTTCTTAAATAGAATATTTGTTATCCAGAGATCTTTTCAAATTCATGCTTTTTGTGTTTGTTTGGTCACTCATTTCATGGTTATGGTATTTGTTATCCAGAGATCTTTTCAAATTCATACTTTTTGTGTCTGTTCGGTCACTCATTTCATGGTTATGGGCAGAAGTAAAGCTTTCTTTACTTCTTGTTCAGCTAACAGTGAGCATATTCTTTTTCATTCAAAGCCTAATAATGCAAAGATGCATTTCATGAAGCTTTCTGAGAATGTCTGTTAGCTTAGTGCATTTATCTTAATGGGAAATTTTGAATGAGGTAGGATGCAGAGGTCTCTATCGGCTGGCGTTCTAAAATCAAAACCAGAACTTAAGCACTACCTTTGTTTAACTCTTTGAGGGGCAGGAAAAAGCAATAAACCTTTTACAGACATCAGACATCTCTACTTGCAGAAGACATCTCTACAAATCAGTGTCTATGATACTCATGGAAATAGTTTTTTTTTTTTTCAAGCAGAGTGCAGCTTTGCATGTGCTGCATTCCATCACTGTTCTTACAGGCCTTTTTCTTGGGGCTTCAGAGTGCACATCGTCGTGATGTTGTCTTTTGATGGCTGATGCTTATTTTCTTGAAGACGAATTGCTTCATCTACTGCCTTATGTTTCTTGGTTGTCATCTAGTGAGCTACAAGAGAACTTCAAAAGTGGTCAGTCTTGAAAACCACTCGCACGAGGGAGTAAGTTGTTCAATAGAAAAGGTGGTTACTGTAGGTAACCACTGCCCTTCAAATAGTTAACCCCAAAGAACATTCATTTATAATGCCTTTAGAGGACTTCTTAGGTTAATCTGAAGATGGAAAAATTCTACCATTTTTAGCTCCAGTCCAGATAAACAGTTGTGTACTGGCAAAAGGTAGAATCAGTACCTCCCTTGGTAGAAGGAGTATTAGTAAATCTGGCTAATCTTTGGAATATGGTAACAGGTAGTTTGGCGACATTTTGGCAAGGCGATAAAGCTAGGACTTTAGCAGTGTACATGGATAAAGTCAAGAGTGTGCGCAATGCCGTTTTTGTGCAATTCTGGGATGATTTTTTTTAAGTGAAAATAGGTCGACATGTGCGTGGATACCATGTATGTGCAATTCTTAAGAGCGTGGCAAGCAGTGGGCGATTCTGCACTTTCTCCCAATTTTGCACCTAATCTTCGTCATGATTAAGCACTTTTGTTCCATAAAAGTTCTAGCATAAGCGTAATTCGGCTAACAGATTGTTGGAAAAAAATTTTGAGTAAAAAAAAAAAATTGCCTTTACTTCGTGAAAACAAAATGGCGTTCAAAACAAAAACTAGCAGGTTGCTGTAGCAGGGTTGGTCGCAAAAAAATCGCCAAGTTACCATAATCTGAAGATTAACCGTAAATCTATACTGGCTTAAATTTTGGTGGAACCCATTTTATTGAAATACTCTATAACTGAATAATAAATAAGCCATGACCTTCAATAAATTTAACTGATGAATTACAACGAGTTTTGCTAGGTACCAATTAAATATTCTATTACTATTGCCTGAATTTTATAAATAGTGAAGTGAGTTTAACAGAACTGGAAGAGTTTGAAAAAGGCGCTTTCTGCATGCATTAGTTCACACCATAGCAGACACTTTCAGTTTAAGTCATATGCATACATTAGATGGCTGGATTGGAAACTTGGATGGAGGGAGAGTGTATTTTTGTATAGTACGAGGGTAAGTTGAAAAATAAGTTTCCCCTGTCGACTGTGGTCAGAGTTGTGTATGAAAGTCAAAAAATAGAATGAGACATTAAAGATATGACATACCTTTATTTTATTATTCTCGTACGAGTATGTTGAGACATTTGTCATATCGCTTGATAAGCTTCAAAAAGTCCTCCGAGAAAAATTCACGCTTTGCATATGGAAGAAGCGTTGAACGGCTATGGGCGAAAGGCGACATAGCAGGAAAACGTGCAAGTCACTGATACACCATTGGGTAGAGGTTGCTGCAAATCAAGCAGATGGCGCTGTTGCAGTGCCTCCACAAAGTGGAGACCAGTCTCTCGTTTGAGCCCCGGTAGGTATGGAGAGAAGGTGCGTTTTGAATTCGTGGTCAAAGGATGAAGCGAGAGTGGTTATCCGCTATGAATGGGCACGTGGAGTATCAGGAACAGAAATTCATAACCTCTTCGTGGAAGTCTATGGGCCAGGTGTGATGTCGAAGCAAATGGTGCGGAGATGGTGTCGCACATTTAGTGATGGACGTCAGCAAGTGGAGTACATGCCGAGAGCTGGAAAACGCGCACGGCCACTACAGATGCAAATGTCAGGAAGGTGGATGACATGATTAGAGCGAACTGGCGTATCACCATCGATGAAGTAGCGGAAGAACTTGGAATCTCACATGAGCGAGCTCAAAACATCATCTACGACATTCTTCAATACAGAAAAGTGTCAGCACGATGGGTGCCCCGACAATTGACATCGACACACAAGGAACAACGCATGGGGGTCAGCCTGGAACATCTCGTGCGTTACCATGAAGATGGCAATGACTTACTGTTTCGGATTGTGACGGGAGATGAAAACGTGGGTCCACCATTTCACGCCAGAATCGAAAGCCGCATCTATGGAGTGGAAACATCCGTCGTCACCTGTCCGAAGAAAGTTCAAGACAACTCCCTCTGCAGGTAAAGTGCTCCTCACAGTTTTCTGGGACGCCCAAGGAGTTTTGTTGATGGACTTTTTGGAGGTTGGAACCATCAGTGCTATGCGCTACTGTGACACCCTGTCGAAATTGAAAGAGGCGATTCGGAAAAAACGCCCTGGCCTTCTCACATCTGGCGTTCTGCTGTTGGATGACAATGCCAGACCACATTCGGCGACGGCAATGCAAAACCATATTGCAACTCTTGGTTGGGAGCGCCTACACCATCCGCCATACAGTCCTGATCTCGCACCAAGCGACTTCCATCTGTTTCCGACTTTAAAGAAAAATCTCGGAGGAAGGCGCTTTGGAAGCAATACTGAAGTGAAACAAGCCATTCAATGCTTCTTCCATATGCAAAGCCCTGATTTTTTCCTGGAGGGCTTTTTGAAGCTTATCAAGCGATATGACAAATGTCTCAATGTACTTGGTACCTATGTGGAAAAATAAAGGTATGTCATATCTTTAATGTCTCGTTCTGTTTTTTGACTTTCATACACAACTCTGACCACAGTTGACAGGGGAAACTTATTTTTCAACTTACCTACGTATTTTGACTTTTTACCGTTATATTTTTTTAACAAAATTGATTGAGTTTCTGCTAGATCAGAACTTATTTTACTTCTTGCTTTATATACAAAAAAAAAAAAAAAAAAAAAAACCAAAAAGCTGGTTTGTGAGACCAGTATGTGAGAGATGAGTGCAAGTAATTTAATTGAGGAGATGTGCTTGAACCTCGTCAATTCAATGCATTTGAAGCCCTTGTTGAGATTTTTAATCAAAAGCCAGAACCCTAACTTTCATCAGAAGATCCCAGAAAAGATCATTTGGAAGATAAGAAAGGGATTATTGCCTATATCTAATTTATTTTATGAGTTTTGGATTTAATCCTAGTATATGGTATACACAGGATTTGGTGACATAATGATCAGTAAATGTGATGTTACAATGAGCAGTAAATGAGGTGTTATGATGAGCAGTAAATGAATCATTTTGGTATTGGCGACAGTTTTTAAAATCACGCAAAGGCCGTACTGTATGCTAGGATTTTACCAAGTTTTGTTCTATGATAATAAAAGATTTTTAGTTGCAGATTTCGATTTCTGAAGACAAGTTTTTAATGGGATAGGATACTATAAAATTTTTTGTATGATGTATATAGTTCTCTTAATAAAATTGGTTTAATTAATATGATAAATTATATTTGTTATGATGTGTGTGCAGAATTCGTACAGTTCTTGAAAATCCTTAGTTTTTTTTTTTTTTTTTTAAATGATTTTTGATGGACCGAAAGTCAAATCAGCAAAATTCCTTAATTTTCTCATCTGACATATCTTTCTGGTTTTTATGACTGCCATTCTGAGTGTGAACTAACATTTTAGAGAAATATTTTTCAACTCATTGACAAATATGTGCTCGATTAGTTATGATTTGAATTCTTTCCTACTTCTTAACTGCATAAGGGCCACGAAGTCCTGCCTCAATTGAAGCATTAACATTTTAAAATTATTATTATTGCGAATGAAAAGTTCATAAAATATTGCATCAAAAACATCCTTTCCCTTTTTAAGCTTTGATTTCTTTAACTATGCAGTACTAAATTTGGTTATTTATCAACATTTTCACAATAATCTGGATATTTGCGAATATTTCAACTTTTTTTTAAACAAACGTAATAAAATTAGTAAATAGCATTATATTAAAATAAAACATTTTTATTTTCCCATGTCATATTTTAAAATAACACTACTTTCCATTTTGATGGCGTAGGAATATTTTAATTCTTAAAAATAAGGTAATAAAGGCTGCGAAATGTACTTTCTGAAGTGCTTCTTAGCAAAAGCTGCTTTAATAATTTTAAAATTAATTTTGTTTTTCTTTTATATTTATTATTCTTCAAAGGTATATTGTTAAAACATTAACAAATTAGGGGATTGAAGCAGAGACAAGTAAAACACTAATTTCTTTATTGAAACAAAAAAGATGTTAAAGAGAAGGAAACTGATGTAAATTAACTAAAATATTTTGAAAATTTTCAAATTAAAAAAGGCATAAATATTTTGTTGTGTGTTGTTTTTACGAAACAAACATGACATAGTGTATATACCTCAGTACAAAGTCATTGGTGAGCTACTTGAGGCATCCTTGTCCATTCCATTCATGGCATAGTGCTGTGTGTTACCTGGAAATCCTTCAGAGTTCAACCTCTTTCCAACTTTGTATTATGTTACTTTTTCTTAGCTAATCTGTTGAACTGTAAGACAAGAATGGAAGATGGAAATTATAAAATGAATTTCTGAATGCAATGCTACTGAATGTTTTTTTCTCTTCTAACCAATCTTAGAAATACGAAAAAAAGGGATCATGTTTTTCTTGACAACCAAATTCCATTTTGCAAGGAAGAGGTCAAGATGAACATGAAAAGTAATAAAGAACATCATCCTTTCTGTCTTTTGAAGGCATTTCTCCATTGCATTTACTGCATTTTGGAATGTGAGACTTATATGTTCCTATCTCGAGACATCGCTCAGCATTCAAACATTTTTCAGTTGAAAAACTTGTGAACCGATTTGTTCATGGCTCAAGGTTCACTATATAGCGAGTCAAAAAAAGGGGGGGAAGAAAAGGGGGAAGCTGTTTTATATCTCCTGTTGTGATTGGCAGATTGACGAAATTCAGCCGTAGTAGAGATGACTTCAATGAGGACTTTCTTGTCTAGCCCCCCTTTTTTTTTGTGTGTGTGTATGTAATTACCATAGTATCATTTTAGAATCAATATCATAAATTATACGTGTAATTATCTGTATTTTAAACTGCAAAATGTTCTTAAATTATGATTTGAATACTGTTTGTAAGCAGATATTTTTTATAAATAAAAGAAAAATTATGACCATGTAAATCTATAATGACATTCAGGGCATCTAATTACATATATAAGTATTTGCAAATAGTTGCTTTTCCTTGAAATTTATCTCTACATGTTAAAGTGAGTTGCTATCTTTCCTTAATCTTTACTGTGGATGTAAGATAGGTAAAATCCTAGGAGAGCCTGGCGACAGCCTGGGAAAGTGCAGAATCACCCACTGCTTCGTGTGTTTCTCAAAATCGCCAACTTGAAAATAACAAGTAAAAAACTTGCTCAAACTCTGTATCCATGTACACATTGACCTATTTTCGCTTAAAAAAACATCCCGGAGTTGCACCAACTTGGCATTGCACAATCCCTTGACTTTGTCCATGTATACATCGATACATGCCATATAAGTGGGCATGCTAAGGGTGTGAGCTCTGCCAGGATCCAACTGTAAGATACAATGTAAAAACTAACATATAATAATTATTAACATTAATATTAAATAAAATGTTTTTGTTAAAGCTAATGATACTTGAAATAATGGAAAATGTTTTACCATCTCTGGTGCTTCAACAGCTTATTGGAACTTTATACTAAATACTGTATATTAAGTGAATTATAACTCCAGCAGCTTTACTCAAAGCTGAGACACTAACTGGATCAGATAGAACTTTTAACACGTACCAGTATCAGACATTCATATCTGTTCTAATCCAAGTCTCTCTCTCACTCTCTCTCATAGCAAATAGCAACAGCCAAGTTTGTTACAAATCATACTGGTTATGATATTACTCCTCATTTAAACCTATGTCCCTCAGCTTAAAATTTACATAAACCTGAACACAGCGAGTACATGATAAAAGGAGGCGTAAAAGAAAGAATTAACATAAAACTAATTGTTCGTAAATATCACTGATCTTCTTTAAAATATGTAAAACTATTATATGTATAAAATAATATAAGTGTAAATTGTGGAGGAATTTTATAATTTAATTACCTGACAAATTTTACAAAGTTGAATTTATTCTCAAATTTACTTTATTAAGTATTGGAGAATGTTTAATAATAATGTATCCTGCCTAGAGATTTATTTTATTCTTAGAATGGTGTTACAGAAGTGAAGTTCAGATATAGATAATTGCTGTAATTTATTCAATCCTCTTTGCTGATAAGTCCTTAATTTTTTTCCTTAAAGGTGTGTAATTTTAATGTGCAGAAATGTGTGCAAACCCTGGTATAGGATCTGTACAGTTACTAAATATCACACTAGAAAAAAAAAGCAAGCAGTATCTTAATGAAATGGATGAAAGAAGGGAAAATTAAAAAAGAAATTGAAACATATCTGCCATGTACATATTTTTTACTTTTAAATGTAATTAATTACTCCAATTAGTCATTTATATATTCATAAAGTCTCATGGTCTGAAGTTTTGTTTTATTAAGTTACATTTGTTTAAATCTCATTTATCTCGTTCTCAAGTAGCAACAGCCAAGTTGTATGTTGTATTGTATGTACTTTTCTTTCTGTTTTGAAAATTAAATTCCATTGTTAGTAAATTTGCTAATTTATGCTTATGTATGTAAACTAGTGAAAAGTTATCATCAGGATTAAGCATCTGACATGATTCTTATAAAATTTGTTGAGAGAGGGTCATTAATTTTGAGAAAAACAAACATGGAGCCATTAAAATGTCTTCCATAAAATTGGTATTAATATAAAGGTGAATTTTATCTTAATTTCAATGTGGCATTCTGACAAGCTTCCTTTCTGTACAGATAGTAGCTTTCCTGAATTTTTTAAACAAATGGTTTATTAATCAGTTGTTTAAAACTAAGAATTCTCCAAATTTTTAAAATTAGGCAAGAAATCTGATGTGCCCAGCACATAACCACCAATTCCATATCTTAACATGGAATAGTATATGTCATAGATTTCTTTTATAATTTATTAATTGTCTTATATTTCTTTAAATTCCGTTTATGAGGAAGTATAAATATGTTTGAACAAGCAGTAATTCCTAAGTAAAACCATATTTTATCAAATGTTTTTGGTGAAAGTGCTGCTTATTTTTCTAGTTTTTATATTCTATAGCAGTTTCTTTTTGTGATCCTTCAACATTCAATTATTTTATCTATTTTTTACAAGAGTGAATTTTTTATGTAAAGTATTTTTAACCACTATATTTTTCTTTTAGTGTCTGATTTTTATTCTGAAGACAAACATGGAGAACAGACCAGTAAGTCTGGAATTTATTCGTTACAGTATGTTTACTTTTTAGCTGATAAGGCTGACTAAAAGCTGTATTTATAATATGCAATAGGGATAAAATAAAACTTATATACATATTAAGTTCAAAATAGGTAGCTATAGACTTCATTTCCTTAAATATTGATCTTAGAACTATGCTTTTAATTGTAGAGTTTTTCAAAATAACATATATATGTTTATAAAAATCGCTTCAGTTCTGGGGCCAAGAGGATTTTATTAACATTTTGAGGCGGGGCTTTGCAAGCTGTAAAAGCCTTGAAAGGACGGGGTATCTTGAACCCCGAATGCTTTCCCCCCTAAGAAAATTTTCCTATTTGCAACAAAGATTCTTGTGTGTAGTTTAATGGATTCTCAGAGGGGTGCATCTATGTCACAAAAGGAAGGGAAATATATGGATTAGTGATGAGACTTAAAGATGCTTTTCGTCATTGAGGGAAAAATTCATATTACAGTTGTTCCAGATTGAGATAACTGAGCGTTACACAGAAGGAAATGTGTAAACTTCAATTGAAGAAGAAGTCATTCTTTATATTATAATACGTTACTTCCGTTTTTACAAAATTTTGTTTGAATTTTAAATTACACTGCAAAATTATGCATCTTTACTAAGTACTTACAATAATTATGTCTGTCATATCTTTATATTAATATTATGTTACAAAATTATTTTAACTATTTGATTATTTCATGGGTAATTTAAAATTTAACTAGTTTTCATCTCAGTCTTTTTTTTCACTGTTAAATTTCCTTATAATTTTTAATTTGTTTTGGTATATATTATCAAATATAGATATATCTTTGATTTTTCTTCCATACAAGGAATAATTAAAAAATAAACGTTTAATGGTATAGAAATTATTAACAATTAAAGTTCAGTGGAACCGTTAAAATTATGCTCTATAGGCGTAATGAAATTTTAATTTTACATAATTGTTAAAAGTCTGCTTGATAATGTAGTATTTAAGGAGGAAACTTTCAGCAAAATAGAATATATCTGGTTTAATTAAAAATTATTTTATTGGAGACTGTTAGTATTGCAATGTCCAACTATGTAAGTGTTCCTAATTTAAATTCAGTTCTTTTCCAAAATATGTGCATAATAAAACAGAACCTCCAAAATGGTTTTTCAGAATAATATATTTTAGTTTTTAAAATTAGAAAAGGGGAAAAAAAGGATTATTTAATAAAGTACCATTTTATACTGTTTATTGAAAATTAGTAAGGGATTTATTTCAGGTATTTATAATAGAATGAATTTAAGTTATTAAAAATGTCAAATTATTTAGTATGCAAACCCAAAATTCAAAACGTAAATTTCATTTGTCTTTTTATACTAAATTCCCAGCCTCGCTAAGGGAACGTGTTCACTCGAGTATCAAAATTAAGGCAATTTCTTAGTGCAAAGAGTTTTTTTCAAATCGAAGTAAAATTTTTTATTATGTATAGTGTCTGAAAAACTGCAGGAAAAAAAGGTTAAACGATAATTAGTTGTTGTCTTCAATACTGTATTTTATTATGCTATATAATTTAGCTCATTTAGAGAAATTTCCAGATAATTTCAGGTGCGCCTAGCCAGCAAAAATTTCTCCTGTTTGATATCGTTGTTGCATGTAAATTTTTCTATTTCCTCTATTGTCTAAACCAGTTCGTTTCAACTCCAAACTGTCTTTGTAGCTGTTTTGACATTTTTATATGGTGGAATTTAAATTTTACAATATATTAGTGAGTATCTTTATGTGCAGTTACTCAAAAAAACTTCATTGTCAGGTCAAGTGAATTCTATACCGACACAAGTTTAATTAACTGCTTTTCCCTTTGCTATCGAAAACTTGGCAGCTATTCATTAGTTTCATTAACACCTCGATTATTATGCTGTATTATCAAAACTATTTTATAACTGAGTGGCCAAGATATGCCCCCCCCCCAGGAATTACTCCACTACTTGAGCGTAGTTACTGAGATACGTGTCCAATGAATGGCAAAGGCATTCAATCAGTTAAAAGATCAAGGTTCAGAAATTCAGATGGGGAACATGTGTTGTCTTAGAACAATAATTTGTACATTATTTGAGAGCTTTTACATCCTGTTTGTCTCAACGGACAGTGACATTTCGCAAATGCTACTCTAATTCATTCTGAACATCTTACTCCAAAACTATTTGGCTCTGAAATCTGACACTGATACGGAGGTACCTCCAGCACATCTGGAATCTAATGGTTAGAAATGAGCCCCAGGGAGAGAAACACAATGAACAAATTCCTCTCTTTTACAAAGGCAAAAGCTTTCAAAACTGGTTGACTAGTTTCAGTGTATTTACGATTTCCAGGTTTCAGACTGAAATTGTAAAGTTACTTTTGTTTCGTAGGCACAAAATTTATATTTATGCTGTGATTTGTTTGAACATACCACCACAGTAAACTTCTGTGTGAAGGTCACTTCAGCATAAACAGATCTATATGGAAATAAAGAGACAGAACTGATAAGAATGTAAGAAAAAACTGCTTGTACCTGTATACAAGTACGTGAGAATTCATATTTGTTTATGGAAACTTATACCTACATATCCATGTAGTATGTATGTCTGCATTTATATAATATGGTATAAGTGCAGATATGTACATAAAGCCGAAAGCATGCGTACCCTTAAATGGGAATAAAGTATATATACACATGTACACTTTGCCTCCCCCTCCAAGAAAAAGATGGACAAAATCTCCCATTCTACTTTGCCAATTGACGAAATTCAAATTGTGTTTTTCATGTCTCGGAAATGCAACTTAGGATATATGTTAGATACATAGATAGCATCATTCTATCATAGATATTTTGACACAAAATCGGGCATTTTCTGAAATGACATGCCAATTTTTGGTACTATTCGGTTTCGAGGGCCGTAAAAAAATTGCAGCGAAAATGTACGCGCAAAAGCGCCCATTTAACAGCGCGCCAAATCTAGCGTACTCGCTGATTTCAGGTTGCCTAAGTTTATATAGTTCTACATTTCTTAAGACGCCATTGAAATGCTAGTTTAATTTTTAAATCCTTTTTTGATATTTGTATGGATTAAAAATTTGGGAGTTGCCCATGACAAAAACTCGGCAATAGAATTTTGGATAAAGTGCAGAATCACCCACTGCTTGATGCGTTTTTAAGAATTGCTCATACTCGGTATCCATGTGCACATCGACCCATTTTCACTTAAAAAAAAATCCTAGAATTGCACAAAAATGGCACTGCGCACACACCCTTGACTCTATCTATGTACACATCGACCTATTTTCACTTAAAAATTAAAAGAAAATGACAAAAATCCAATTGTTTTTACCCTTGTAAAAAGCGGCAAACAAATAAGTGAGCGGTTCTGCACTTTACTGAGAATATTTTCAAAGAAAAGGCATCATTCGTTATAGAAAATTATGTTTGAACAACCAACGAGATGAAATTATGCTTTAGCGATAAAGCCGGTAGCGAAATAGCGATGCAGGCATCCATTCAGTTATATTTAGCAATTTTTATATAAATTATAATAATGATCTGAAATAGTTATTTATGCTTCCATTCAGTCATGTTTAGCCTTTTTCATATAAATTATAATAATAAAAAAGTATTATATGAAATTAACCTTTCATCTAAATTAAAACATCAATCTTAAATAGTTATTTACTATTATACTTCCTTTCTTGCCGCAATTATTAGGGTTGCCGCAATTATTTGTGGCAGCATTGGCATCAACAATAGTTTGGCGAATTTTTACGGCCCTCGAAACCGAATAGTACCCAATTTTTTCCAGATTTCGATTCTGCGACTCAAATTATACCTAAATATTAAATTTTGTAAAATTTGGCGCAACATTTAAAAATTTATCTTGGCTTATTTTTTTTCAGTTTGCACCAAGAATAGTTCAATTGACGAAATTCTTAATTTACAGCAACCTATTTTCCTTTCATTTTATTTCATTGTACATGAGTGGAAAAAAAGTCGTGTTCATTACTTTCAAACAATTTCAAGAAAATGCATAAAGTACATTGGCCATTATTATCACTGGTAACTAGTATGCCAAATTTCAAAACACGCCAATATGTAAATTCACGTATATCTTAGGAAGTTTTGAATAAAAAACTCTAATTTTTTGCAGGTGTGCCTAGAAATACATCTACTTTAAGATATTAAAAATTTTAAAGGTTATAATAAAAAAATGTTTTCAAAAAATTTATAAAAAATATTTAAAAATACAAATTTAAAAAATAAATTGTAAAAAAATGGTTAAATAAAAAGTTTGTTGTTTGCCTTTTACGCTTTCTGTTAGTGCTATTACTGTGTTATGAGCGGCACATTTCCCATTGTTCGACTTTTAGGAATCTCGTTTGAGGTATAGTTTCATGTCATATGTGTAACCGTGGTGGTCCACAAGCATGTAAATTTTAATTCCAAAATGCTTATGCTTTTTAGGAACATATTGTTTAAAAATTACTCTTCCCTTAAAAAGAACGATTACCTCATCTACAGCAAGTTCTTCGGAGGGCTCGTATATTTCCTTAAAATTTTTTCTCAAATGCTCAAATATTTCGCTTATTTTCCAAAATCTATCATAATTAAGATCATTTCTGTCTAGTGACTGTTTGCGGGATATAGTGTATACTGAAAGGAATTTTGAAGGAACAAATCTGTTTTTTTGGATTATATTTGGATTAAGCCTAAATTTTGAATTCTTGAAGAAGGAATCAAGTCTGTTTAATAAAAAAGAGATATTAATATATATATATATATATATATATACGTAGATTGGGGCAAAAGTAATGGCAACTATTTTTTTTTTTCTTGAAGATACCAGTTCGTTTGAAAAATGTGACATATACAGATGACAGGACAAAGTCTTAACTACATGTGTGGACAATGAATAGCACTGAAATATTGTAATACACAAATTTATTACGGTAGTATACAAGGCAATATAGCCTTCACCGTGCAAAAGAATGATAACACAATACACATAAAGTTGACATGACAAACCTGGGCCTAAAGACCCTCAATGTAGTCCCCTGCTGTCACCACACGCTGCCAACGATATGGGAGGCGCTGAATACCATCAGCCTCAGCATTTGCCGCAATATGTGTGAATTGGGTCATCTATTGGTGCACAGCGTTAGCAATGGCCTCGCGTGTTGCAAACCGCCTACCACGTATTGGTTCCTTAATTTTGGTAAAGAGATCAAAGTCACAGGGTGAAAGTTCAGGAGAGCACCGGTGGGTGCTCCAATTCTTCCCATCCCCAACGTCGGAGTAGCTGCCGTGCACACTCTGCTTTATATGGTCTTGCATTGTTGTGCAGAATTATTGCACTGTCCACAAGATCCGGACGTTTATCCGAGCGCCACGTCGTACCTGTCGCATCAGGAAGTCCCTGTAGTACTGTGCGGTCACTGTTCTGCCATGAGGAACAAAGTGGCAAACAATGACAACCCTGGCGCCATACGCGATGATCACCATCAGTTTGACTGGGGAAGGATTCTGACGCTACCTCGTTATGTCATATCCTGTGGACGGTGCGTTTCTCGATGCCACTTGCCCTCTCTAACTCCAGTAATGTCTATCGTCTGTCTTCATCCATGAGGTGCTCGATGACGGTGCGTGCCAAATCGGGCCGCACACTCACCAGTCGTATCGAACGTTGCTCATCACTGGTTGACACACGTCCTTGCTGAAACTTTCCTACCCATCGTGCTACTGTACGATGTGGTAGGACATTATTCCCAAGGGCTTCTACTAATTCACTGTGACATTCCATCGCATTTCTCCTCGGAGAACGGCTATTTTGATGTAAGCACGCTGCTCAACCCGGGTTACTTCCATATCGCACGGCACTCGCCAACTGACCGATTTCAGAACCCTCGCTATCACTGAGCCATCTGTTGTTCTGCATACACATTATGCCTGCAGAACTTCCACACGACACATATACGTTTTGTGATCCGTTTACATATCTACAAGAAAAAAAATAAATGCCATGACTTTTGCCCCAAACCTCGTATATATTTTGAAAGCTAATTTTTTAAAAACTACACATGCGATCTTTACAAAACTTGGCTTTTTGGTATAATTTGAGTCATGGAATTGGAAAAAAGTTGGTATGTTATTTCAGAAAAAGTCCGATTTTGTGTCAAAATACCAGTGTTAAAACAATGCTATATATAAATCTAACACATATCCTAAGTCGTGCTTTCGAGACATGAAAAACACAAGTTGAATTTCGTCAATTGATCCAGTAGAACAGGAGATATAGAAGTGTCGCCCCTTTTTTTTTGTGCAGTGTACACACACAGGCACACATATGCATTTATATATATGTGTTTGCATGTTGCATGTGGATTTATGCATACGTATATTAAAGATATAGATATACGTATGTGTATATATTTGTTAAATTGTTATGTGTATATTAAATATTTGTGCATTAGATTCGGATATATATATGT
Organism: Stegodyphus dumicola; assembly: GCF_044657685.1. Lineage (NCBI taxonomy): Eukaryota > Metazoa > Arthropoda > Arachnida > Araneae > Eresidae > Stegodyphus > Stegodyphus dumicola. Next base: position 251,645,435 of record NC_140780.1, read on the forward strand.
ATATAATGTACATTGTATTCGTATGTATGTGTGTATATAATGTAAATTATATTTATTACATATATATATTAAATTATATATGTACGCTATATTTATATATATGTGTATATATATATATATTAAATTATAATTAGAAAACAATTCTTTTGAAAACAAAATATAAACATGCCTAGTTTTTCGCGCATTACGCTGCAGAAAAATTATCATTAAAGACATAAAGTAAGAAATTTAGAACTAATATTTCACGAAGGCCAAAAATTGAAATTCATAATTAATAAATTTCAAACAATTTTATAAATGCAATAAAGAATTTAAAAATGTTAAAGCCAAAACATTTCAAACCCATTTAAAAAACATAATGAAATTTAAAGGAAAATCATCAAAAACAGAAGAGGAATTCAATCAACTTCAATGCTACTTCATGAAGGGGGAGGAAAATTGAAATCTCTCAATATATATGTGAAGTATATTTGTATATACGTAGGTTGGGGCAAAAGTTATGGCAACTATTTTTTTCCTTGAAGATACCAGTCCGGTTAGAAAATGTGACATATACAGATGAAAGGACAAGGTCTTAACTACATGTGTGAACAATGAATAGCACTGAAATATCGTAACACTCGAATTTATTATGGTAGTATATAGGGCAATATGGCCTTCACCGTGCAAAAGAATAACACAATACACATAAAGTTGACATGAGCCCCTGTAGTACCGTGCAGTCACTGTTCTGCCATGAGGAACAAAGTGGCAAATAATGACACCCCTGACGTCATACGCGACGATCACCATCAATTTGACTGGGAAAGGATTCTGACGGACCTTCTGCTGCCTTGGTGATCAAGAATGTCGCCATTCCGCCGACTGACATTTCAGTTCTGGTTTGTATGCCCGTGCCCAAAATTCATCGATGGTGATTAGAAATGAATTGATCTCCGTCCTGTTGCCAGCATGCAAAGTGGGCGGAGCATATTCCATAGCACACCCACCTTTGAACTTCTGTCAGTGCATGCAGTACCCACCGGGAATCGATTTTGTGTAGCTGTAGCTCATTACGCAATATCCTGTGGACGGTGCGTTTCTCGATGCCACTTGCCCTCTCTAACTCCAGTAATGTCCATCGTCTGTCTTCATCCATGAGGTGCTCGATGACTGCACAGTCACCGGTCATCCCGAACATTGCTCATCACTGGTGGACACACATCCTTGCTGAAACTTTCTTACCCACCGTGCTACTGTACGATATGGTAGGGCATTATTCCCAAGGGCTTCTACTAATTCACTGTGACATTCCATCTCATTTCTCCCTAGGAGAACGCTATTTTGATGTATGCGTGCTGCTCAACACTGGTTATTTCCATCTCGCATGACACTTACCAACTGACTGATTTCAGAGCCCTCGCTACCACACAGCCAGCTATCACAGAGCCATCTGTTGTTCTGCATACACACTATGCCTGCAGAACTTCCACATGACACATATATATTTTGTGATCCGTTCACGTATCTACAAGAAAAAAATAGTTGCCATGACTTTTGCCCGAACCCTCGTGTGTGTATATATATATATATACGTTCCACCATGACTATTTGAAAGTATTTGTTGTTTCTTCTCTTTATAATTTTGGATTCTGTGGAGGACCCATTGATTATTTTTTAAAGATAGGAATATAGGAAAGAGATATTGAGCAGTTTATTACAAAATGAAAAATTAGTTTTGGAATAACATAACCATTAATTTTTTTAAAGTATGTTAAAATGAAATATTTTCATTTGCTTGTGTGGAAAGTTTTGAAGCATGTAACACACAGTGATGCTTTCTTATTCCACTTCTCGGACAAGCAACACATCTTCATGGAGCTTTGTTTTGAATGAGCCAGTGGCCTATCAATGAAATGGTATCTGAGACTTGAGCAGAGTTAACTGAAGCTTCTGAATCATTGAGGAGTTGCTTTATAAGATTTTTTCTAAAATCTGTTAAAGCTAAGTCTAAAATTTTCATTTTGTACAAAATAAAGGAGTTTAAAACTGCTAATTCAAGTAAGTGGGAAAAGATTTTCTTTATCCTTTTTAAAGTTTTCCTTCCAAATATGTAACTATTTACCATTCAGTCACACAAGTCAACAAATCCCATATTTTTGTTGTGGGTTGATACAATTTCGGGTTTTCCTCTTCCGTCATAGGCTGCAAGGGGATTGTGCATATTGCTGAGCTTAAAAACTTGTCTCTTGTCTTTCCAACAAGCCGTAGTTATCCCTGATGACAATTTTATTTTAATTTGTCCTTTCTGCATTCGAATGGCGGCATTCAGTTTCGGATAAATTTTCCGTCTGCAGCGAATTGTACCACAAATTGTTGATTTTATATTTATGCAGCAATTCATGAAATAAATCTGGTAAAGATAAGAAATTATCCATAAAAAGTTTGTTGTTTGCCTTTTACGCTTTCTGTTAATGCTATTACTGTGTTATGAGCGGCACATTTCCCATTGTTTGACCTTTAGGAATCTCGTTTGAGGTATAGTTTCATGTCATATGTGTAACCGTGGTGGTCCACAAGCATGTAAATTTTAATTCCAAAATGCTTATGCTTTTTAGGAACATATTGTTTAAAAATTACTCTTCCCTTAAAAAGAACGATTACCTCATCTACAGCAAGTTCTTCGGAGGGCTCGTATATTTCCTTAAAATTTTTTCTCAAATGCTCAAATATTTCGCTTATTTTCCAAAATCTATCATAATTAAGATCATTTCTGTCTAGTGACTGTTTGTGGGATATAGTGTATACTGAAAGGAATTTTGAAGGAACAAATCTGTTTTTTTTATGTCTGCATGTAATATTATAGAGATAAGTTTTAAAATGATAAATTCAACGAACAGTGAGCCTATACCGTAGATCAGGAGTAATTTTCAGTCCACTCAAATCTTGGCCCTAGCTCAGTACCAAAGCCTGCATCTTTAATGTGTTATGTTATTTTAACTGTTTTGACTACATGCAAGTTGTAACTTTTTCAGTTTTTTTTTTTTTTTTTTTGTTGTTGTTGTTGTTGTTGTTGTTTGCGTGTGCTTTTGCTGCTAGAATTTTTAACTTACTACTTTTGTATGTGAGCAAATTTTAGGATTTGCTCGCTTTTAGAAAGGATTTTTCTTATACTGCCTTTAATCATTACTGTGTCCATATACTTGAGAGATTTGAAAAAAAAAAGGCAAGTTTATTTTCCCATTCGGTTATTTATTGAAGTGATCTTGCAGGAAACTTGTCCTAATCAAAAATGTAATTACACAACTAATTAATTGGAAGGGGGATTCCATGCTGGAAGGAAACCAAATGGCTAAGATTTAGAAACACTGTTAATTCATTTCTTCTGTTTCTGACAGTAAAACGATATATGAAGTTTATGTGGTTTTCCTTAAGTAATGTGAATGAGGGCAAGTTTCCTTTTAAAAGTCCTCTATGCAATTTTGCAAAGGAGCTTAAGTAATCTATTATTCCCATTAATCTGTATGATAAATTATTTTCCTCATTTTGGTTCATTAAGTATTTTAAGAGTTTTGAATAAAAAGTTATTTTATAAAATCTTTAAATTTCTTAATTTTAATCCTTTTTTTTGTCTTAATGACATTATCAATTGAATTATTTGATTGAAAAATCACTTTTCAACAATGAATACTTGTTCTTTTACTTCCAATAATTCTCTTACCTCAAATAATTGAAAAAAATCTATGAATTTTCAAAAATTCTCCCAGAAATCAGAAATTGTGTTAAATATTTCATGCAAATTTTATTTAAAAAGATGTGTTTTGTAAAATGGTGCAAACTTTCAATTTTTGAGATTTTAAATTTTTTGTTAATTGGAAAATTGCCCCCAAAAGTAGTTTCAACATTAAGAAAATCTAAATTGAAATTTATTAAACTCACTCTACTCTTATTATCATCTGCAGATAGTGCGAGTACAAAATTTGAACTCGATAGCTTATCAAGAAGTAGCTTAAAAATTGATGACGATCTTCTGATTATAGTGACAAACACCACTCTTGTTTAACTCTTAAATATAATATTTTTGAATACTTTGGAAAGTATGTAAATTTCTGATTTCGCATAACTGTTATTTTTATAACATTCTTGGTATTATGAAACATGTATGTGACCTTCATATTTGACACCTGGCAATTCTGCTCATCTTTGAAAATATTGTGATGTTCATTCTGTAAGCATCACTATCTGTGATACTCATTATCGTTACTTAATTATGTTCTATACAGAAATATTGGTAACTTTGAGAATAGCCAAGAAAATTTTTGCATGGTATTTAATTATTTGAGTTATATAACTACTTACATATCTCAAATAATTAAATGAAATTTGCTGTTATTTTGTAGAAATAATCTTTAAAATACTTCCCCCCCCACACACACACACTGAATAAAGTTATCACTATTCTGATGAATTGAACATTATGAAAACCAAAAGCTGAATAGGTAATTCCAAATCTAACTAATAAATGCTCTACAAATACAACTCTTCATATTTTAACTGGATTTTTTAGCTCTAGAAAGAAACCTATTTTATGTAGATTGCTTTAGAAAAAGACAGTTTTATCCAAATTTAAGGTTGCTTTTTTGTCTAATTTTCGGCTGCTTATTAAAAAAGCTTTGCCGCTTAAAATGTTAATTGCTTAAAAATATTTGTAATTGCATTCGATTTGATATTTACAAATTTTCACCCTAAGATTTCTTTAAGAAGTTAGAATTATAATTGTATTCAATGCCAAAAAGTTTAAATGATTTGGAATCTGTGCAAAAGGAAGGAAGCTATCATGGAGGACTTTCTAAGGAGAATTAGATAGCATTCATATTGAATGTAGAAGAAACAAGAAAACTTTCATGGTACTAGTGCGTTCACCAGGATTTGAACCCATGTCAAATTACAAGTGCTAATGGATTTTAGTGCATGGGTCCCTGGGGAGCCCACAGACTGATTTAAAATCTTGTTTAGAAAACTTTCATCTTCATTTAGTATGATAGGTTTCATGGTTTAAGGGTTAGGATTATTTGAATATAGCAAAGCACACAAGGCCTACCTGCCTGGAGAGAGAGATATAATCGTGAACTTTCTAAGGGAAAATGCTTCATGTTACACCAGGGGAAAACCATGGAAAAATACCATGCAGCCATCCCATGCATTCGTATGGGTTTGCATCTGAGTCGAACTCCCAGTATTCAGTGGTCTTATGGCCACTGATGAGGCTGTAGCATAAAAGGGGAAATAATAAATGTCACCAGACTATATGACATCTAAATTAAGAAATAAAAAGAAATTCTCTTTTGAAATAATCTTTAACCAAATTAAGTTTTTTTTAAATGCTAATGATTATTATAATTATGAAACAATTCATGTCATTTATGTTCTTTTCAGATTATTAAAATTAATGTTGTTTTAATGAACGGTTATTTAGAGCTGTTGTAGAAAAAAATACGTTGAAATTTTCCTTTAAAATTTTAGGAATTATTGAAAAAACATCTGTAATTTATAAGTGAGGAAATGGAGTATTTGGCCAGATTTTACTTGTGTGGGAATATCTGTATCTTGAAAGATAGGTATCACATGCTTCAGTAAATTAGCAAACCTAAATGCTGTGCCAAACTGTAATATGTTCGGGGCCCTACCCTAAAAATCAAAAGTAGTGAAATCAAGACGGAAGGTTCACAAAAGATGTTAATTGATGATCTCAAAACATCTTGATTATTAGTATGGCACAATCTGCCTTTGGAGCCCTGGCCAGTCACCCTACATCCCATCTTTTTGCTTTTATACTTAGAATTATATATTACATACATAAAAATTTCTACAAATTAAATTTTTTGATTTTCTAACTATTTTATGCTAAATTAAATGTTGCCAGATGGTTGTCTTTTAGTCACTGGGAATCGGTGCTTCTTGAAGACTGCTGATTTATGAATAAAAAGTTTCTTTCTCTCTTTGCCAGTTCCCACCCTAATCATTCACAGAAAGGCAAACCTTTGGGCAAAAATAGCTCTCCTATGATGTTATTTTTTCGGCAAAGCAAGAGGGGAAAGTATGTTTAATTTATGTGTAGACATCTTAACTTTCCTTTAAAATTCAAGCATTACGAAAATCTATTATAAAAGATATACTCTCTAAGGTATAAAATTTTTGTGTAATGAAATTATAAAATGTGATATATATATATATTAAACACATATATATATATGTATGTGTGTAATCAAAAGGTAAAAGAAGAAAATAAATCCTAGTAGTGGGAAAAAAAATGAAAGAATTCAAAGCATAATAAGAGTTTCATTTATCTTGAAGGTCAAAGAATTTTTTTCTCGCTTCAGTATTTGAAAGACTGTTAGATTAAAATGTAATTGATAAATAAATAAATGGAAGAAAAATAAAACTTTTAATGAAGAAAAAGGAAAAATGGAATCAATAAACCAGCATTTCCCAACCTGCGGTATGCATACCGTTGGTGGTACTTGAAAAATAATCAATAATGGTGGGCATAAAAAATTAAATAAAAAACCATAGAAACATTTTTTTCCTATAATTCATAAAAATTATTTTAATTAATATTATATGGTGAAGTTGTTAATATGTACAGTTAATGATCGAAACTCCAGCAATCGATATCGGGGGGGTCCTTTTCTTTTTTGGGGGGGGGTGCACTTTTAAATTTAGCCAATAGCCATCAGTAACTTGAGATGTCACCGCCACTATTGTGATGGTGCTGCACTCGCATTCCCTTCACAGCGCGGCTTACAAGTGACAGGTTATTGTTTATAGTGGTATTGAAACAAAATTAATTGTAAGGAATAAGATGGATGCATTTAATCAAACGGCGGGCAATAACAGCGCTGATCATATGTTTCGTATAAGAAATCATTTTCTTCGTGTTATCGTATAACGGAAAATATCCACACATTATATTTTACAGTTTTTAAGAAGTCATGGGTTATCTGCTTTAAGAGAACACCTTCGTGGTCAATTTTCTAAATAAAATTGGCTTGAATTCACGTTACGCATCTGGAAAATCATAAAGACCACAAGCAGCTAAACTGTTCCGTTGCCAACAACAAACTACCAACATCCAGCAATCTTATTCACTCAACTATAGTGAACTTAAACTAATGTTTGTATATTATTAGTAGTATTAAAATAACGAAAATATTTATTCTAATAAAAATTTTTGTTTGAATATCCTCCCTAGTAAGGTATTTCCTTTGGTTGGAGATTTGTCAACAATAAATGCTATGTTCAAACAAGACATTTATTTAGAGCATAATGCTTCAAAAATGTATGCTGGGATCCCTAGGAAAAAAATATCGCCGGAAAATATATCTCCGAAAAAATATTTAATTATTCATATTCTTATGATTAATTATTAAATAATTAATAACTTTTATGATTATTAAATGAAATGCTTATTTATACTTTACCAAATGTACAGCAACACTCTTTCTTTACAAAAATACCATATTGAATAAATTATATTGTAAGCTAATAAGTAACAACATTGCTTTGTTTAATTAAGATACAATAACAAGCCAAACAAACATTAAATTGGAAGTCAAACAACAAAAATCAGCGTTATATTTTCAAATTTTCACAATCTAATTTTCATTATATCTTATCTCGTTCATTTGCGCTTTTGCAGTTGAAGATGATGGTTCGGTAAAACCATCGAAACTAGTCCTGTGAAAATTTGAAAATATAACACTGATTTTTGTTCTTTGACTTCCAAATTAATTGCTTTGTTTGTTATTAATATGTCTCATCTTTCCTATTTCAGATAAAATTTACTAGTGTTTCTTGGACAGGAAAGCAAGAATTTTTAATTTGAATCAATAAATTTATGATACACTGAAAACGGTTTCAAGTTATAATTCCCTTTCTGAATATCTTGAATGTATATGACACTGGTACTGAACCCAGTTTTACATAACTTTTCAACCAAATGGTTTGCGCTAGCATTATTTTCTTATTTCTTTATAACAAAAAGTATTTAAAAAAGAAAAGAAATAGAAAGTATTTAAAATTAAAAAGAAAGTTTTAGAAAAATATTTAAAATAAATGGATCTTATATCAAGTTAAAGAAAGTGCTTAACTTGAACCCAGTTTTACATAACTTTTCAACCAAATGGTTTGCGCTAGCATTATTTTCTTATTTCTTTATAACAAAAAGTATTTAAAAAAGAAAAGAAATAGAAAGTATTTAAAATTAAAAAGAAAGTTTTAGAAAAATATTTAAAATAAATGGATCTTATATCAAGTTAAAGAAAGTGCTTAACTGTCATAAGAAAAACTGAAGCAAGAAGGATAAAAACTTTTCAGATCGTATTTTTAAACTAATCTAATTAGCTTATTATAAGATAAATGCTATTATTTTTTGCGATGATAGTAATAGAAAAATAAGAGCAATAAGGATAGCTGTAGAATTCTTTATGTAGAGTAATATATTTATATTAAAATAAAATTCATAACTTTAAATTTTAATAAAACAGAATTATATTTGCATGAGGTTTGCATATTTTATAAAAATCATGTGCATATTTGTATCCTATAAAATAATTTGTTAAAATTCTACAGGATATTTGAATGTGCTCCAGACACTCTATTTCATAAAATAACAAGCAAATATTTATATCATATAGAACAATGCCTTTAATACGTTAATTCACCAAAATGCAAATGATATATAGTATATTCTGTTTTTCGAGCTTTTATAAAAGGAGAGTTATATAAACCATTTAGTAGGAATGGAACATGTTTACTCTTTTACAACTCTCAGCTGATATTATAATGACATATTATACTGTTGTGTTACCGTTAAATAGCTTGTTTTAAGAAGGAAAAATTATATCTCAAATGAGTTTACAATTTCTATTTTAGCCGAATACTTATTTATTTGGAAATCTTAAAAAGTATGCAAGCAGCTATGACTTTAATGTAAGAAATTGATTGAATAAAGTTAAACTTTTCAGTTATGGACTATTTCGGCTACGAATATATGACAAAACTATTCAAAATTTAAGTGTCTGTAAAGCGATTGTGCGAAAAAGTGCCATTGAATGCGTTGTTCCTTACCTTGCTAAGGAAAATTTAAAGAAGTAAGACGGTTCGTAGCACTTTTAAAAGATGCTGAAACTATCGAATACTGCGTTTAAAAACTTAAAAATGCAATATCTGTGTAGTTAGTGCTTGAAAGTAATATTTGAAATTTCTCCTGCAAAATTTTGATTAGAAATATATACAGTCAAAAGTCGTTAATCCGGACTCGTCGGGACTTCAGCGATTCCGGATTATCGATTTTTCCGGATTATAGATCATCAGTTTAAATCTGGTAAGATGACATGCAGAAATTACAAAATTAAAAATATGAAACCGTAATTTATGAAATAAAGAACAATTATGATCTAAAGGGTATCAAAATTTACAAAAAGAAAAAGCTTAATATTTATTTGTTTACTTTATTAAACATTTCTTTCAATGTAAGTTGTTTAAGTTTTGCTTCGTTTCATGTGATAATACTTTCTCTTTAATTCTATTAAACAGACATAATTTCTTGTTTAGTTACAAAGTTTCGCTGTTGAAGTCCTATAATTGCTGTGTTGAGAATACCGACTAATTTGTCAATCGAAATGTTTTCGTTTTCAATAACCTCTCTGGGTCACTTTCTTCACTATCGGAAGCAAATTATAATGACGAGGAACTTGATTTAAATCCTATCAAAGACGGAGTACATCAAGATGAAATACTACACTTAGTAAGGAATTATAAGCCAAATAAAATAAAAACATCTGCCCTGAAGATAAGGATACTGCTGACAGATCTACTTCCAATCCGCGGCGTGAAATTGATAAACAGATTTTGGATTTCGAAACATACTTTCGCTTCTAGATACAAATTACATATTAGTAAATATATATCGGAAATTCTATTTGACATAATCGAAAGTTCAAGCTTACTTTTATGAAATTGCTCTAACAGTCTGCAAAAAATAATAAACCAGATCCAATTCGAAGATTAAGGAACAACGCAATCTGCAACATTAACTAAATTAGATAATTTTAGCTTAGCGTAAATTACACATTAAACGAGCATGTGCACAAACATATTGGCAGCCGTAAAGGTCTTATGCGCACTCGTAAACGCCTGTGCGCATGCGTGAAAGCGATGCGTGCGCAGAAAGTTTGTAGCTTTGAGGTCCGGATTATGGGTGTCCGAATTAACAACTTTTGACTGTATCAGTTAATTTGCGTCAGACGAGTATGGATTTCTTATTCTAATAGCACATTGAAAAACATATTATTCATTGAAATATTTATTTCTTTTGGAGAACGAAAAGGAATTTGCTTCATACATTTGTAATAAACTGAGTCAAAAACCGTCGTGGTGCGGAAGCCTATCTTCAAGAATCATATGCAAATTTCAGGAAGTAACCAGATGACACCGATGGTACGTCACAATGACGAGATTGGAAGAGAGTGATATATAAAAAATACAGGAAAAGAAGTAAAATTGTTCGCAGGCGCTTTATAAACATTTCAGTGCAATAACCAAATAGTTATGACACAAAGAACGCATTTGGATGATTTTTTACGTGGTAGAATTATCGGCCATCTGGAATGTGGGCGTACCCAACTGGAAGTATCAGACGAACTTGGAATTGCCCAGAGTGTCATCTCCAGGCTTTGGCAATGATTCCAAGATGATGGTAATGCGAATAGACGTTACAGCACAGGTCGCCCCAGAGTTACAACGCCGAATGAAGACCGGTATTTGGCAGTTACTGCCAAAAGAAACATCCGGAGCACAGCCTCAGACCTGTCTCGTCAGCTCTCTTCAGCCACTAGTACGACAATTTCAAGGCAGACCGTGTACAGACGCTTAGGGCAGATTGGTCTTTATGCTCGTAGACCTGTCAGATGCGTTCGACTTACTGCAAATCACTGTCGCCTGTCGTTAGCCTGGAGTAGAGAGCATGCATTGTGGACACCACAACAGTGGGCTTGTGTGATGTTTTCCGACAAGTCCAGGTTTAGCTTGCAGTCTGATTCTCGCCGGACTTTCATATGGAGAGCTCCAGGTACCCGTTATCACCAAGAAAACATTAAACGACACCGTTACGGTGGTGCAGGAGTACTTGTTTGGGCTGGAATTTTTCTAGGTTCCAGAACTGACCTGCATGTTCAAACTGGAACCATGACAAGACAAATCTATCGGGACGTCATTCTGGAACAACATGTACGTTTGTTCCGGGGTGCCGTGGGCACACAATTTGTGTTTATGGATGACAATGCCCGTCCTCACCGTGCAAACATCATAAGCGAATGCCTTCAATCGGAGGACATCACTCGTATGGACTGGCCAGCATTCTCACCGGACTTGAATCCAGTAGAGCATGTGTGGGAGATGCTTGGCCGACGAGTTGCAGCCCATCAACCTCCTCCTACATGTCTACCGGAACTTTGGAGAGCATTGCTTTTTGAGTGGTGTAATATCCCCCAAGATTAGATCCATAATTTGATACTCAGCATGCCTAGGCGTTGTACAGACTGTATTGCATCGTCTGAGAGACATACAATGTATTAACAATCATACCAACCATGTAATATTGTTTTTTTGTAAATAGTTTTTTTTTTTTTTTTTTTTTGTAATTTGCTCCAGGGAGAAAAAATCGCTAATTTTGTTAATAATATCAAACATATAGCATCTATTTTTGCTCTTTACCTTTTGTTTAATAAATAAGCTTTACAAATAAGTCAAATTTGTTTTGCTTCTAACTCTTCCTTTGCCTGATTTTGCATTATTCTTAATTTATGGACATGAGTGTAAAATGAGTCAAAAACTGTGTTGTGTGGAAGCCTATTTTATTTTTATTTATTTATTTGAAATTGAAACCACGGTTCTGTGAAAAAATTGTTTAGTCATGCAATCTTTTTGAAACTAAACATTACAACTATCATTACAACTATCATGAATCTACTACCAAAATGCACTTTAACTAACGATAATTGCATATTAATTTATTGACTACTATATCTTTTTGTTATAATATCCAGAATATGTTTTTAGAACTGGAAAAGAGAATTATATTTAGAATTGAAAGAGTATGAATTTCACAAATTTTTCGCATTTTGCAAAATATTTAAGAATTAATAAAGCACTACTGAAATAAAATATGAAAAGATATTAAAACACAAAGTAAATGGTAACAAATGACCCAAAATATAAAAGAAATTTGCTTTTTTATAATACTTATTTCATCAATTATTTTTTATTTGTCCCCAAATTGATTTCTTTCTCAATGTATTTTTGCTCCAAAAATGAATATCATCAAATCATACGATTGGTATCTTTGACAGTTACATGAAAGATATTCTCACATTTGTATTAATTACAATGGTTTCCCATGTATAATGTGGATATGAGCCAGTTCCGCATATGAAGTCCTTGTTTGAAGCTTTACTCCTCTTGGGCACAGAGCCGTCAAATACACAAGAGTATTAATTACGAGATTAACATCACTTTAAATGTAAATCACAATAGTAAGCATTGATTGCTATTGATGCCCATTAAAACATATAATATTATGATAATTATCTCAAAAGGTGATGCGCCCACCAACGGCCAAGCAGTAAAATTGCTGAACACGGGTATTTCGGTTCGAATCCCAGCGAACGGGCTGGCTGCATGCACGTTTTCATGATTTTTCCATTGTGTAACATGTATAGAAACCATTTTCTCTTAGACAGTTCTCCATGAAGGCATCCCTCCTTATTCAGATAGCCTTCGAGCACTTTTTCAAGTAAACCAAACCAAAGAGAAATATATCAAACGAAGCATAGCTATTTAATTTTAAATAGTTCTATTTTGTTCTTAGGCTGTGAAATCATTCGAGTGGACGTGAAGGAAGGATACCATAAAAACTGCACATAAAATGTTAATAAAATGTGAAAACTGATTTCAAGAAATACATGCATATATTGACCTTTTTAGTAAAACCCCAAGCATAAGTACTAACTAATGAATTTTAAAATAAATGGTAATGAGTACCTAATTTAACATAGCTCATCAGTCCTTAGTCATAAATAACATCTACTAGTGTCCGAGCAGTAACATCACTGAACACTAGTAGTTTGATCTGGAATTGAGTTTTCCCACTTGTAACGTGAATATGAGCCATTTTTCTTTAAATAGTCTTCCAAGAAGGCATCCCTTTCCATACACAGAGAGCCCTCCTTTGTTTTAATTAACTGCACTCGTAAATAACAAATTGATATCCCATCCAAAGTCCTCCATGAAAGTTAAAGTTGTCTATTTTTATCTGAGCATCTAATTGTATCATTTCAAATCTTGATATAGACAAATAATCGGAAATCCTTATTTCCTGTTTCGAAATTTTTTGCATCACCCAGATCGCCATCATATTTTTTCCACCTTCACATAATGCTTGTGACGATGTTATAAAAAGCTGTTTACATTTTTTCCACTAACAACTATTTTTCATAAATATTTACTCTTACTTACTGAGAATTTTATGTCCCAACCGTTTCAAAATTTGGAAATAAACACATCTTCATAACAGTAAAATATTCATAATCAAATATCATTTGGACCTTTTTATTCAATAACAGTTTTCAGTAAAACGGAAGTATTTTGCTTAGGGTAAAAATACATTTTCATGCGATTTCATGTACTTTCAGTACTTTATTTTATCAACGCCAAAAAGCGATTTAATCAAATACGATGTTATTTGCGAATGATTTTCATATCATGCCAAGGAAGTTTCTCAGTAGTTCATTTTAGACGAGAAATCAGAAGAGTAAGATGAATTTTTCTTTAAGGAAACACACCATGTCCTCATATTGCAATAATAAAATGTCCATACTTCACATTCACATAACTAAATGAATTTAGATACAAACAATAAATGACATATTATTTTGAAATGGAATTACAAGATTTGATTGAAGTAACTCTTTTTGTGAACTGTTATAATAATTTTAAAAAATACAGTATTTTTAATCAATGCCCACAGCTAAAGCAAAAATTATATCAAATTTCTCTGTTTTTACAGTCATTGTGAGATACCTGTTTAAGTATTTATTCCATGTTAAAAGAAGGTATTTGTAAATTAGGTGATGCTGAATTCTTTAAAAGTTGTTCATGGGTTCTGTGCAAATTACATTTACTTTTGCAGAAGAAAATTTGTGTCACAAATTTTTCACATACAGAAAGGTTTGCGTTGAAGGCTTTCCAGTATTTTCCAGTTTCGGCACGAAAATCGCCCTCAGGTCGGCAGATGGTGCGGCTGGATTTGATGTTTTTATTTATGACTCTCCCATTGTAACATCTTTCTCTGACGATCGCTGTTTCCCCACTACCAATTAAGCGCGACAGGAGGTCGGAGGGAACGACAGTACAGACGATTTCGAGGCGGAAAACGTAAGGCAGAAAAAATCGTTTGAAACGCTTTAAGATTCACCAAAAGCTGGCAAAATAATCCGTGTTTGACGATTTGGAAAGCCATCTTTTAATACGGAAAAATCCGTTTGTAATGCTGAGAGGGTTAAAAAATAAATTACGAAACAGATTGAATGTAGCTGTAGACTTGAGGATATAACTCTCATCTTTTGAACCTATTTAAAAAAATTACGTTCTTCGAAACAAGTATGAGGATCTCATTAAATTTTATAAAAATATTTGATTATGATAAGAAAATAAATTGATTTTTATAATTTTGTGTTTTTATTAAAACCATTTATTAGTAAACGAAATATGACAAAATAGTAGATGAATATGAAACTGAACAAACACATACGCATATATATATATATATATATATGTTACAGCAAGTTTATAATTTCAGGGAGCTTATAATCTGGCATGACATTTAGGTGTATTTGAATGTAATTTGTCTCATTACATGGTCACCTTGTAAAATTTATGACGCAAATAAAATAACACACTCGCAATAACAAATTTCATGAAATACGATCATTTTTACAAAGGGGTACAATTTAGCATGATGTACTACCAAATGGTACGCGAACAAAAAAAAGGTTGGGAAACGCTGGATTAAAAAATCAAATATATGATCGGCATTAAAACCAATTTTTAATGTGACAATACATTTTTCTGCTAATAATACCTAAGCTTAAGAAAGTGACAGAAAGCTTTGTTTCATCTGTAACCATGCAGTAATGGAAAAGTAAATTTGCAAAAGGAGAACTAATTTTGAAAGCTGCATGAACAGGAAGTTTTTTTTTTAAGCAAGATCTGTGAAAAATTCAGGAGAGCCCTCATGATTCTAACAGTAAGGCCTTCCAAATGCTATCCTATAGCTAGATAGGGGAAATGACAGAACTCTTTTTTATTTTCTTTCACTTAAAGGGTGAGTGAGAAGAAACAGAAGACCTTGTTGGCCTAATTCATGTGTTGATGAATTATCAGCTATCATGTTTTCATTCGGCTATCTCTGTAGAGACATTAGGTTTTTCAGAGGAGAAAATATGAAAAATCTGCTATGCTGTCACTGGGATACTAACCACAGGCCTTCTGACTGCTAGTCTGACCCTGCTATCACTGACACCATGACAGCCCTCGAAGAAGAATGAGATAATTTCTTATAACCAACACAGATATACAACAGCTGATTTTAAAATTTTATTGTAATAAAGCCTGGAAAAACTTCTGAGTTTTATTAATCTTCTTTTATTTGAAGAGAAATTGAATTTTTCAGAGAGCTACAGTAAAATATTAATTATGAATTTCAAATTTAAGCATATCAATTATTTATATATATTATTATTATTATTTTTAATTTAATTTTAGTACTTTTACAAAGTTTAAACTTTATAAGCTAGTAGGTCCTTCCATAAAAACTTGTATATTTTGACTAATAGGCAAATCGCTATTTATTTTATTTTCTATATCGACATTACCAATCCATTGTCTATAGTTTTTATTATACCTTAATGTGTTTCTTCAAGCGGACACGTCGGAAAATTGGAACAGAGAATTGAAACTAAAGATTTTGGTAAAGTTTTTTCAATTAATTTATAAAAAGTGTTTCGTATCCAGTTTCAATTGTCTGTTTCGGCGAAATGCCATTTGGAGTTAGCTTGATTCGAAAGTCATTAAAAATAACTTTCCCTGAAGAGCCATAATGAAATTCAAATTAGGCTAATCTACCATTTACCGCTTTTTAGTTTTATATTTTTGCTTTAATCATTTGCTGCACTTTAATTCTTATGTTTAAAATATGCCTTACTTTGATTAGCATATTGCTTACAATTAGTATTTAATTTTATTTGTAAATATTCAAGTGTTTGTATTATTTTATCTTTATTATACATTTCATTGCACCTTATTTTACTTATGTTAATATTTTCACGGAACCACTGTATCTAAGAAACTTTTTAGCGTACGAACTATCTTTATCAATGTAAATTATTTCATATTTCTGGGAATAAAATAAATAAAATAGAAATAATTTAGAATAGTTAAAAATATCACTGATTTTAGTGTATATACTTTAAGAAACAAATAAGTAAAAGCTACAGAAAAGAAAAAAAAAAAATTATTTGTTTAGCTTAAATATAAGGAGGGAAAAACTGTGCAAAAACAAAAGGCACATACATGTATTGAAATTATCTCCTCTAAATTAATAGCCTCTGTACTGCTGACAAATTGTTACATGACATACATACAACATTATTCATGAATAGTTGATTGTTACTAGACTGATACAGGCATAGCACATTTCTATGAAATAATTTGTTGCAATTCCTAATTTAAGTTTCAAATACTTTTATATTTAGATATTTGTATATTTAGTATGAAGATTACTCTATGATAAAACATTTTAAATATAAATGATGTACAAGGAGTACATCATTTATAATTAAAATGACTAAATTTACCTGTTATGTGTTCACATACATATATGCTGATATGTTGGTATTAGCGTATGTATGGGCATCCAAGAACTCTGTTGTAAGCCCAGAAACCTGACACATTTTTAAATTTCTGATAAATCAAAATTACTGAAATATTTTTATCAGAAAGGAGTTTTTAAAATTTTGCTAAATTTCTTGTGATTTTGACATAAATTAGCCTGATCAACAAAAATGTGAAGCTCATGAGACCCATTAGAGCATGAGTAATTGAGAACATTGAACCATGGTAGTTCCACCTGGCTTCGAATACTGATGAACAAACTGACAGTACTCACCTTTTTGTTACTTCTCCCCTCCATGTGTAACATTAATACAAGTTATTTTCTTGAAGAAAAAGGCATTCTTTTCCTTAGGCAGAGAATCCTCATATGTTTTGAGTAAAATATGAATATAATGGGACGAACTTTGCAAATTTGCACTTAATATTAGAAAAATTGAGATATTACTGTGTCAAGTTTTTAAGTTTTATTTTCAAATCTAAATATCATCTATTATATAGATTGTAATCGTGTACTAACTTAGCAGCATGGCATGAAACTAAAAAATATTTCTAAGGCATTTTGTTTTGTCACAGATATATTTAAGCATAATGTTTTCATCTCTTTAATATATTTGTATGCACATGTAAGAATAAAGAACAGTAGAACCCAGATGCATGTAAACCATTCAGATTATATCAGTCAACATTGTAATACTGAAATATTTATAAAACATCATTAAAATTGTGTGTTCAATTAAGAGTTGTTAATAATTCGACATTTTAACCTGCAACAAGAAATGACTTTCAGTTGATTAATAATTTTACAGAAAAATGTTAAATTTTTAATTAAAATTGAAATTTGATGGATTAAAATGAGATAGTTATCAGAATATTTCTAAATAAACAAATCAGCAATTCTTCTGAAAATTAAAATATTATTGTTGTATAGAATTTAGAAATTGAAAGAAAATATTAATAAATTCATTTTTTTGTGAAATTTTTAATGATTATTCGATATAAATCACAATATTATGCATTTCATTTGAAGCAATTAGACATCAAACAGTGATCAACAATTTTTTGTTATTCATAATCAATAAATGAAGCAAACAAATGTTCATGATTGTACACAACTGATTTCGGACATCATTTTTAATGTCTTATTTCTGTCTATTTAGAGTGTATGTCTCAATATCACTGTTAGATGCATTTTCTTATTATTTGATAAATTAAATAGGTACATAAGTGACAAATACATAACTTTTAAACATAACAGAAGTAAATATCTTTTATGTTTATTTCTGACCCAGTTTAATAACATTTACCTGTTCAGTTTACAGAAAAAATTCTTGGTCATTTTTTTTTCAGTAAATATAAGTGAAGAAATCATTTTTTAAAATGATATTGATATTTTATTTTGTTCAACTATTACTGCTCAAAACAGTGTTCTGTATTTATAAATGTGATAATAAAAATCATAAAACAAAAATGAAAATCTAATAGAGGAATAAATGAAGTAACAAATGTAAGGTTTTGTAGAAAATGGCATTTTATATTATAATAGATGAGAAAATGCTGTTTTTGCAGGCATAGAAATTGTGATCAATAATTCCTGGTTTTTAGTATAGTTCGACCACCTCATCCACGACCATGAGCACAAACACGCATGTGCTATTCGGACTGATTTATTCTCAAAATAGAGTGGAAGGATGGGGACTTTCTTTCCCTAGAGCATATAAATTCTCTCTTTCCTGAGGTCTTTGCGTGACCTTTCACATCGCAGCAAGTAATAACGCCCCTTTTGGATGAGTCTATGTGTTTTGGCAGAATGCCAACCAACGATGCGTTTGAGATGGTCGAACTATATATGATTCTGCTGAACAAGAAAACTCAGTCTTGAGAAAGATTTTTACAGAACACAAGATAAAGGATTTTCTATTCTACCGCTGCCATAAATGAGAGGGGAAAGGGAGGGCCAACCCTGTACACTTTTCGGCACTAAACAGTTCGTCTACTAGGAGACTGGAAAATGAGTGGGGGGAGGAAATTATTTCTGCTGCAAGGCAAAATCATCTTGGGACGCACTCAGAGTTGGAAATAAGGCCCTCTTACAGGACAAAGGTTGGAAATTTTCTTCCAAGTTTGGTCTCTTTTTTTACTCAGGGTGTAAAACGGGCAATGGGTTAATATGGTGTAAAAAATGTAATTTAAGTGAACTAGTAGTGTAGAAGTTTTTCTTTCTTGTTTTCTATTCAATTTCAAGGACGTGATTTTAATAAAATAATGCCAAAAATTTAGACATAATTTCAGTTTGGGGATTTATTAATGTAAGTTAATCATCTTTGTATTTTAGAAATGCGTGCAATTAAATAGATAACCAGATTTCTTTAAATTCTAATGTGGAATCCGAAGATTTTTAAAACATTTTATATGATCAGTCTAAAGTGACAGTATTGTAATACAGTTTTGGTTTAATTTCTTTCATAAATCAGTAACATCCCTCAGTGCCCTTTTTATGTACACTCTGAATGAATAATTATTTTTTCCCAAAAGTGTTATCATAAGTGCTGAAGTTTCATAATTTTTTTAGCCCTATGTGTTAGAGGAATTTGAAAAAATCATCGAGGGAGTTGTAGACGAATTTACTGCAGCTGCCAAAGTCTTAGGAGAGCCAATAACTACATTGGTAAGTTTTTTTCATTTGAATTTATTTAAAGTTACTTGTTGTTCTGTTATATGTAAATTAGTATTTATTTTGCCTGTAGCTTTCTCAGGATGAGATTCATCATTTGAGATTTGAAAAGCCTTTTTAAACCTTTAAAGGGCACTGGTATATAAATTATACCAGATGTTTGTCAATTTTTTAACCTAAAAATTTTTTTAAATGCTAATTTTTCTACACCAAAAGCTGTAATCGTAAGATTCTAGTGTTTCCTTTGGATTCTAAATGGCAGCATTACCCTGTGAATACTCAATATTTTGCAGTTATGAAATTAATATACCTTGTTCCAAGGTATCATATTTGAGGATTCATAAATTCTATTGGAGGAAGAGAAAAAATTCAAAATCTGCAAATATATGACATACACATGCTGAATCTTACATATTTACTGCATTTCAGTCAGATCTGATAATTAAAAGATTATTTGCCTATGTGTTAGATTTTAAGACTGCAGCAATTCTACAAGGAGCTACCATGCAAACTGGATCAGACAAACAACATGCTACTAACTTTCAGCTCTTACTAACTGTGCCAATATCCAATACTCGCAAATCATGCTAATTATAATTTTGTTTGTCATTTGAACCTAAGCTGCTGGGCATAAAATTTGCATACACCTTAGGACTAAGCAAATTAATTAACATAAAAATAACTGTTCGTAAAATTTAATTAAATGTCGCTAAACATCTTTAAAATTTGTGCGGCGTGTTTTAAGTGTAAAATAAAATTTTTTAAGAAATTTTTACAGTTAATGGTAGTTACTTGAAAAATATTTTGAGGTTTCTTTTATTCTCGAATTTGTTTTATAATTATGATTGATCACAATAGATAACACCTAGAGATCTGCTTCATTCTTAAAATGGCATTACAAAAGTGAAGTTAGGGCATAAATAATTTTTTTTAAATGATTCAGTCCTATTTCTTGGTAGGTTCTTAATATTTTTCATTGATAGTCCTTAAAAATACTTAATTTCCATATGTAGAAATGTGTACAAACTCTGTAAAATAAATGTTTAAAGCTAGAAAAGTAAACATTTCTCTTTTTTTTTCCCCTTCGTTTGTAAACTAATTCAAAAAAAGAAAAAAAAAAAAAACTTTCTGGTAATAAAATGCTAGTAGGTAATAATGGAATATTAAATTGTGTACTTGAAATAATTATATGTGTTATGTAACATGATTATCTGTTAATATTTATATTACATAATCTTGGTATTCTCTCAAAAAGCACCTGTTACATATCTATAGCAGGTTCTCGAGAGAATCTTAATATGATTAGTTCGGTCTTTTAGCTTCTATTAACTAATATTAAGAACTGCTGATGTTTTTTTAAAGGAAAAAAAATTCATTCATAAGAAGCTTTGCCAAGAGTATAGCTGTAAGTGATTAGTAGCAATTTTTCTGTAATATGTTGCAAGCTGTTTTATGACCTGTATTGAGACACTGCAAAATTCCATTTTTTGAAAGCATGTTTGGGGTTGCATAATGCTTTACTTCATGTTGTCTCAATCAAATCCATGTATCTCACAATTTAGACATATGTAGAATCATATCCTGGTAATATTGATCAAATCCATGTACCTCACAACTTAGACATATGTAGAATCATACCCTGGTAATATTGATAACAATGAATGCGTGTAAAGTTAGATTGCACATTCAGTCAGATAACATTTTAACTGCTTGAATTAATACCAATCTGGGCTGTCTTATCATATGTTAGTGCCCACGGTGGCCATTTAAGCTATTTATAGCCATAATAATCCATTTATCATTTGACGCCACTAGATTGTTGCCAAATATAAATGCAGCAACAGTCTGGTTATATTTATACTTGTAGTATTATTAAAAAACAGCCTAACAGGATGCTAGTGTTTGTTTAAGCTTGCTGCCTTAGATTCAAGCTGTATTACAGTTTATGTTGAGGAACTGCAAATTTCATTTTTTAGCAACATCATGTGTGTTTCTTCGTGTTGTCACGATCAAATCGATCTATATAACTTATCAGACATATGTAGGATTATACACTGGCAGTATTGATGGCCAAACAAGTGTGATTGCACATTCATTATGTTAGCTATTAAACTGAAATGAGCCAAGCTCCTTGGATATTGATATATTGGCATAGCTTTCTCAAACATTTTTCAAGTGTTTTTATAAATTATAGTGTTCTGAAGACAACTTTTCTCTTGCCTCCTTCAAAAACAATATTTAGTACATGTTACTACAAGTATACTTATATATTTTTAAAATATAATTAATTAAAATTAGTTTAATTTTATATTAATACTAATAAACTAAGTTGACAGAAGAAAATTTTAAATCTGAGATAAGCACATACATTAAATTCAATTTGACATGTTGCTTTTATTTGTGTAACACAAATATGTGTAGCGAAACTGAATTATTTTTAAAGTACCATTGTTCAGTTCACTATAATCCACTTTCATCACTAATTAGGTCCAGAAATTAATAGTACCTTCTGCTTGGAATTCCGTTTTACATCTAGTATCATTAGAGAGTTCAATTGATTTTTCTCTTTTATTCGGTGACAGATTATTTTCAAATTTGCATTGGAAAGGATCAAGAACCCATGAAAAATTATTTTACTGATCTCTTGGAAAATAAGCTTGAAACTGTGACTTCAGAGTTTCGATGTACATGTCATTCCATAATTCATTTCCAGTAACAATATTATTTTCTTGAATATTTCATAAATGCTGAGAATTTCTGTTTCAGACAAATAACCCAAATGTCAAGTTTCTTCTCAAACTGCTTTACTTACTTTCTCATCGGCGATGAGAATACTTAAAGAATTACATTGTAAATAAAGATTTAGTATATTTAGTTTTGAGAATACATCCGAAAGATATGCCAGTGTAGTTAGCCACTTGTCATCAGCCAGAAATGATGTAAAATCTTGTTAATTTCGTCTAGGACATTTTTGCAAATCTTGGAGGATCACATGCACAGGCCACAGTTTGACAAACATTGGTATATGGCTTTTTATTTTTAGCAAGCGGAAATGAAATTTTTCATAACCTGAATAAGTATTTATTGCTAGCAGTCACAAGTTTCTTAAAATATTGTTTTTCTCTAGATTTTGACAGCCATTCAAAATATTCTTTTAGTTTATTGGCATATGAACGATGCCTGGATTTATGGTGCCTCTTTACTATTGAAAGTTTGATACTCTCCATTGCCAAAACAATGTTGCCAATTAAACACTTTGTTCATCAAATTAAATGCCTTCATCATATTTTCTTTTTCACATCTTTGTTGTCTCTTTCTGGTTGCTAAATCCTCCTTGAAGAGACTTTTTAGCATTGCCCTCTGCATTTTTGTTGAACCATTTATTCATGGATAAAAATATTTTTTCCCTAAAAATATGAATAAAATAGGATCTCTTATAGTAATAATTCAAATAAATAACCTTAGTTGAGTAAAACAATATGCAATATTACACTGTTTTTTGTGATGTATTCATGCAATAAATAAAAAAAAACTGACTATCCTAGAAGTGTTATCACTGCACTATAGTCTCTTTAAAATAGGAACTTTGATATAATATTCTGCATGCGACTTCCGTCATAACCAAGGGAATGACAGCTGCACCAGATGGGTTGAATTGCATAATATTTTCACGGTACATCTGTGTTATAGTGGCTTCCAATCATATTTGGCGATTTTAGGTTTACGTCACAATCTCGGCTATAATTTCACCCAGCTCATGAAGCGCAAGTATAAAAATAAATGACACATTATATAACAATAACAATAATACATATTGTTACATGTGTATAGAATTCTTATTATTTCTTATTATTTTATCACAAGTAATTGTTCCAGTCAACTGTAGCACTTTCACACATGTCAAGCTGTTTGTTACATGATTTCATGGAGGTCAACTTCTCTGCCCAAGAATACATAAATCTATTAGCAGTGATGAGCTATATTCTGGAATCACTGAAACAATTTCCAGCACAAAGGCCGTTCTGTTTGCAATTTTTAACTTTACGCCTCCAAATGGTTTCATTGTTAACATAAAGTTTCATGTTGCAGCCATTTTTGCTTACTCGTTTGTCAAGTAAGACCTCTTTTTTTGGAAAAATGATATGGCATCTACATCATTACTTGGTAAATTAAAAATTGTTAACTTCTTATCACACACACACACACAGAAACTAACAAACATACACACACCAAAAAAATGCAATTAATATATTTTTTAATAAACTCATACAAGTTCAAAAACCTCATCAATAATGAATAATTTAAGAACACGTAGTGAAAGCCAAAATGCGACATGGTGCTAATATAGAATTATGTGGCAAAATATAAGAACACGCAGCCAGTGTTAAAATACGGTCACATGGCGAGGTATAAGAATACGCAGCCAGTTTTTGGCAAGATATTTTGGTTCATTGGCGATTCAATCTCGTGGTCCAGTATACCATTTTCCCTCTACTCTATTTCCATTTAATAGGTTTGGTTCATGAAAAGCATGTGAATGAAGGCTGACTCAATCTCAAATGACTTAAAGTAAGTACTGAGTGATTTAAAATGTTATTTGTTATGATTTAAAATGGGAATTGATGGAATCGCCTATGAAGTGCGTATTTTAAGGTAAAGACAATAGTCACATTAGTGGCACTGACCGTATTCTCAGCATACCTGTGTGGCTTAGCAAGTTACTAGCTGCGTATTTCTGGCATATTTTGGCACATTTTTCGCATATTTCTCAAACAGTTAAATAACAAAAAACTGCAATGCAAAATTGCTATTATACTATAGTTAGTGGTATTTTTCTATATATAAATACAATTTACAACTTGACTTCGCTAATATTCTGATTTTCTAATAGCCCTGTGCAAAAAATGTAATCAATTAAATAATGGAAAGCTAGTAATGTTTCTTTAAATGTATGTATCTGAATTTCTATGATCCCAACACTTCATTTTGCGATCCCATTTGTGGTCTGACACACAATTAAGGAATTTTGTATTAGTACAATCATTTTGGCATAGTTTGGTGGTTTTTTGCAGCAGTAAAAGAATGACAGTTTACATGTGCAAAAATTTACGAAATGCACACACATTATTAGGTCATACGAAAAGTTCTACAGTTTTTTATATTGAATACAAATAAAGTAGAATACAAAATCTGAGACCATTACTTGTTGGTAGATTTAAGAATTTCTGGATATTAGATCATCAGTTTAACTCTAGTATGGTGGCATGTAGAAATTATAAAATATTATACTTAGAGTACAGTCAAAAGTCTTTAATCCAGACTCGTCGGAACTTTGGTGATTCCAGATTATAGATCATCATTTTAAATCTGGTAAGATGGCATGCAGAAATTATTTTTAAAAAAATGAAACCGTAATTTATGAAATAAAGAGCAATTATGATCTAAAGGGTATCAAAATTTACAAAAAAAAAAAAAAAAAAAAAAAAAACTTAATATTTATTTGTTTACTTTATTAAACATTTCTTTCAGTGCGTGCATGCATAAAGCATACATTATGCTTAGTCGAAATCAGAAAATTGCAGCCAGAAACTATTTGTGTGTTCGTGATATTTATAATGACGAGGAATTTGATTTAAATCATATCAAAGACGGAGTACATCGAGATGAAATACTACATTTAGTAAGGAATTATAAGCCGAATAAAATCAAAACACCTGCTCTGAAGATAAGAATAGTGCTGACGGATCAACTTCGAGTTCATTGCGCCCCCCCCCAACCGCAGAGCAGCGTGAAATTGATAAACAGATTTCGGAATGAATGTTAGAGAAACGAAGGATATGCCTTTATCCATTTTTTGCAGCAATTCCACTTTTTGTTTGATGGACATCGAAACATGCTTTCACTTTGTAGATCCTTTCGCAGCTCCAGAATTGGAAATTCTTTTTGACATAATCGAAAGTTCAAGCTTACTTTTATAAAATTGCTTTAACAGTCTGCAAAAAATAATAAGCCAGATCCAATTAGAAGATTAAGGAACAACACAATCTGCAACATTAACTGAAATAAATAATTAGATAATTTTAGCTTACCTTATACCATCCGTTATGCATTAAATGCACATGCGTAAACGCATATGCACAAGTGTAAATGCATTATGCATTTACGCATGCGCAAAAAGTTTGTAGCTTTGAGGTTCGCGTTATGGACGTCCGGATTAAAGACTTTTGGCTGTATTATATGATACTTAAGCCTATTTCCTGCACATGCTTAAGGCTCATCCGAGTCGCAAATAAATAAATTGCCAAAACAGCTTTCGATTTATCCAGGGCTGGCACTAGACATTTTGAAGCCCAGTGCAGTCTCTGTGTGTCCTAATTATGCTCTGAATTTTGTGTTACGGGGTCTTCCCTAAATACTAAAAGGTTTTGCCATCTCTTAATTTTTTTTGCTTTCTGCTTGCTTTTCTGAATTCTAAACATTTTGCCTTTCATAAATTCTGCTGCCCAGTATGTCACACTGCCTCTGGCACTAGTCCTGGGATCAGTTATTCTCATTTCAAATAGCACTAAGTGTAATCTTTTGGCCTGTGAGTATCATTTACAAAATCTATTTTTTGCATATGGAAAGAAATTACTGTTAAATTTCTTCTCATCAATACACTCAAGACTTCACACAGTTGGCTGAAGTCTGTAATGTCCACCAAGCATAATGCCAACCTAAAAGTTTACCATACTCTTTGGCATTCAATTACTAATATTTTTTAAAAAAATGTTTAGATATCACTGTGCAAGTCATTTCTCAAGTTCGCATGTGTTGATAGCCATGCAGTAATGAAAGCAAAAAAAATAATGATTTGCTAGGTTGATGTCGGGGAAATAAATTACTCAGTAGGTGTAAAATCAACAATGTGTTGATGTAGAATGTTTCAGTTTGAAATGTATGCCAAGCAAAAAGGCGGCTACCGTGCTAGATTATTTTTCTTGCAGATTTATGCTAATAAATGACTGTTTCTTCGGTATGTTATTTAGTGCCAAAGTAAAATTAAGAATCAGGATTCCTCATATATATATATATATATATATATTTGTGTGTGTGTGTGTGTGTGAAAAGTATCAAATGCACAGGCATAAATCATACAAAGAAAAATGTCTTAGAAAAAAGTCATAAGGCTGCATGGAGGTCCAGATTTTAAATCTTTTTGATAGAGTCGTAAAGTGGCATGAAGCGATGAAAATCCAAGGGAGGCTCTTGTGAATGTGGGAGGTGACACAAAACATCCCACCCGTACTGGATAAGACTGACATACATCGAAATGTGCATCCGAGCAGTAATAATTGGTCACTTCTAAAATTTTCTTAAATTTCTGCTAATAAAGCTCCCATTTTGTTAACAGTATTTTATTAAATTTCTCTGATTTGGTGGCAACAGCTCAAAGTATAGGGATTTTTTTGTTTTACACTATACAAAGAATTACTTTTTAAGGATGCGAATTCCCTCTTCTTGATAGAGGTTCTTTTGTTTTACCCCATCATCTTATTCTTGTAACATAACATTGCATTGTGTCCACTTCGCATCTCCAGTAATCAGCTGTTTCAAAAAAGGAACTTCTTTGTTTCCTTTCAGGAAAGAATTGCATGCCAGCATTTGAGTAAGCGTATTCTATTCTGCTCTGTTTGAACAATAGGATACCCATACATGATAATAGTTTACATATGCAGTCTTCTTCAAATGATGAGGTACTGTACTTTGGGAGTGTTAAACATGTCTATTAGCCCCTGAAGTGTATAAGGTGAATTTTTAGCTATAGTTTCTTTTACCCTTTTGCACTTGTATTTATATTTAGAAAGACTTCCAGCCAATTCAGAACTGAAAGCATTTTTATGGAAAAATTTATAGGTTTTGTGCAATTATCAGGAATTTGTAGTCTTTCAGTTTTATCGTCAGAAGTAAAATCAATTCTCTATATCAATCGATATTGATATAGTTCCTTCTTTTTTCCGTTATATCCATCTTCCCTGCTGCTTGAATTTATTGATAAACATCCTGTTTTTCTGTTACTACAATAACACTGTCACTGCTGGAATCGCTTTCATCTTTATAACCATCTATGTCACATTTTCCACCACAACATAATTCTTTATTCTTATGCGAGTCCATTTAAAATTCGTCATTACTACTTTCTAACTCATTTATAATTTTACCTTCTAAATGTCCATGAGCATTTTCTAGAGAGTGAAAAGTGTTAAATTATGATATTTGCTGTAGAGAAAATCCAGAAGAAACCACAATGTTGTCTTGTTCAGCGGTCGTCAACCCTTAGAATTTCACAGACCACTGCATATAAAATTTTATATTTGGCGGACCACTTATATGAATTAAAAAAGAATAAAAAAACCCCTTAAATCAGACCTTAAAAACAACATATTACAGTACAAATTCCGTAATCCGGACTTCCATTATCCGGAATGATCTTTAATCTGGACCTCAAAACCACAAACTTTTTTTTTTATACAGAATGTGCATGAGCGTGATGTATGCTTTGTGCATGCGCGTAACATATGCTTTACGCATGCGCGCGTTGAAAGAAATGTTTAATAAGGTAAATAAATAAATATTAAGTTTTTTTTTTTTTTGTAAATTTTGATACCCTTTAGATCATAATTGCTCTTTGTTTCATAAATTATGATTTCATATTTTTAATTCTATAATTTCTGCATGCCATTGTACCAGATTTAAATTGATGATCTATAATCCAGAAAAACCCCTAATCCGGAATCGCCAAAGTCCCGATGAGTCCGGATTACAGACTTTGTAGTGTAATACACAAAAACAATATTCAACTTCCCAATACATGCAATTCTAATTTTCATTTGTTAATATAGTATTCTATAATATTCGAAACATTTGGTGTTCAGCAGCATCCCTTTATGGAAATCAGGTCATCAGGAGCATGCCTTTATCAGGGCTATGCCCCTGACTAACAATTAAAACACTATTAACATTTCACTAATACACATATTCCATTCTAAAAAGTACAAAAATCTTACCTTCTTGTACAGAAAGCTTCACATTTCTATATCACTGAAAAGAAACTTCACGAAAAGCAAGAACAAACTGGCAAACGCAAAGCAATATCAATAAACTGAAAGTTTTATGCCGCCAGTTTTTAATTATTGTGAACATAATAATCATTGCTTACTCAGCAATGGCACCATCAATCAACAGAAACGGAACAAAGTAAAAACGGAAACTTCCAGTGATGCAATTATAAACAAGAATGCAGATGGTTCTCATAAAAATCAATCAAGCTGCCTTTTGACACAGAGAAAAACTGTGTTATTAACAATCACAATAGCACATATTTGTAATTCAAAAGGAAAGAGAATTCCAGTTCATGCTATTGTTGACAACAGCAGCATATCCATGGATGCCAACTCTCACTTTCAAATGTCGCTAAATACACTTGCAAAAGTAGCTAAAATGTCACTAAATTCAGAAGGAATTTCGCTAAAAGTAGTAGCTAAACTTTTTAAAAAAAGTATAATCCATATTCCATAATAGTTTTTGTTACTTACCATTTTTTAAACTGAAGCTTCATAAAAATATAAATAATGTCCCAATTTTTCTGTGGACCATCAAAGTTTTCACGGTGCACCGGTTGGCGACCACTGGTTTAGTTCACTCTTGTAGTCATGTCCCCAAAATCAGCTGCCATACGTGAGTACCACACCATAAAGTTCATAATTACATTTTAGTACATGATTTACATGTACATTTACTGTTTGCTACATATAGCATGCCCTGTCTTACAACATAGGATATGTTCGTGTAATCGGACCAGCCGGTTATTAGGACCAAAACGATCGCTTCCCGATGTAGTCCGATTAACCGGACTCAACTGTATAACATTTTTTGGAATTAAATTTCATACTTCTGGGTTACCTCATTTTGCTACATTCTACTAAATTTGTATTAGGAGGTAATATAATCAATATTTAGTAAATAAATTATTATTATCCTACTTTGCAGTTATTGCACAAGTATTAGAAAAACTTGTTCTTGATTTCAATGAATTTCGGTTCATTCAATATATCATTCACATACACGACAATTAGCCAGAAATTAATTAATTTCCATTCACTAGTATTTTTAAAAAAATCTTAACAGACGGTCTCTCTCAGATAAGAACTCCACAAAATACATCCCTCAAGAATTCAAAGTCCCACCCACTACCATAAATTTCTTCAACCAAGTCTTACCGACTGATATAATTCAAAGCCCCTACTGCGCTAAGAATTTTCGGACACCCTACACTTCTGAGTCAGACACGAAGAGAACACACTGCCAACTCCCCCACTAGAAAGAATGTAAGTTACTTAATACCTTTCTGGCCTTTATATCTTCATGTACATTCACTGATCTTATTTATATTATTTTCTATTTTATTTTTATATTATTTTTATATTATTTTTATGTTCTCTGTGATTTGTTTTTGCAAAGTTTGCATTATTTATCTTTTTTATAATCTTCTATGTTTATTTCAACTTTACTTTGATTTCGATTTCATAATGACAATTTCCAATGTTTAATTTCTACAAATAATATAGTACTCAAATACATAAAGATGATAGTGTCGGGGACGATTACTCGAGTTTTACAAGATTTCTCTACAGTAATTGATTTTTACTCCAAATTGAATTGACTAAAATGCTTCATGAGAATCAGTTCTTTGAGTAACAACTATTCGCGGAAATATTTGGCCTGACTAGAATTGCCGGTTTGGCTTTAACTTATAACTCGAGTAAAGACGAAACACTTTCATATTTACGTATTTTTATCAATTATTGATCATTGAACGGGAGTTGGTTTGTTCCCCTTGAAAAGTCAACTAATTTCCGATCAATGACAATAATTACATGTTTTATTTTTTACTTTTACAATTGTAATATTATTCCTCGTGATGATTTAACTCCAGTCCCCGTTAAAACATTATTAACATTTTGCTTTCAAATTACTTCAAAACATCTTTCAAAATATAACTTACCAGTATGGATGCACACTTTTAAAATAATTCTACTTTAATTAAACTTAGGAGATAATATAATCAATTAATCAATACTGTTTAGGAAATAAATTATTATATATATATATATATATATATTATATATATGTGTGTGTGTAAAATACAAAAATATGTAAAAGATAAATTATAATTTAAATTAGCCCCTTGATGCTTAATTTTAATTTTGTATATCGCCTCCATATTTTAAAAGGAATCCATGTCATATGACACATGCATAATACTTATGTAAATGTATCTAAAATGCAAATGGCCAATAATAGTTTCACATTAATTATCCAATCAAATGCATTACAAACCAAAACTAACACCATCTGAATTACGATTTCTTTCTAAACACAACTGCACCTTCTTTTTACACTTCAGCCTAGCTGGACTGTTGCCTGCTGCTCTCTTCTTGTTGCAAAGCTGTCTAGTGTATACACATATTGAAATAGGCACAAGTAGTGTGCCAGGTTTCTCTGTAGCTGCAAAATGTTTACTGAAGTAAAAATGAAGATTTAATCTGCCTCCGCTGCCAGTTTCCTATTCAGTATGGATCAACATTTCAGCATTCTATGCAATCAAATTTCGTGCTGTTCATTACTTCTAAGTGTGGTTGTGAGGTTACATCTATTATGGATCAACAGTACAGCATTCTACACCATCAGCTTATTTTACATCATTACTTCTAAGTCTTGCTTTCATTACGCACACACACACACACACACACACACACACACACATATATATATATATAAAAACCTTAGCAAATATGCTGTTTGCATGAGTTTTTGTTCTTCCCCCACCCATGTGTAACATGAATATGACCCAGTTTCTCTGATGATGTCCTGCACGAAGACCTCCCTTTTTTAAGCAGATAGTCCTCATGTGGTTTGTCATAACCAAAATAACTTAACTTGGAGAACAGCAAAAACGTGTATAAAAATGGCAATGTTACTTGTTGAAACTAAAAAAAAAATGTATGCATATGGTTGAAGAATTGATATGTGTGGCTGCTAGGGACTTGCACTGCAACCGTAATGAAAGTAACGAATTCTAATAGACGATTGCAATGCTGTGTAAGCACCTTAGCACAAAAGCTGGTTTGTGTCAGACAAAAATCACTATGTCATTTTTATGATAGAATCAATTCATTGATAAGATTATTCAATGCATTAATTTTTTCATAATTCAGTCGACATTCATACAGCATGTTTTCACAAATGTAACTGCTATGTAATTACTGTTTAATTGAAATACTGCTTGCTTTTAAAATTAAAAATACTTCTGGTTTGTAACTGTCCCAGATTTTAACACATTTCCCAGTTTTAATTTTTTAGCTTTTACTAAGGAAAGCTGCTAAGCAAATTGTTTTCTCATACAAAAATTGATTGAGTTAATAAAACTTAAATTGTACAAATTGCATTCCCCTATTCCTAGTAAATTTGAGAATAAACTTACCTGCCCCCCCCATTTGAGTTGTATTATTTTTTCTTATTAAAATCCCATTTGATCTGAAATCCACTGTTTACTTGAGCTTATGTATGATACATTATAAAGTTTATCCACACAAGTACTGTATACATTAATTATTAATTTTATTATCATCATATAAAAAGTGCGTTGATAAATGGTTTCCTTCCCTACTCGAGATTTTCTCAATATAAAAGTAAGACTATTAAAAATATAAATTAAGAATATCGAACATGATGAATATCTAATGAATATAAAATTTAGAATATCAAATTGAATTAATATTTTATAATCAGAACCATTTTAGCAATAGTTAGATAACCTGAATTGTGAATTTGAAAGTGACTTTCAGTATATCTGGACTTTCTCTGAAATGGGATCGCCGCAGAGCATGAAAATCTTTAGTTTCTCACATTGTCCACAGAAATATTGTCTGGTTTTTCAGATTTCAAAGTTCGTCACCATGCTGTATAATAATACTAATGGTTTATAAATATTTCCAGTTTTATTGAATAAAAATATTTGGAAATAATGGCAAGAAATAAAATTTATTACTTAGATATTTCATACAAAAAAGTAACATGACAAGCAGGAATCTATAAAATTGAGCGAGTAGAATTCAGTAGAATTTAAATATATTCTCAGTTGAATATCATGTCTGGTATGAGACTTTCAATGAAACAGAAACAGTGTAATCATACTACATAGGACTTGAGCAGTTAAATAATTCCTAAATTTTTAAAATTTTGAAATTACCGATTTATCACGTGCTACAGTTTACTTCACTTTGTCAAGTAATCAGTTTTAAAAGGAAAATGATCTGTGATGAACTAGGTTAATATCTTTTTTTTTTTTTTTTTTTTTTTTTTTTTGAGCTGGCAGGATGTTAATATGTTTATGAACTTGATTTACAGGCTGACATGGCTAAGGAAGCATTTCTGAGAGAGCGTGATATTATATCTTTTGGAATTAGAAGTCCTCCACCACCAGAAGTAAGTGACTTTATTTTTTTGGTGTTCAGAATTTTAATATATTTAATGACTATAAGCATTTGAAATTGATTCATAGTTCTTCATTTATTGTCTTAAAAAATTAGTCTAGGTAATGACTAAATATTTTTGTTAGGTTATGTTTTTATAGCATCTGTTTTATTTATTTCTGGACAGTTAGGTAGACGTATCATTAAATCCCATTTAATGTTTCTTCAGACAAAAGTTTATTTTTTGGAAATTAGTTTTTCTGCTTTCTGTTCTGTTGTAATTTTGTTAATTTTAAAATTTATTTTAATGGCAGCTGGGCTTCATGAAATCTGTTTTTAATAATCAAGATAAATTTTTGTTTGTTATAGTGAATTGTTATTTTATTATTGTTTATCATGTATTATTCATATATATATAAGCATTCATCATAAAGTAAACAATACTTTCTAATTATCTGCATACCCACGAAAAGTTGCTGAGAAGTGTCAAAAGTTGTTTACTTAGCTGTATTTGTGAGTGTTCTTCTGTCCATAAATACAGTACAAAGTCCGAAATCCGGATGTCCATTATCTGGAATGATCTAAGATCCGGACCTCAAAGCCACAAACTTTTTTTTTTTTTTTTTGTATACTTTACACATGCGCATTTGATTTTTTCTTCCATAATAAAATATGGAGAATTTCACTTAAAAAGTCCGATTCTTAATTTCACTTAGGCTCTAAATAAAATACCTCGTCATGAAAAAACAATCATGTAAGCATAAATTTGCAAGATTAATAATTTGGCTCCATAGCCGAGTGTCTGTTAGGCATACATCTCAAACCGAAACATTCACATATTTTATATCCCTGATGTCAACCTGGCAAGTCATTATTTTGCTTTCATCACCGCATGTTTATCAATACATGACAACTTCAATAATAACTCATGCAGTGATGTCTGAACTTTTTTTATATTAGTAATTGAATGACAAGAGTATGGCAAGTTCTTATGCTAACATTACGCTTAGCGATGATTATAGATTTTTAAATGCTCTAAGAAATGTTGAAAAGCTAAAATTTAACAAAAATTTCTTTCCATATGCTAAAAATAGATTTTGTTAATGAAACTCATAGGCCAAAAGATTACATTTAGTGCTATTTTAATTAGGAGTAACTGATATGTTATTCACCATAAACCCAGAAGCAGCAACAAACAGCAGAATTTGGGGAATACGGAATTTTTGGAACTTGGGGAAGCACCGAGCGGCAAAATTAAGGGATGAGAAGTTTTTTATAATGCAAAACTTTCGTAATCAGAACATATGCACAACCTCAAGCATTTAAAGGAGTAACGATTTTCCCCATTAATATCGTGCAAATAAAAGAGCATGGATGACTGGATGACACAAGCGTTAATGAATGATTGGTTTGAAAATCATTTTATACCCAAGGATTGGCAACATTTGAATTTGGTTGGTTTACCTGATGACTCAAAAATAGTACTGATTGTAGACAACTGTTTCAGCTCATACTTCACCTAAAGTTTTAGTTGAAATTGTACATCTGTCATTCAGCTTATGGATATCGAAATAGTGTGCTCGCTGAAATGCAAATATAAAGTAGCATTTTTTAAATCCATGTTAAATTTCTTGAACAATGGAAAAAATATTCAAGAATTTTTGAAATATTTTAGCATAAAATCTGCTGTGTGGAGCATAACAAGATAGTGGAAGGATGTGTCTCCACATATGTTAAAAAATGCTTGGCATAATTTATGGCCAGCTATCATATTTCATGGTGACGACGAAGATGATGATAGCTGTGAATTTGAAGGTTTTGGGATATTGCAAACTAAAGGTGAAATTTTCCAGTTAATGGATTTTGTAAAGAAATTTGGAAAAGTAATAAATGAAGATGATATGACAGAAGTTTTTCATTGCGATGACAATGCCCCAATCATCAATCAATTAATGGATCACAAACTCTCTAGTATGGTTCTAGATCCAGAAAATACTACTACCGATAGTGAAGAAAGTGACAAAGAGGTTATTGAAAATGAAAAAACTTCAATTGACAAGTTAGTCAGTATTCTCGACACAGCAATTACTGGACTTGAGCAGTGAAACTTTGTAACTGAACAAGAAATTATGTCTGTTTATAGAAAGAGAAAGTCTTAGCACACAAAACGAAGCAACTTAAACAACTTACATTGAAAGAAATGTTTAATAAAGTAAAAATATAAATATTAAGTTTTTTTTTTTTTTGTAAATCTTTATACCCTTTAGATCATAATTGCTCTTTATTTCATAAATTACAATTTCATATTTTTAATTGTATAATTTCTGCGTGCCATCTTACCAGATTTAAATTGATGATCTAATATCCAGAAAAATCCCTAATCCGGAATTGCCGAAGTCCCGACGAGTCCGGATTTTGGACTTTGTACTGTAAATTATAATAATAAGTGTTTTGCAAACAACCAGAAACAAAATTCTGTTGAGAAAACAAAATTCTGTATGGCTGATATTTACATCTTTACTGCCAATGAATATTGCTCATTGAAATGACGTTTAATATGAAGTATGCATTCAAACATGAGTGTGGAACATGCATGCATCAATAGCCTGTTCTTGTGTATAATACTCATATACCCCCAAAACATGTCAGTTCTGCCATATATTAAAACTGGTGATCTGGATGATCAGAAAGTATCAAGAAATCTAGCCTGAACATGCAAGGTAATTCAAAAAGAATGAAACTACTTTGTGAGAGAAATCACAAAGATATTTATTGATTTGAGAAATGTGAAAGACATATCTACAAAGATTTGTTTTTTGCATATGAATATTATCATAGCATGTTTACCAACAGTAATTTAAGCTCTTTTAATATAATGTAGTGATTTGTTAGTAATCATCTTGTGATTTTTTACACGTCTCGTTTGGTTATACTATTGCCAGGAAACTTAGCATGTGCTTCTTGTAAGTTGTGATTAAACTGGAAGATTTTTATGTTTGTGAATTATGCCACCTTTTAATAAAAGGCTAAAATTGAGACAGACGTTTAAAGACTAAAGGTGCGTCCATACGACTACACTAGTGACGTAAATGACACAACAAAATGCACGTTGCCCTCGAAAATTCATCCAAATGAGGATGCGAGCGAAGTCTGCATTTAGCCAATAGAATTATTGAAGATAAAAAATCATGTGACTCAAAGAAGGCTGCAAGTTCAAAGTATTTTATTTTTTGTTTCTTTGTCTGGTCGAAAGAATATCACGCTTGGTTCATGTTATAGTGAAATTTTGTTTAATAAGCAATTTAACAACTCGAATAGTAAGATTAAACAGTTATATGCACAAATCAGTTTTTATGCAAATTAAGATTTATAAAATAGTAAAAAATTTTAATTTATAAAATTTATACAGTCAAAAGTTGTTAATTCAGACACCCATAATCTGGAATGATCTGTAATCCGGACCTCAAAGCTACAAACTTTCTGCGCATGCATCGCGTTGACGCATGCGTGTAAGACCTTTACGGCTGCGAATATGCTAGTGCGTGTGCGCAAAATATGTTTACGAGTGCGCGTTTAATGTATAACGGACGGTATAAGCTAAGCTAAAATTATTTAATTATCTATTTCAGTTAATGTTGCAGATTGAGTTGTTCCTTAATCTTCGAATTAGATCCGGCTTATTATTTTTTGCAGACTGTTAGAGCAATTTTATAAAAGTAAGCTTGAACTTTCGATTATGTCAAATAGAATTTCTGATATATATTTATTAATATATAAAAGATCTACAAAGCGAAAGTATGTTTCAAAGTTCATTAAACAAAATTCCTATTACTTATGGTGTTACATACAGGTGAAGCATATAGATATGCTGGTCGGATTATTGCTTTATAAATATACAGTTTTTTCCCCTTAATGAGAATTTGAAATTTATACCAATCTATATGGTTTGAGAGAACTGAGGATGCTGTAAACCAGCGGTCGTCAACCCATAGAACTTCATAAACCACTACATATATAATTTTATATTTGGCTGACCACTAATGTGAATTTTTAAAAAAAGGTAAATACATTTATACAATAATAAGCAGCAAACTACACTCGTTCACATTGAAAAATTACATGAAAAGTACAAAAATCTTAGCTTCTTTTACAGAAAGCTTCACATTTCCATATCACTGAAAAGGAACTTCATGAAAAGCAAGAACAAATCAACAAACATAAAGCAATATCAGTAAACTGACAGTGTTATGCCGCCAATTTTTTATTATTGTAAACATAATAATCATCGCTTACACAGCAATGGTGTCATCGATCAACAGTTAGACAAAACAAAAACGGAAACTTCCAGTGATGCAATTATAAACAAGAATGCAGATGGTTCTCATAAAAATCCATCAAGCTGCCTTTTGACACAGAGAAAAGCTGTGTTATTACTGACCACAATAGCATATGTTTGTAATTCAAAAGGAAAGAGAATTCCAGTTTGCGCTATTATTGATACCAGCAACATATCTATGGATGCCGACTCTCACTTTCAAATGTCACTAGATACACCCTGCAAAAGTAGCTAAAATGTATCTAAATTCAGAAGGAATTTCGCTAAAAGTAGTAGCTAAAATTTAAAAAAAGTATAATTTGTATTCCATAATAGGCTTTGTTACTTGTCGTTTTTAAATTGAATCTTCATAAAAATTATAAATAATGCCCCAATTTTTCTGCGGACAATCAAAACGTTTTCATGGACCACCCGGTTGACGACCGCTGCTGTAAACCATACAGATGATTTTGTTCTTGTGAATAGTTATGATCTCTGAAAAAACTCATTGCTATATGTTTCTGACACCATATTGAAAAGTGTAAACAAGAAGTTTTTCCCGTTATGGCACATGATGAGAACTTGGTCAGCTATATGCTATTCGTTCACGTCGCAGGTTAAAAAGTTTAACATGAGCGAACTCGGTTTTACGTGCTCTGCTTAATGCGAATTTATGCCAGCAGGTGAAAGAAATGTGGCAACTACACCACGTGTGTACTCCTGGGGACAGGCTTTAATCTTTTACACAATTTCTATGCATTAAAATGTCTTTTCCTGAAAGTGCTATTAAAATTTACGTGCATTAAAGTTTCTGTATATCTGGCACGGTATGCCACAAAGACTTTTCTGTTGCACACAGCATAAAAGGTGACTGTAAATAGTATGTATTTTCTCATAAGCATATAGAAATTAGTACTATAGAATTGAAAGAAGCATCAAATTTCTTCATAAGAGTCTATGAAATTGCTATTATAAAAGCAAAAGTCTATTTAATTCTTCTTCTTCTTTTTTTTTTTTTTTTTTTTTTTTACTGGGCACAACATTTGTTTCAGTCGCAGACTTTTCAAAGCAGACGTTCATGGCGATGTGTTATATTAGAATTGCCATTTAATTCACTTTGTGGCTGGGCATAGAATGTATGACTTTTTATAAACAAGAATGCAGATGGTTCTCATAAAAATCCATCAAGCTGCCTATTGACACAGAGAAAAGCTGTGTTATTACCGACCACAAAAGCATATGTACCTGGGTCGTTTGGTACAATAGTCATAGTTACTAACCACCATCCCATTTGGGTGGAGATAGCGATTCTAATACAGACATACTATCGTATATAGAAATCGCAGCATGCATGCCTTACACGTCTTGCGACAGCCCCTCATTGGACTAGGACACTTCAAGATTTGAAGCCTCTCAGTTCTGTTGAAGTCATTGTGCAAGTAAGCAATGAAATATGCATTTTTGTACTATCTTAAAATATAAAGTTCTAGCAAAATCTACCCCTACTTGCCTCAAACAGTTAAACTTTCGCCACTTTGTCAGCTGGAAGAGAAGCTGATATCTCATGTTCATCTCTAGCATTATGTTTTTTTACAAAATCTACAATCATGTAACACAGATTTTACAAAGCATCTAGCATTTAAAATCCAAAATTTGCCTCTTACTTGCACTAATGTTTAATTTACACCACTATGAATGACCTTTTCATGAGAGTTAAAAATAATTAACCCATTTACGAGTTGATCCTTCAAGAACTTCTAATATTTCTGCAGGTATCTTCCTATTTATGCAGCTTTCAAAATTATTCATGTTCTCGCAAATTTTAAAATCTTACTTTTTCTGGCATTGCTTTTTCATTGCTGCATGATGATAGATGAAATAATATGCGTATAAATCTGTCTACCTTCTTAAGCTTAGGAATTAGCAGAAGAAAATAATGTTACATTTAAAATTTGCTTTTATACTGATCTTTTCTCTAATTTATTAACTGCTTCTTTTCTTTTACTTTCTTAAATATTTTATTTTTATTCCATTTATTTATTTACTTATTGTCTTGTAATCTAATAATCTTTCAAATACAGAAGGAGTAAAGAGGAAATCCTTTTTTTCGAAATAAATGGGATTTTTGCATTACAATTTGAATTCTTTCATCCTTTTGCTGCTAGGTATTTTTTAATTATCTTATTACATATATATATATATATATATATATATATATAAAGAGTAATAAAATTAAATATCTCAGTGAATGTATCTTTTTAACATTTGAATTTTCACAAAAACAGAATAAGATCTTTACACACACACAAAAGTGGGGAAAAGAAAAGAAACTTAACCTTTTATTGTGGTGATCCACGGTTTGAAAATGGTTTCTGAATCAGAAGAGATTCGTGCACTAACCTAGTGCTTCGCATTAGAGAGTAAAGAACATCTATGATATAAAAATATACTTTTATTTACACAGCGAAAACGCGCAGCAACATTGTTAACGAAAGCTCATTCTCCTAATAATATACTTCTTTTTACACTCCGCTTGCGCATGCGCATTGACAATTACCAAAGGAGCTTGGCAGATACTGCCATCTGTTGGATAAACTATTCACTACATATTCCTCCCACCTGAATTTACTGGGAGGTAAATTCACACATCTGTTAAGTATAATATATGCATAATAGTACAGTATACAATATTGAAGTATAAAATTATGCCTACCAAGA
Source organism: Stegodyphus dumicola (assembly GCF_044657685.1). Lineage (NCBI taxonomy): Eukaryota > Metazoa > Arthropoda > Arachnida > Araneae > Eresidae > Stegodyphus > Stegodyphus dumicola. Next base: position 251,685,642 of record NC_140780.1, read on the forward strand.
TGTTCTAATTAAATTGAAATACAAATTTACCTGGAGATGCAGCATTCCATAATTTTCTAGACATATTAACAGATAATACTAAACCTAGAAAAATAAAAATAAATCAAATTATTACAAAGTATTCAAACAAGTACAAAACATTTCACAGACGTATCACTGGTTTCACAGTTCTACCACTGCTGGTAGTCATAGGAATATTTTCAGTCATATCCTTTTGGACTGGGTTATCCAGCTCAAGTCTGTACAGTCTTTGCACTGGTCTCAGAAACTCAGAAGTCTCTGTTTTTATGACAGCAAGTCTTATTTGTCCATCACAACCAGGTAGCAGCTTTATGACACGCGCCAGGTTCCAAAAAGCACGTTTTTTGTTGTTATCTTCAAGTAGAACAATTTCACCCACCTGGAGAGGTTTAGCTATAGAGTTTTTAATGGACTGCTGACGTAACTGTCCTAGATATTCCACATGGAATCTTGCTCTAAGTTGTTCTCTCACCTTTTGTAGATACTTAGCTCGTTTACTCAGTTTTTCCTTATCCACTGTATCGATATCAGGTATTCCTGATTTGGAAATCTCCCGCAGGAACATTCCTGAAGTTAATGGGGATGAATCTTCAACGTCTTCCGACACGTAGGTAAGTGGCCTAGTATTGATTACTCTCTCACAGTCGCATAGTACTGTAAGCAACTGCTGGTAATCCAGGGCAGCACGACCTAGAACTTTTCTCAGAATCTGTTTCACCATTTGAACTAAACGTTCCCACCAAGGTGCAGAAGGAGGAATAAATTTCCACTGAATTCTTTGCTCAGTGGCCTTTGATCGCAGACTCTCCCAATCAATTGTATGCAGAAGGCTCTTACTCTCTCCCTCATTCAAAGCTATCACCCATTACTAAGCAATTTACATTGAGGGTTTTTGTCGCCTACAGGTTGGTCCTTTCAGTGAACGATTAGGGGTCAGTGCCAGCAAAGGGCGAACGGAACCCACAGGCTCGAAGAAGCCTCTATCACCACTGAGTAAAATACGGTCTGGCAAGTCTAATTTTAGCGTAAAATAACTTGCAAATCCAAATGGAATTAATTTTGAGAAATGTTTCAAAAGTTTTAGCAAATTAGTTTCTTAAATTACTACAGAAATGCTATTCAAATGAGAAAATATCTCTGCGCTTCCCCCCCCTCTTATGCCCATATCACACGGTGTTTGTTTCACTCGAACAACTGTTTCGGACAATATTTTTCACTGGTTTACTATTGAAAGAAATTGCAAGTTGTTCGTTTTAAACCAATCAGCTATCAGCTTCGAATGCTATCAGCTTGTTTGTAATGGGAAACCAGTTTCCCCTGTGTTAACCCCAAAGCGATCTATGGTAATTGGCTGTTGTGACAAAGCAGAAAAATTGTTCCAAACAGTTGTTCTTCCGAAACAAACCGCCATGTGGTAGCAGCTTTAAAAGACTCGCGTTTTGCATTTCCCTTTGAACTCTAGCAAAAATAGGAAGATGACTGCCTGCTGGTCTGTGTGGCAATTAAGAGTTTAAGATAGCAAAGTCGTTCGTAAATGTCGAATATTGAAGTACTTTGTTCAGTTTTCCTAATATTGATAAAAAAAAAATGTTTCTTCTTCAGGTGTCATAAACATAGATCTGAGGGAAACAGTAGTATGAATATATGGACACAGAGATGAATTATTATTTATTTCCCAGAGATCAGTTTTTATGCATTACTAAATATTTTAATATTACAAATTAAATTTAGCACTAATTAACGTTGTGTTCCAATTTCTGCAGTAGTGGTAGAAGTAGTGCGCCATGGAGATCACGGGTATGAATAACTTATGATTTTCAGCTATCTTCCAGAGTATATCTACTAACTGCCAAACCCTAAGTAGAGATGGATCGGCACTTCATTATATTAAAAAAAATATTTGTTAATCTGAATTTTTAAAATAGATGTGTACTAATACAATTTTTGGAATGCAAGAGAAATTTTAAAAAACAACGCACTAACACAATTTAATTAATAATGTGCATATATATATGTATAAACAAGAATTAACATTAACCTATATACTTGAAAGCACTCATAAAGTCAATACCCATTTGCACATAAATTCGGTTTTCAGTTCCATGTAGTTATCTTTAAAAACAAAAATGCACTACGCAATCTGGAATAGTACCGATATCCGGGACATGCTGAACATTTATTTTCTACTATACTGGAACACTTTTGATTGAATCCATCATCATTAAATTGTCTAAAGTGCGTTGATTAGATGCTATTGAATTGTCATGAGTTCCGATTAAATGAAATCGTAGAAGTGCAACTAAGAAATCCCCCGAATATGTGAGTTAGGTTTTATATTATTCTAGTACTGGTGCTCTTAGTTCTGCTCTGAGTAGTATTATGGCTAGCACTTCACTGTTACAAATAATGTCATAGTCTGAATTATTTCAGGTGATAAATAATAAAATCCTGCAAAGTGATGTTTGGAGTTATAGTGCTTCCTAACAAAAGAGATTTTTCCATGGAGGAGCTTTTAAGGAAAACGGCCTTATATTCACGTTACACATAGGGTAATGTGTTTTAAAATATGGACCTGTCAATAAGCCTAGAGATTAGTAATCGGTACATGCATAGGATACACTACACCTAAAATAATATGTAACTTCTTTAAATATTTGAATTAATAATAAGCAATAAACATTAATATAGTTAAGTTTGGGAAAAGAAATTATAAGGTGTTTCTTCCACCTTCTTGGCATGCCTCCGTGGTGTAATGGTTCTGCACGCTGGGCCGATATTCCAGAGGTCCGTGGTTCGATTTTCATCTTGCCTGCTTCCAAAAGTACCTAATGTCTCTATAAAATAATTGTCTTTAAAAACATAATATTAACTGCCCTTTTTAGGTTCTAAATACAATCTAAATTTATTTCAAGTTCATTTGCTTCTTTCAATGCAAAAAGTTGTTTGAAAGAAATGAAGTGCGAAGACTGATGCATAGTTGTACAAATCATTAGCATAAAAAAAAAAAAAAAAAAACCTTGAGATCAAGATTATTTCAGAAATGAAATATTTTTTACTTATTAGGTAGACATCAAGTTCCAAATGCCACTGTATGCTGACAATTAATTTGAAGTATGTTGAGCTTTGTTCCGGCAATCTGCTGTTAGTTGTAACGTTGCAGGTGTGTGAATGCCTCTGTGTATGACCATAAGCCAGGATAGAAAGTAGATAATTAGATATCGTGCAGAACATTGCAGTAATATTTATTTTCCTCTTTCAGCTTCAGCAGTGGTTAAATGGTTAAGACTGTTGAATACTGTCAGTTCGACCTTGGTTCAAACCCAAACAAGCGAATGGGATACCTACCTGTTTGGTTTTTGCGATTTTCTCCATGTGTAACATGACCCAATTTCTCACAGAATGGCCCCCCATGAAGGCCGATAACTCTCATGGGCTTTGCTATATTCATATAATCCTAACCCTCATACTTCGACATCTGTCACACTAAATCAGAATGAAGATTTCGAGCAGCTAAAAGCACTGAGCACAGGTAGCTTGACACATGTTCCAAATCCTTGCGAATGAGCTGATTGAATAGGGGTTTTCTTGGCTATTTTACGAGTGCAACGTGAATACTAGCCAGATCCTCTTAGAAAGCTTCCTTCCTCATGAGCAGATAAACAATCGTGCTCTTCACCATAAGTTCAAGTACATTAAATCCATCTGTATTGAATACAATTATAATTCTATCTCTTTAAAGAAATCTGAAGGTAAAAACATGTAAATATCAAGTTATGACTGAGAATATTTTTAAGCTATTAACATTTTAAGCAGAAAAGCTTTCAAATGCACACATGGACAACTGAAAATTAGACCACCCAAAATATATATATATATATATAATTGATATAAAACTCTACTGATTAGTAGAGCAATCTAACACAAATTTCTTTCCATCAGGAACTGAAAAATTCTACTCTGATATGAAGAGTTGTATTTTCATAGCATTTATTAGTTAGATTTATGAGTACCTACTCAATGTTTGGTTTTCATAACCTTCCATTCATCAGAATGTGATAAGATCATTAAATAATATTTTAAAGAAGACAATTTTTACAAAATGACAGTAAATGTCATAAGCGAGTATAAGTAGTTAAATACAACTCAAGTAATTAAAAATATTCGAAAATTCTTCTGATGAACAGAAAGAGAATATTATTTCTGCATACAAGTAGCGCATATTTAGTTCATTCATGGTATTTGTCGCTGTGAATAGAAGGCCAAAGTCGGAAAATGTTTTAAACTATAAAAGAATATTCATTGTTGAAAAATGGTTTGTCAACTTAAAAAATTTCATTGAAAAACATGTTATTAAGACTAAACAGATAAAATTTTTTAAAAGTTTATTTAAAATAAGCTTTTATTCAAAACTCGTAAATTCTTTAAAAAATTATTTCATAAATTCTTAAAAAGCCGAAAACGATGTATAATTTATAACATATTTTATTGGGAACAAGATATAAATTAAGCCTCATTACAATATTCATGTGCAATTTATCTTAAAAATGTAGGCACTTAAATAATGAAATAAAGTAGTCAAATAGCAGTGTCAGAAATATAAGCCTTTATAAATATATCAAGGGTGCCAATTTCTTTATTATTCATGATATAAATTTGTAGATGAATTTAGTAAAGAATATTATTTAATTTCTTTTTCATATTAATCTACTTAATAAATTACGGTACTCTTTTGTTATCGGAAAAGGATTCAAAAGTCTATATACGTATGCATGTAGCATACATAGATGTATGTGTTCATGTATGCCTGAATATACGTGCGAACATATGTATGTGTTTACACATATATGCACACAGAAGCATACATACGTGTACACATGCATTCTTGAATCTCTCTCGATAGCAGAATGGTATCTAAATTTCTTTTATCTTTTTAATTTATTAATCCATTTTATGAGTTATAAATAAAAAGCTTTTCAATAAAAATCTTTTTATTTCTTAATTATAACTCTAAAACAAATTCTTAATTCCTTTTCTATTTTGTTTCTAACTGGGAACAAATTTATTGTTTCTTTAGAACCAGTGTATGGACGTTATCGTAAAACATCAAAAAGAGTTCTCCCTGCGCTATTGAAGGTCATTACTTATTGTCGTCAGGGTTGGAGCGATGCTTGTCCCCTTAGGCATATAGGGGTAAAAGTAAGACAAAAATCAGGGGTAGCCATTCTTGACACATTTTTTAAGTCTAACAAAAACATGGGACGGTCCGTTTTCGAGGTTATATTTAAAATGGCAATATTCTGGGTCAAACCGTTAAAGGGTTAAATGTGAAATGATTTTTTGGTAGAAATATAGGTTGAATTTCATCTACATCTAATGATTTTACTAAACTGCTTCAACTCTTGAAGAAAACCCTTTCATTGATTATTGGATTTAACCCAATTTGGAATTTTGATACTTCCCCACACCCTCTCTTTAACATTTAACATTGAATTTTGAAACAAAGAAAAAAAAAAAAAAACTGCATGATAACTTAATCCAATAACAAATTTCATTTAGCATTACAAATTTCATTTTTTGTCGCAGGATCAATCAGTGTATTTTGTGACTTTAGATTCATAAAGAATTTAAATATGTCTGATGTCACTCTTAAAAGTTTACCATTCCTTAACACAGGTTGTAAAGGTTGAACACTGCTACTAACTTCATCAAACAATAGTTGTTATGTTACAGTGTTCCAAAAATTTTAGGCGAGTTTATTTAATCTTGGTTTAAGTATTGGGAGGGGGTCCATGCCATTACACTCAATTTCTTGCAAGCTCACTCTCTCTAATACCATGCGTAATTTTGTTGGCAGGGTTATCTGATCCAAGACAACGATACTACATACTTGGTGGTGATGTATTTTGAATTTCTGACACACAATTTTGTATCAAAATTTTCTAATGCCCTGTTGAGTTCTTTATCCATTGAAGCACAATGGGAGAATTGGTCTACAAATAAATCTTTGATTGAAGAAAATTATACTGTAGTGCACCTACCGCTGCTGTCATGAGTTCAAGTCTTGGTAATTTTTTTAGGAGAGCCACTATGTTCTTGACTGTCACTAAACTTGCTCCGAAAGTTCACATACACAGCTGTACTGTGAGATGAATTGCAAAAACAATGCAGCATTTCATCAACATCCTGAAAATACCAGCAAGGTATTTTGATATTTGGCAGATCACAAAATTGCCTTTACCATTTGGTCCACTTGTCTTGAAAGTAGCTCACACATGAAGATCAGTGGTAAAAGTGTTTGCGAAAAAGTTACAAGTTTACAGCAGTTGTTTACATTTATGAAAAGTTATGACTTCAAGAACATTTATAAGGGTAGCTAGATTCTTTACAGTTTAAAATATTGATAAACATGGTGCTAAAAATGTGAAACAAAGAGAAGTGGCAATGTGATGTGAAGTGCCTTTGGGGAATATAAAGAACCACCATTAATAATAATTAGTCCTTTTAAACAACCAATACAAATTCCGAAAGTGGCCTTCGTTTCACCAAATTTTATTTATTTTTTTTATTTTAACTCTATTTCTTTTAACCTCTATATTAATTTAACTCAAAACTGTAGTGGATATATTCTATTGTATTCATATCTAGAAAAAATTTCTTGAATGTATTTACTCAGATATGTGGAAATAATTTAGCTCAGAGCACCTGAGTGAAGTAAGTGCATTAAGAGGTTAATGATGGATTTCCCAGCTGCTTTAAAATTATTGGTAGTTTTGCTGGAGCTCAAGTGGAATGCAATGCAGTTAAAAAATTTCCAGACAAGAAACATGGTATTCAGTGATTAGATTAAAAAAAAATTGAAACAAATTACGTGAGAGTATGTTAAACTATGTTCTGTGCCTTCTCAAAACCATTAAATAATTTATTAGTCACATCCGCCTATATCTTTTAAAATTCAGTGGCAACTACATATAATGGCTGTTCTGGTCAACTCTTATTGATTAAAAAAAATGTAGATGAGTTGAATTCTTTATCATATGTAGTCGTACATGTATGACTGCATCTATGATTATTTCATCTATAAGCATCCAAGCACTGTTGATAAAAGTACTGTAAGAAAGTGTTTTAATATTATTAAAATGCATGCATCTCAGCCATGAAAATCATAGTTGAAAATTGTAATTAAATTTTCAACTAATTTCAACTAACTGTCAAAAATTTGTTCATTTCTTCTTTTTAGACATAAGATTCATGTTCCTCAGTGCAAAACTTAAATGCACTTTTAGTTTGGCCAATAATATATCTAAACCACCATGACAGCATATGCTATAAATTTTCCAAGAGTTAAAGGGAATCCTTAAGAATCGAACTTCTGGAGAATCCATGCAATTTAATAATTGATAGAAGGATTAAATGGAAGAACAAGAAGTTTTATAACATTAAAAGATCTTTGATAGCAAGATGAAAAATTTCTAAAGGCTTTATCAGTGACCATGGGAGAAAATCTTCTGTCAGTGGTAATTGGTTTCAAATATTTGAGTTCATAAGAAAGCAAAGATTCTGAGGAGCAAACTGAGTGGGAGAAATACATAAATATAAAAAGAAGCCTTTTTTGTTTACCTGTATGACGTTAATTTAGCATGGAAAGACAGACAAAAAGAAAAGAGTTTTTGGTATACTGTAGTGCTAAAATCTAAAATCAGATTTGGTGTGGATCATATGAATGTCTACGAAGGGAAGGTCATTGTCGGATTCAGTTTCAAAAGTGGACTGAGTGGCTGGGTCAATCAAATTTATAACGAATAAAATCAGAGGTATTCTTTATTACCATCAAGAAGCATGAAAGTGTTGTCTACGTAGCGAATCTGGAGATTAAAATGCAATTTCTGAAATAATTTGGCTTAAAAAAATAGTGCATATAAATGTCAGCATGTATAGGACTGAGGGGATTGCCCATAGCTAGTCTTTCAGTTTGGAAGTAATATTTATTTTGGAAAACAAATTGGGTTTGACTGAAAGGGACTTTAGTAAGAGAAATTATCTTTTCAATTTTAGTGAGTGAAATGGCATTCTCAAAGCCTCATTTTAAAGCATTTTAGTGACTGAAACATTAGTAAACAGTGATTTAGTTAACATCAAAAGAAACCATTATTGAGCACAAAGAAGAAATATCTTTAAGTTTATTCACCACTTCAGAAGAACTTTTTACAGTATGAGTATTGTTAGAAAGTAAAGAACATTATCTAGAAACTACATATTTTGCCAAAGGGATATGATGTTGTTCCTAAGTTAGAAAATAAATGTCAAAGGAATTTTAATTTTGTGGACTTTATAAGAACGTAACACCTAGCAGAGTTAACAAGAGATGAAATGAATGAGATTTTAAACTTAGTTGGGAGTATATAAGATGATTTAATTGCTGTTTTAACCTTCATGAAGTCAGAAGTTGAAGGATCCTAAGGGATCGAGCACTATGATCCTTCATTTATCAGTTTCGTCGCTCCGCCAGTGTATGCATCGTTGTCCATAATAATGATCTGTTTTTTGCTTAAATGCAAACATCAGAATATCATTCCCAGATTTATATGAATCAAACATATCTCAAATCTTCATGTTTAAAAAATTATGCACGAATTCAAATTGTCACTTCTTCTTCACATTGTAAGAAACATGTGCAAACATTTAAAACTGAATATGAACTATATTACCTTCATTTGAAAATTGCGAATTCTGTAAATTTTTCCTGTTTTGATCATAAATATTGGTCTACACCTGAAACTGCTTGTTATAATTCCATAAAAAAAAAAAAAAAAAAAAAAAAAAAAAAACACTTGTTTCTAAATTCCCACCCTTCTTGTTAATCCTCCCATTGTTAATACATCTAAAATAAATCTTTTGGTGGATCATGTGAAAGTATTAAAGTATAACTTCAGTTTAACAGGCATCCAAACCTTTAACTCCTCAAACCATTGCTCCTATTGAAAAGGCATTTAAGTTCTCATAAATTTCAGAGATGCAAGAAGATGCAATCTGACGCTTAATTACTCATAATGTGAATTTAAATAAATTGTTTGTTTCGAATCTTAACCATAGGAAAGGAAGGCCTTATGTGAAATTCATTCTGATCTTAACATTATTATTTCCAGAGCTGATGAGGGTTGACAGGTCATTGTTATGGGCAAATACACATACATCGATGGAATCTCCAACAGAGTCACAGTGCAGATCTTTCAATTTCTAACTTACGAAAATTAAAACAGCATTTGAATCTTCTCATATACTGTCAACTCAGTTTTAAAAATCACTCATTCCATCTGTTGCTGTTTGGGCTAGGTTTATGTTCTACCAATAAAATTGGAATTCTTTTTAGATCTTGAGTTTCTAGGGTTTCTGATTTACTTTCTAACAATATTTTGCATGTAAGAAATTTACTTGATGTGCTTGATAAGCTTAAAGATATTTATCCCCTGCACTTTATTATGGTTTCTTTTGGCATTGAAGCGCTGTATACTAATGTTCCAATCGAAGAGGCATTAAAATGTCTTGAGACTTGGCTTCAGTAATTCCATTTATTGAAGCCTAGTCTCAATATATGTTTTTTGCTGTGAAATCATTTTTTAATTATGATTTTGTATATTATAATAATGCAATCTGTGTTTTTTCAGCCGGATTCATACAGTGATAGATATGTTCCACTGATTACTGCCATCAATCGTATTCAGGTAATATCTATTTTATCTCATTATTATTGTTTTATTTCATTTTGTTGCATCAGTTTTCATTTGTAAATTTAACATATTGAATGTATATTTCACTAAGGTACTTAAGTTTCTCTGCCGGTATTAATGGTTTTATAAAGTCATCGTGCCTTTTGGCTGGAGGAGGTAACAGATTAATCCTAGGTTAGCACATGAATGATAAATGTTAACTGCATGCCTATAAAAAAAGGCATATGATTAAAAATGTGCCGGATATGCTGAGTTAGAAAAAAAAAATCTTCCATATCTTTGTTAAAAAGATAAAGTATGTAGTTTTTCTTCCAAATCTGTTTTTGCCTAAAAAGTTAGGATCATTCTATAATTAAAATACCTTGATTGTAGTACTCTAAGCAAAGTCTGGCCTATAGTATAAAACTTTTACGTAAACCACAATTAAGATTTAAATACTACAGTTATTAGTTTAAAATAAACTGTTCGAAATCTCTGGATAGCAAAGTATCGTGTGTATATAATCTATGCAAATAAGCTGAAACATTTTAGAAAAGAAATTTATTGAGATTATATTTCATAATTAATGTTTTGCAAATGTTAGGCTAAAAAAAAAAAAAAAATTTGAGGCATAGTTTGGAACTGTGTAATGTCAAAATATTGTCATTTATTTAGCTCTCAGATTTGTATGCAGATAGTGATAAATTTCTGTAAAATATAAGCTTGTTTAATCTGAAGATCTATTGAACTTAAGGTTTATTAATGAATTAAAATTTAGAAAGCAGAAAGAAGTCTTAAGTTGACATAGATTTCATATAAAACTCTTAATTTCTAGACTGATAAACCATATAAATCTTTAGGAGAAATAAAATTTTAAGTAAAATCCACCAGTTTTTATTTTAAGAGGGGCTTAATTTTGCATTTTACACGGAGCTCATCTTCCATATAGAATTATGAATGATTTTGAGAGTTATGTCCCCATTTTATGCCGACACTTAACTGTTGCATATTAATATTTTGAAGTATTTTTTTAAAGTATTTTGTGATAATAAGCGTAGCTGTTGTTTCTTAGTCACTTGTCCTCTTCTCTAGAAGGGAGGATAGTTTCTTCAGGTATCACTGCATATTTTGCATTAAAACTATAGTTACATGGCAGCAGTCCCCCCCCAATTCAGTAAGGCTTGTTATCTTTTATTTTTTCATTCATTCAATAAGGCATAAACATCTATATATATATATATATATATATATAGTGATCTGTGTATTTATATGGAATTTGGTATCAATCCCTTCTCCAAGTAATTGTTACTTATACACTTTTTAAGATTTTTAATGAAATGGCGTTTAAATAAATAGTTGTTATTTCGTGTTCCGGAAAGCTGTGCAGTTTTCTGATAAATACAAATGAAGAAGTACAGAAGCATAAGAACATTTCATCAAATCGCATAAGCACCATTTTATTCCATGACTTTTTGCCAGCTCCGCTAACTGCACATTTCCTTTTAAAAAAGTCATTAGGTTTATTCGTAAAGAACTAATCTCTACCCCATTTAGAAAACTCTATAGTTACTTAAGGAGATAAAAAGAAAAATTAGCAACGCCTTTGGGAGTTGAACCGCGGACCTCTGGAATACCAGCCCAGTGTGCAAACTGCTACACCACAAAGGCACGCTAGGAAAGTGGGAGAAATACCTTATAAGTTGTCTGATTTGGTGACAGAAATTTATATTATACAGATCTTTTGTAATCCCACCAAACAGAAAGCATAACTTTTGGGGGATGCAACCCCTTTTGGATTTTACTGAATATGGTTCTTATAGCATTACAGTCAAAAGTCATTAATTCAGACACCCATAATCCGGAATGATCTATAATCCGGACCTCAAAGCTACAAACTTTCTGTGCATGCGTCGCATTGACGCATAAGACATTTACGGCTGTGAATATGCGTGTGCGTATGCACGTTTAACATATAACGGACGCTATAAGCTAAGCTAAAATTATCTAATTCAGTTAATGTTGCAGATTGCATTGTTCCTTAATCTTCAAATTGGATCCGGCTTATTGTTTTTTGCAGACTGTTAGAGCAATTTTATAAAAGTAAGTTTGAACTTTCGATTATGTCAAATAGAATTTCCGATATATATTTACTAATATGTAAAGGATCTACAAAGCGAAAGTATGTTTCGAAGTCCATTAAACAAAAAGTGGAATTGCTGCAAAAAATGAATAAATGCATATCCTTTGTTTCTCTAACCATTTCGAAATCTGTTTATCAATTTCACACTGCTCTGCGGTCGGGGGGGGAGGACGCTGCGGCACGCAATGAATATGAAGTTGATCTGTCAGCACTATCCTTAGCTTCAGGGCAGATGTTTTTATTTTATTTCGCTTATAATTCCTTACTAAACGTAGTATTTCATTTCGATGTACTCCGCCTATGATATGATTTAAATCAAATTCCTCGTCATTATAATTCGCTTCCGATAGTGAAGAAAGTGACCCAGAGGTTATTGAGAATGAAAAAATTTCGATTGACAAATTAGTCGGTATTGTTGACACAGCAATTATAGGACTTGAACAGCGGAACTTTGTAAGTGAACAAGAAATTATGTCTGTTTATAGAATTAAAGAGAAAGTATTATCGCATAAAACAAAGCAACTTAAACGACTTACATTGAAAGAAATGTTTAATAAAGTAAACAAATAAATATAGCATTACAGTCAAAAGTCGTTAATTCAGACACCCATAATCCGGAATGATCTATAATCCGGACCTCAAAGCTACAAACTTTCTGTGCATGCGTCGCATTGACGCATAAGACATTTACGGCTGTGAATATGCGTGTGCGTATGCACGTTTAACATATAACGGACGCTATAAGCTAAGCTAAAATTATCTAATTCAGTTAATGTTGCAGATTGCATTGTTCCTTAATCTTCAAATTGGATCCGGCTTATTATTTTTTGCAGACTGTTAGAGCAATTTTATAAAAGTAAGTTTGAACTTTCGATTATGTCAAATAGAATTTCCGATATATATTTACTAATATGTAAAGGATCTACAAAGCGAAGGTATGTTTCGAAGTCCATTAAACAAAAAGTGGAATTGCTGCAAAAAATGAATAAATGCATATCCTTTGTTTCTCTAACCATTCCGAAATCTGTTTATCAATTTCACACTGCTCTGCGGTCGGGGGGGGGAGGACGCTGCGGCACGCAATGAATATGAAGTTGATCTGTCAGCACTATCCTTAGCTTCAGGGCAGATGTTTTTATTTTATTTCGCTTATAATTCCTTACTAAACGTAGTATTTCATTTCGATGTACTCCGCCTTTGATATGATTTAAATCAAATTCCTCGTCATTATAATTCGCTTCCGATAGTGAAGAAAGTGACCCAGAGGTTATTGAGAACGAAAAAATTTCGATTGACAAATTAGTCGGTATTGTTGACACAGCAATTATAGGACTTGAACAGCGGAACTTTGTAAGTGAACAAGAAATTATGTCTGTTTATAGAATTAAAGAGAAAGTATTATCGCATAAAACAAAGCAACTTAAACGACTTACATTGAATGAAATGTTTAATAAAGTAAACAAATAAATATTAAGATTTTTTTTTTGTAAATTTTGGATACTCTTTAGATCATAATTGTTCTTTATTTAATAAATTACGGTTTCATATTTTTAATTTTATAATTTCTGCATGCCATCTTACTAGATTTAAACTGATGATCTACAATCCGGAAAAATCGATAATCCGGAATCTGCGAAGTCCCGACGAGTTCGGATTAAAGACTTTTGACTGTATTGTGTATTATCCACTTCTCATCTAAAAAATTCAGCCATTTAGAAAAAAAAAGGGGGGGAGTTTTGTTATATGACTATTTACTGAAAAGCAAAGAACTGCATACTGAAATACAAGAAGGCAAATTCTACTCTCTTAAAAGTATGGGTACTTGCCCATAAATTTTAGCAACTTATATATCCAATTTTCTCCAAATGATTGTGCCCTGTACATATTTAATCTGTTTGATAGTTCCTGAACTGCATAGTATAGATTCTCAACAATGTCTTCTTGTTATAGGTCCTTCTGTACAAAGAATAGTTGTAATTTTTAAGATGAAATTTCCATGTTTAAACTTCTCAAATTACCTCCAAACTGTGTCATCAGAAACAGCATTTTGTTTCACAAATTTTATGAGCAACCTCACTGTAATTTTTCCTTTACTAAAATAAAGGAGCATAATATGATGTAAATCAACTTTGGGATTTACCTTTAACGCTGCACTGAAACAAATATTATGTGACAACATGTGCTAGAATTACAAGAAAAGATCATATTTAAACATGTGCTTCAATATAGGTCACCTCTTATTAGCAGTAAGCCCACCAGCGGCCGAGCGGTAAAGTCACTGAACACTGGTAGTTCTGTCCGAGGTTCGAATCCCGCGAACGGGCTGGCTGCATGGGCGTTTTCGTGGTTTTCCCCATGTGTGACGTGTATACGAGCCAGTTTCCCTTAGAAAGTCCTCCACGAAGGCATCCCTCCCCTTAGGCAGATAGCCCTCGTGTGCTTTGCCATAATTAAATACACCACCTTATTAGCAGTAACAGTGAAAATGTGCTTAGATTTGAAAAACCACAGAACTGTCTGGAGGAGCCAATAGGGTTAATTACATGTGAAATTTCATTTGAAGCAGGTAAAAAAAAATATGTTCAGAGTGTTTTCTCTCCTCATACATGTGCATCATGTCTTGAATAACATTTATGTTAGTGGTTACACTGCACATCAAAATTAAGAGAGAATGTGAAAATATGCTTACTGAATAAAGTTTTCTACTAACATCCAGTGATGTGTTTATGCTCTTTATCTGCAAGTAAATGCAAAACTTTGCTTCAGCATGTAGGTTAGTGCCTGAAATATGCAAATAAGGCACCTGACACTATACTGCACAAGGAATGCATATTGAAATTAGGTATGCACTGTTTAATTTTAATGTGGTTTGTTTCAGAATGTAATGAGTGTTCATTAGCTACACTTCAAAGGTATCATTTATATAAAGGACAAAAATATCAGTTAATTAGTAGACTCAGGGAGATAGACAAACACAAATTGTGGTCACCAAAAATCTGAATATCATTTGAGGGATATTTAAGTGTCATACTAAGAATGTGGAACTGCTGAATTAAGCAATGAATGAATTAGTAGGCAGCCTGTTCAATGATGGTAATGGGCAACAATTGTGTTCAAAGTATCTTTTTTCTTGTTATCAGTATGAAGAAAGTGTGAAATTATTTCAGTGTTGGTTTAGACCTTCAGACTGCCACGAGAACTTAAATCAATCATTTTACTACTGCACAGTGATTTAACGAAGTTTGAATTTATGTGAGAAAAATAAATTGTTTATGGCTCCTAACCCTCTCACTTCATCTTTCAAAGGAGCCAATGTAAGCCAAGAGGAATAGGATCATGCATTTTTACTAAAGTGTGCAGATATGGCTGGGCTGTAATTCTAGGTATGTTTTTATCTGAAAGGAATGAGAAATGCATAATTTGTTTTCTCTTGTTCATGAAAAATCCTATTTCCATAGAAGTGTCATTTGTTTGAAGTGGAATTATCAAAGATGGCTGCATTGAGATGTGTCTTTGATGCAAGTTCTTTAACCAGTCACAGATATGTAGATGGACCTCAGAACCCCATGCAAGGTTTAAGGGTGCTGTTTGCCCATGTATTAATGCTTGTTTATAATATAGTATGTATTAATGCATCAGAATAAAGAATCTCTGATGCTTGAATACCCGAGAATATGATATCACTTGACAGCAGAACTTGAAGGAAACTTCTTGAAAGATATTTGTTTTCAGTAAGTTGATTTGGCACCCTGGCTAAAAGAAAAAATACTGCATTTTTGTCTTAAGCCTCATGCAGAAGCCAATATGCAGTTTGATCGTGAGATTTTAAATCTTTTCTGTATTAAATAAGTGCAAAAGTTTTAATTTATGATGGCACACTTTTTCTTCTCTAATTTTGCACTGCTGTTTTGAACAGCCCATTTTAAGTATAAGAATTTATGTTCTGTATTAAGATTTTCTTCTGGATTAAGTCTGAAACTAATAGACTCACATAATTGTTTTACATGTTAAATTGGATTCTACATACACTAAAAAGGAATTGCACTTACCAGTACAATTTCTTTTTAGTGTTTATTTTTAAACCTTATTTCACAGCTGCCAACACTCCCAATTTTTCGCCACATCTCCCAATTTTTAATTTTTTTAGCCTTTTTTTAAGTGATATTTTTCCAGAAGTAAGTGGAATTTATTGAGTTATTTAGACTTATGTTAGGCAAATTCCATCCATCCCAGGTGTTATGTGAAAATTCAAGCGATATTTAATCAACTTATATGTAATTCTGTTTTTTTATTTCAATCTATAGTACATTACTAGGCTTTATCTATACAAACATTTTGAACACTAATTAAATAATCTTTTCATTGTATTTAAAAGTACTTCGCTGAGTAAAAGCTTTCTTTTACTATTCAGGACTTTGAGCATAAAATTATAAGAAAATTAAATTTAAATTAACCAAAGCACATGAAACTTAAAATATCCAATTAGATGCTAATATATTTTATACCAGAATTGGATTACAAATAGTTCAGTAACCTGAACTATGCCTTATAAATTGAATTAAATTCAGTTCGAAATTTCTTTAAAAAGATGTTGCCAAGCAGTGTGAATTTTTTTTTTTTTTTTTTTTTTTTTTTTTTTTTTAAATTTTTCCTGACTTTTAAGATTTAAATGTTGGTAGCCATGTTATTTTTTACTTTTTGAAATTAGTTGTAAATTCTGTGAGCTGCTTGGCTGTAATCCAAAGTTTTCAAATTTCAGTATTTTATTAAACAGTAATTTAAATATCAGCCAAATGAGATACCCCGTAAAAGTTGAAAATGTTTTATTGATTTTTTACATGCTTTTTTTTTTTTTTTTTTTTTTTTTTTAGTATTACATCACTTTCTACTTGTATAATTGCAGGACTTAAGAAATCATAACAGACAGTGCGACGAATTTTTCAATCATATGTCTGTTGTTTCTGAATCGATTGATGCATTAAAATGGATTCCTGTTGTAAGTAATTCTAGTTTTAGTTACGAAGCTTGTTGAGCATGAACTGCGTAGTGAAATTTTTAATACTAGGATATCAAATGTAATCAAATAATTCAGTTTTATATTAGTTTTTCTTGATCAGAATTCTCATGACCCTTTGACTAGTTATGGAATAACTTTTAAGGATTTGACATTTTATAATATGTATTACACTAGAATAGATCTGTTTTATACTTCTGATATTTTTCATTAAATATGCTAAATTTTCTATCTGTAAAATGGTTAGTAAAAAGGATTGAGCTGATTCTTTTGCTTTGGTTTCATGCTTGAACTTTTAAATTTTGATGTAAAATTAAAAGAGAACATTTTAAAGGTTTTACTTCAAAATTTTGTATTTTTATTTCTAATTTTGAATTATTTTTCAGAATATAAATGAAAACATGATTCATCAATGTATTACCAAATAAGTCTCTGAACATTAAAGATTTTCTGGATATTTTTGTTTTGTGCAAGTGTCTACTCTGTGCATTGAATATACCATCCATTTGTTGTGGTATATGCAAAATTGTTTTGAAACTTAAAGTTTGTTAGCAAATTTTTTGTTTAAAATTTGAGACATTTATGTACCTTTATTGTTTTTACTTATTGGTTGTTTTACTTAAGTTTTTAAAGCTTGAAAAAAAATTAAATGCATATCATTTATTGGCTATTGTTTTTAGCCAATCATGTATATGCAATTCTAGAGTTTGTGGAAGAATCATACTCATTTCTGCTTGGCTAAGCAGCTAAGCTAGTAGGAGCATTGGTTCTTAGGTTTCTGTTTTGTGGTTGAATGAAGTATTTATGACTTTTCATGCATATAATATAAAACAGAAGCCATGTTATACTTCTCCTTAATGAAATAATCCAAAATTCAGATTTATTTCCTGAGGGCTGACTGTGTGAGTTTGTCATGATTTTTCTAAGAGTGAGCAAAAAGAGACCATTTTCCTCAGAATTCTCAAAAAAGTCCTCAGAGAAATCTTTTAAAAGGGTATCCTGTTCTTGTCATACAGGTGCTCATTTTGTTCTTTGACATAATTTAAAAAAAAAAAAAAAAACTGAATCCCCAGAAAATTCATAAATTTTGTCTATAAAATAATGTTTTAGTGTTCTAGTGTACAGTTCATTCACATTCTTACTTTTATTGATTGAAATCCTTTAGTTGATAATTTGAAATGTTTCAAAGATAACCATTATTGTCTCTAATCATTTTATTAAGGATCTCTAGTACACATGATGGAACTGATACTAGTATTTTACATTGGCAGTAAAGAAACTTGTCATTATCTGGCCTTTGTTTGTAGATACCATGTAGTCAATTTTAAATTACCTTTAAAACAGTTGTTTTTCTGTGCATACCTACAGATGGAGTACAAAATAATGAGAGCACCTGCAGAGAGTATAACATAAATGTTAATTTTACAAACCTAATGTTCTGAAAGTTCTAAATCGCAAAAAGCTGACTATTGGTTCAAATTTTCATATGCTTCTTTAAAATCGGCAAAAAAGGACAACTTTTCCTTCCACTCGCCTTCCAAGGAAAATGTATCCGCCTCGCGAACAGGGTCAAATATACCTTTATTCAGAATCATAAATGTAAACATTTAAATTCCGTTACAGATAACAAACATCACTGTATGGTGTGTTCATTGTGAAATTCATTATACAAAATCTCATTTTATAAAGTAATGTAATTACAATTTAAAATGGCAGTCAAACTGAGAATAATCACTAAAAATGTGCAGCCACACTGAGTAGGTGAATATCTAATTGCAATGGTCTCCAAAGCTAGACATTTAAAAACACTTGGTGTAGCATCTCTCTTTCCGTG
The DNA here is from genome assembly GCF_044657685.1 of Stegodyphus dumicola. Lineage (NCBI taxonomy): Eukaryota > Metazoa > Arthropoda > Arachnida > Araneae > Eresidae > Stegodyphus > Stegodyphus dumicola. Next base: position 251,704,355 of record NC_140780.1, read on the forward strand.
GATGGTTTCCACTGGACCTATCCTTGCATTGACATTAATCACCTCTGTAGGGTTTCTGTTTGTGAAGAGTGGCTGTATGTTATCTGGAATCTCAAGCTCTTTCTTAATGTCCAGGACTTTTTGAATAAATCCATATTAGGTTTTTAATTTCCTAGGTTTGATTAATGTATTCCCTCCAGTAGGGATCCTCCATCCGCAGTAGCTATTTACCAAGAACCAAGGCTCTCATTTTCATAATGTCTTGGAAGGGTTTTTTTTTTCCCCCTTTCAACAGTTCAGGGTCTGTACAGTCTTCAAGAGTCCTTAAAAGTCCTTAGGTTTTTTGGAATCGATTTTTGGGCCTTAAAAGCCCTTAATTTTAATCATCTGAAATTTCTATCTATTTTTACGACTGCCATTTCAAATGTGAATTAGCATTTTGTACAAATATTTTTGCCAATTCATTGATATAGTTATGTTTTGGATGGGTGAATAGGTTCATGGATTAAAATTTTTTCCAGTTTCTAATATAAACAGTGATACCCTCAAGTTTCTGAGCAAGAAGTGAAGCATAAGCATTTCAAAATTATTTAATTTTTTCTAAAGTAGAGCTCTTAGACAACTTGTTATTTTTGAGAATCGCAGCTGTTTATTAAACGGTTTCAAATTTGGCGACTTATCAACATTTTGGCAATTTTGAGATCAGTTTCTATAGAAAATTTTTAATTCGAAAAATGGGAATTCTTCGAGGATTTTTATTAACCATTATAACATTGATCAGTTTCTTTAAAATAATGCTAATATATTGAAAGGAATAACATTAAAATGAAACATTTTTATTTTTCACTATCATACTTGTATTATAAAATGACATTACTTTCCATTTTGGTGACTTGTACAATATATTGAATCTGAAAAATAAACAAGGTAAGTAATGCTTAAATTGCATTTTAGCACAATTTATTAAACAATTCTTAACAAAAGCAAAATAGTTATGACATTTTAATTTTTTCATAGTAAGAGTTCCCCATGTAATTGTCTCAATATGCATCACTTTTCTCTATAAAATTAATTTTACACTTTTTTTCCTCTGGTTTTTTCAACATATTTCTGGTGTTTTCCTGTTACAGAATTGGTAGGGGTAATTTTTCTTTAGGATTTCAGACATTGCAGCTTGGAAAGTTAGAAGAATTTGAAGGCAAGATGTATAGACCCACAAATCTAGTAGATTCCAGAAAAATGTCTTCATGGTATTAATGTGTAATGGATGCATTTTACAGAAAGTTTGTGATGAGCTTTTACTTTTTGGAGAATTTTCGGAAGAACAATGAAAACATAACCGTTGGATGTTTTATAAGTCTTTTTCTTAATGTGTTTATGAAGCGTGGAAAGTATAAAAAAGGCTTCTAATCTTATCATAATGACAGGCATTTATAGGAATTTTTCTGTTAATGAAGAAATTGAAAACTGACAATTATAAAGATTCATCTTATATGCCTCAATCATACCTGCCAACTTTTACGAATTTTTCGTAATTTTTAGGAAAATGCGCTTGTCTTTACGATTTTACGATCGTAATCCATTTTTTACGATTTTTTTCCTCTTTCAAGTGTTTTTAGTGCTTTTTGTCGAAATTTTAGAATTTTTCGCCAATTTAGCAATTTTCGCCAATTGCATCGTGTTTTACCGCCAACTACCGACTACTTCGAATCCAGTAACCTGTGGTTTCTCCCAACTCGCCGCTTAACCAGCCAATCCAATGCGCTGAACTTGTTTCTCTCACTCTTTTCTTTGTGGGCGCCAGATTATTTTTTTCGCGTTTGCTTCAGCAGCAAGGGAATTACTCAGCGAGCTTGGATTGTTGCATTCTTTTTTTTTTTTTTTTTTTTTTTTTTTTTGTTTTGTTTTCACGTGCTACGAATTTTCTTAATACGTCGTTGTTACGAAATGAGTTCAAAAACACCTTATTCTCAATGTTTTCGGCCTGCCTACAAAGCCGAATTTCCAACAATTAAAGAATCCTTCAAAGGAAATAACTATGCATTTTTGCAACGTGTGAGTGTGTGACTTCATAATAAGTCACGGTGGAAGAAGCGACATTGTGAAGCATGTTAAGTCTTAAAAAGCATGAAGTTAATGCTTCGGCTTTGACAACATCAAAGAAAGTGGATGATTTTTTTTTTCAGATTCGGATGCCGATGTCATTTTGGCAAAGTGTTTGTTTACTGCATTCCTCATCGAACACAACGTGCCGCTAAGCGCTGCCGATCACGCCGGTCAACTTTTCAGACGGATGTTTCCCGACTCCAGGATTGCTCAGAAATATGCTTGTGCTCGCACGAAAACATCTTCTATTGTGAACAAAACTGCTTGCGATGCACAAAGTAAAACGATAGCTGCACTCCAGAATTCAGCATTTTCGGTGTCAATCGATGGCAGCAACGAATGCGATTGGAAGCTTTACCGTTGTCACATATTTTTGTGATGTTTCTAATGAAATGAAAACTCATCTTTTGCGTCTTCCATTGTTAAATGGAGACGCTACGGGGGAAAATATTGCCTCCTTGGTAATTAATGAGTTGAAACAACTTAACATCCCAATATCAAACTGCATTTCATTTGGTGCAGATAATGCTCAAGTCATGGTGGGTGACAAAAAGGGTGTAGCCTCTTTCCTCAAAAAAGAACAAAATGAATTAATTGTTATTGGATGCCCATGCCACTTAATTATCGATAATTTGGCAGCAGAAAAAGCTGCAGCTGTAATTTCACACAGTAATGCTGAGTGCGAGAGAGTCTTCAGAGTTGTGAAGAAAAACAAAACTATGTTTCGTTCTTCAATTTCACCAAAAACTCTAGAAAACATTTTAATTGCTAAATGTTATGAGGAAACTAATTGTTATGACAGGAAATTTTCCAAAGAATTTTTGGCTAAAGCCAAAAAATGCACTCTAAATTCATTGCAATAATTTTTTTTTTTGTGTAACATTGTTCTTGTTTCATGTTTCCTAATAAATTTTTTAGTTACTACTTAATTGAGATTTACTAATGCAAGTACAATTTTCTTGTTTCTATTTGTATAAATTGTTATTTTTTTTTAATATCAAAGCATGATATTAATTCTTCGTGTTCTTCTGAATTTTGGAGAAATCTTCTGAATTTTTATCTTTAGAGGTTGGCAGGTATGCTCAATGCATCATCAGGGGCATAGTTAGGTTGGGGCAAGGGGAGGTATCTGGCCGCAGGGCGCAGCATCCATGGGGTACGAATTCTATGTTACAAAATTTTTAAATGAATTTTTTTTCCTTTTTGGCATACAGAAGGGGGCACAAAATCTTCATTTGTCCCCAGGTGCTAAAAACCCTAGCTACGGCTCTGTACAGGGCTGGCACTGCACATTTTCCCTCCTGATGCAATCTTTGTGGATCCTAAATTCTAAAAATTCTGCTACACCAGCTCTTACCATATATCATTTCATATCTATTCTGAATGTTTGTATTACTAAAGAAATAAAAATTATTTTACATTTTTCTTTTGAGTTTTTTTTCAAAAACCTTCTGCCCTGTTGCTGTTACAGAATTAAGAGGAATATTTTTTTTTAGGATTTCAGATCTTGCACCTGAGAAAGATTTGGAAGTGGCACAAAATGAAAAATGTTTTCATTGTATTAACATGTAATGGAATTAATTTACTAGAAATTAGAGATGAATTTCTTATTTTGGGGAGGATTTTTGGAAGAATGCTAAAAGCGTTATTACTTGAATTTTTTACTTTTGATCCTGCAAGTCTTTCCGTTAACATGTTTATCTTCCTTTTGTGGGTCAGACAGTATAGTGATTAGTGACGCTGACTATTGTACTGAAGGGCCTGGGTTCAAATCCTAGAGAAGGCCCAGATATATGTAAGTACACTGGTATGCAAAATTTAAGCAACATGTGTTCTTTTTGGCATAACTCCACAAGAAATCATCTGAGAGACAGCATTTTGTATTTAAACTATGATGAAAGCATAGTTGTGCAAAAATGAATACAATGCATACAGTATGGAATCAAACAAAAACAACCTTTATTGAACTCGTAGTGTTGTTACACGATTCTCTGTACAAGAGGAAGAACAAGCAGATGTTCCTTAATATGGGATATGCCCTCCCCTTACTACAGTGGTTGCTTCGCACTGTCTCTTCATACTCAGCACCAGATTGTCCAACAGATCTTTAGGTAAGAGTGCCCATTCCTCAATCAGCGTCTGTTTCAGTTGTTGGGTGTTCCCTGAAGGATCTAATCGTACCAAAAGGGGTCTCCCCAAAGCAACCCACACATGTTGTATGGGATTTCAATCAGGGAAATACTCTGTCCAATCCATTTGAGTGATATCTCGAATGGATCAGTAGCTTCTGAACAGCAGGAGTCTGGTGTGGCTGTGCATTGTCATCCATAAAAATGAAGTCTGCTTCAATTGCACCTCGGAACAGATGCATATGGGGAAGGATCACCTCCTGACAATAGCGTTCTCCGGTTACAGAACCTCTGTCGAAAACGTGGAGCTCTGTCTGCCTTTTCAGCATAATGCCTTCCCAGACAAGAACTCCAGGACCACCGTAACAGTCTCTTTCCGTGATGTTACCGAGATGAAGCAGACTCCCGCCCTCTCTCTAAATAAACTGCCGTTGAGAATCGATTGTGGCACTGAAACAGTTCTCATCAGTAAGGAGGGAACAACTCCATTGATGAAATCCTGCTTTTGTTCCCTTGCACCACTCTAAACAGTGGCACTGATGACCAACTTTCAAAGGGATGCAGTGTTCAGGACAGTGGGCCACCTTTGTGAAGGTGTCTGGACATAGTAAACTAAGACACTTGTCACCTTTTGCTGTATACACTTGCTGAGCTTGGCACTTGCTGATTGGTTTCGGGATCTTTTTGCCTGCACGACGATATATTGGTTTTCTACTGTAGTTGTTTTCCTGTGATGGCCACCACCAACCTTTCTAACAGCTGTACCTATGGAAGGCTTTCCAAGCACGTAATACACTTTGTTGATTCTGAACCCTTCGGCTACACTGGTCGCCCTACACCCCTCCTCCAATTTTCCGATCATTCTTTCATGTATGAAGTCATCCAGGTGATTTTTTTCTAGCCATATTTTGAGAAAGAGCTTACTCGTAGCGAAAGTCTTTAATTGTGTCTCCGTCCGTCCTTTTATGGTAGTCTTGAGTTGAGCATGCCAACCACATGCAATTTGCATACGCTCACAGCGCCTGTGACGGTTTGTTCCTGACATTTGCACACGCATGACCTTTCTACTGAATTGCATGTTCATTGTACTGATCACAAGAACCCTTTTTCTGCAATTTCATGGCTATCTGATTAAAATTCACAATGTGTCTTTCGTTTTGCACACCAGTGTATATAGTGTCTGTGCGGTATGAAGGCACTCAATATGTATGGCAAGCTATTTTCAATTTTAAATTACTCTTTAGGGGTGGTTTGATGGAAGAGAGATGGGAGACTCATATGAACTTTTACCTTGGGTTGTTGTCCTTCGAAATTAGGGTGAAACAGCAAAATCGTACTGTCATGTACATGGTGCTTAATGCACATGCCAATGACAGATGCGGTCTTGTACTCCTGCCGCAATAAAATTTGTGGTCTTATTATGAAATATTATTTCACAATCTCATCAGGTAAAGTATTATTTATTCTTGTAATACAAATGTACGACTGAAGTTTTAGGGACAAAAAAAGTCCATTTTTGAGTTGCAAGTATAAAGCATGCTATGATTTTTCTTCAGGATATTCTTCATCTCACTTGTCCATCAAATTTTGTGAATCAGTTTTATATAAATCCATCTGTTCACTAAATTCTTTACTTCTATATAAAGAAAACATTCCAGCATTCAAATTTCTCATCTTAGAATGCATTAAGAGAAATTAATTTCATGTTTAATTTTTAAATCTTTATTTTTAAATTAATATTTTTTATCTTGTCCAGAGACCAGCTCCAACTCAGTACATACGGGAGGTGAAAGAAAGTGCTGATTACTATGGGAACCGTGTCCTATCAAGAAAAAAAGGGTAAAGAAAGCTAATTTTCTTAAATATTTTTATTAAAATATTGTTTTTAAGAATGTTCTTATGTTTTCATGATTTCTTAATGATAAAAATTATGGCTTTTGTTGTCTTCTGCTGTACATGATGTTTCAAGAAGAAGCAAATTTCACTTACTTGCAGAAGTGAGGAATCGATGTACGATCTTGGGAAAGATTGAAGATTTTCTGTAGCAAAAATTCTGTGTATGCTTTTCCTCTAAATTGGCCTGCATGCTGTTTGTGCCCAATAGTAATGGAATGAACTGCTGCAACAGTTCAAAAGCGAAGCAGAATTCTTGTATTATGTTGCATAAAGATGTCATGTTTAAGATCTTTTGGAATGATTCTGTAGAGGAGATGTTCTCAGTAGGGGAAATTTCCATAGTTTCGGGGGGGCCCACCAGTGGCCGAGTGGTAAAGTCGCTGAACACTGGTAGTTCGGTCCGAGGTTCGAATCCCGCAAACAGGCTGGCTGCATGGGTGTTTTCTTCATGTGTAACGTGTATACGAGCCAGTTTCCCTTAGAAAGTCCTCCACAAAGGCATCCCTCCTCTTAGGCAGATAGCCCTAGTGTGCTTTGCCATAATTAAATACACCACACCACCATAGTTTTGGGAGGTCAGACATTTATTTACCTATTAAAATTTAATTTTAGTTTATAAATGAAAAAGCTACTTAAATTCAAGTTTTGGTATTCAACATTTTCTATACTTGTTGGATTTATAAAACATAATTTTTTTTTTTTTTTAAGGGGGGATGATTTTCTAACTATGGTGAAAAGGGTGCAAAAAAGGTTGAGAACCATTGCTGTGGAGTGTAGATGAAATAAATCATCATATGTGAGATTTGGAGATTTTGGAGGCATAATTTTACATGCTTGTATGACTTGAACAACATTGAACATTTAAAAGCTTAGGTAGCATTCTAAAAATAACTGAGTGTGGGAGCATAATGTTTCTTTATTTACTTACTGATAGTTTTTGGTATATTCTTATATTGCAAGAAATCAGTTCTGAAACTGATTTAAATCTGCTTTTGCTTAAAAGTGTCTTGGAATATGTGCAGTTCATTCTAGTGCACTTGTCTTTCTGTACCTTATGCAGTTTTAAATAAGGCAATTTTAAGCATGCATGACTGACAGGTAGTATTTATAATATTTAGATATATAAATGTGATGTTGAATATTTAATTATGATATTGAAGTAAAAGTTTGTAAATGTGTGCATAAAATTTTTCCAATATTCACATCTCTCATTCTCATTCAGATTTTTGTGTACTGTATTTTTGGTAATATTTCTAGTATGAATGAGAGAGTTAATATTTTCGTTCCCAACCAGTCCAACCCAGGTCCCAAACTGGCAAATAGGCTGGAGCTTTTTCAGATTTTATCATGTATACATGAATACAATTATGTTTTCATCAGAAAGTCCCTCCATAAAGGAATCCTTACCTAAAGCATGTAGGCCTCATTTGCTGTAGCCCACCAGTGGCTACGGAGTAAAGTCGTTGAACAGTAGTAGTTTGACCTAAGTTTGATTTTAGGTAAACAGCTATGCATAAATACATGTGAATTTTTGTGATTTTCCCCTGTGTGTAATGTGGATATGAGCCATTTTTCACTTGGTCCTCCATGAAGGCTTCCTTCCTTAGGCAGATGTCTCTATCATGCTTTGCCATAAACAAAGAAAGCCAATTTCTTGTGCTTTAACCTAACTTAGCTTTCTCTAAACAGTACATTGCAAAATTATTGTACTGTTTTACTTTCAAATTACACAGAAATTCATATTGTGTAGGTAATCTTCGTACAGTTCAAGCATATGATTTATGTGCGAGTGTTATAAATGTGGCTTGAAAATGTATAACTCTTGTATAATATGGGGGACTTGCAGAAATAAAAATATAAGATGCAGGGCTTCTGTAATTTAATTCATACATTAGAGATTTATGTAGTAAAGTAGAAGACAAAAAAATCTGCCTAGATTGTGACTTAATGTTGTGGATTTTTGATTTCTGTAGATAATGATTGCGAAATCTTCAGATATTTTTTTTAAGGGAGAATAAATTTTAAAAAATCGAGCAGGAAAAAAATGCTTTAAAGCCATAATTTTCTTGTTGACTTTTTTTTATTGAGAAATGCATTATGGTTTTATGCAAAAAGAAGGTAAAGATGAATGGTGTATAAAAGGTTATTTTTTACACACATGTCTTGCTGTGTAAAAATAGCTTTAGGTTAATTTTCAGTGTATAGGTATCAGTTTAATGATTTGGGGGTAACATTTTGTGACAGGTAATGAGAGCAGTAACCAATGGTATATGTTAACTTGGTTCCATACAGAAAGAAACCTGCACTGAAAGCCATCCACATTTCACTTTTTCATCTGAGAAGCTTTTCAGACTTCATGTGTTGCAGAATTTTGTTCTACTATATATATTTTATTTTTTATGCAACGTTGGCGATAAATTGTGTACCTATTTTCAGATAGATTAATTGCTGGCTAATGTTTTTGAACATCTTATTTACATGTTTTGTTAACTTTTGGTCTTGCCATATTCAAGAGTAACTTTATAGTGTTTGTTTTTCAGTGACCAAAGACATATGAATTTTATAAACAAGTGGAAGGAAGTTTTAAGAGCTCTTGAGCAATATGTAAAAGCTTTTCATTTAACTGGATTCTCTTGGGGATGTGCAATGGATTCAGTGGAAGTGAGTGTCTCAAGACTGTAAAACACAAATATATATTTATTTTCTTAATGGCAGAATACTTGCTTTCTAAGCTGTTATCAGAAATATCTGAAAAGTGTCATTCCTTTTACCTCTCATCAGCAAGAATGTTATGAATGTGCAGAAACGAGCTAACTAGTATTTATAACTGGTTAGCTCGAAACCAGTTATAAATACTGCAAAGCTGGGAAACAGAAGCTAATACATTTATAGTCAAGCATTATGGGGGCAGTCAGCCTTGCTTTGAAACGAGCATTTAGTTTGTGCTAATGGCTATACTCTCCAAAGCAGTGCATGCATAAATAGATAGATTAAATTATGTAATTCTGCAAGTGTAATTTCCTATTTTTCAAAGTTTTTTAAGAGAACTTGTTTGTTAATCTAATGGGAGATTTTGTTTTTTACAGTTTGAAACTTAAATGAAAGGAAATAACCAAATTAAAGTTCATCATATTAGTTTTAATTATTTTAAATAGGAACTTTAATTTAATCCAGTCATAAATTGTAAACTTACTTCCAGAAATGTTTGTTGTAAAATAAGAGTGTAATAAAAACCCACAAGTGGTTAAGACCATTGAATACTGGAAGTTCAATGATAGGTGAGTGAGCTGCCTGCATAGTTGGTGTTCTTCATATGTAGTGTGAATACAAGCCAGTTTCTCTTAGGAAGGTACCCCACAGAGACATCTCTGACATTAAGCAGATATGTATCTTTGCCATTTTCAAGTAACCTAATCTTTAAGTGTATGAGATGTCAAATATTTTGTTATTAGGTCATAAATGAAATTTTGTATTGGAATCTGTGCTGTATAAAGTTCTATATTAATAATTTGTTTATTGTTTTATTGAGTTCTATGCATGAGTTTTTTTTTTTTTTTTTTTTTTTTTTTTTTTTTTTTTTTTAATTTTGTGAACAGGAAAATTCTATTTAGTATCTCACTTCCAAAATATAAGTGTTGTATAGCTTGCAAATAAAGGTAAAATTTAACATGAAATTTTTGTGTTAATATTTTACATAAATATTCGTTTGTTATTTTTGAGGGTTTTTCCCCATAGATCTAATGATATTTTTTCAGATGTACTCAGTATTAGCATCAGTAACTATAATCTGAAGTAAACGTGTGTATCTTCATAGCTTAACATTACATCATAATTTAAATTACTAATTACATTTGTTCTGAAATTTTAAATCAAATCAAAATCTTAAATTTTGTTATGTCAGCGAGAAGGACGCCAAGTGCATGGTGCTGTTCCTCCTGTTCCTCCTCCTCCTCCCCCTCCGAATGTTTGTGACTCTCTTGTTGGTGGTGATAATCGTCATGCTCTACTGCAGGAGCTAAACCAGGGTGTGGATATTGTGAGAAGTAAGTTTATAATTCTTTTTTTAGCTAGTTTATTCTGATTTTATTCTATACAGATGCAAAAATAAAAGGTACATTAAGTTATTAATGACAGTTCATCAAACAAATAAACTTTTATGATGTCTCCTTCCTTTAAATTCAGGGTCCCACTAGTGGGTGAGTGATGAAGACCGCTAAGTATGGGTAGTTTCAATATGGGTTCAAGCCCAGGCCATGTTCTAATACCATAACATAATAAGGGAAAATATTTGTCCCGTATTTTCGTATGCATTATGTCTCAGCCAGTAAGGTATCAAAAGACCAGAAACTTAGGCAGTTTCATCTAAAAAGACCATTTCATTCAAAGGGCTGAAAATGAAGTAATGAAACTATTAACCCGCGAGCACACACACCGATCCGACGAACACGAGAACACGCGCCGGGTATGTCATAACCGAATAAAAAGTTTGTAATTAAAAATTTGCCGAATAAAATAAATTAGTTTTTAAAAGAAATTAAAATGTAAAACCAAGTTAATACTTCATTTTAGACAAAATATGAAAGAATAAGGAGAGGTAAAATTATTTACTTACAATTTTTTTAACATTGTTTACAAAATGAGGTCATATGTTCCATACATATACTTTTGCTACAGTTTTCACAAATGAATCTAGTCTTTCTATCTTTTTTCTTGGGGCACTCTGTACACCTCTTGTAAGTAATTTTAGGTTTTTTTGGGGAGTGGTTCTTTGTTAACATGTTCATCGATGGTTAGTGTTTGTCTATAATCAGGAACTACAGATGCTCGTCGTCGTTCATTTTGAACACTTTCTATTAGCTGCATCCCTAAGGCTTTCAGAAAAGTACGCCTGGTATGGTATTCTGTTGGTGGTTCCTTCTTTGATAGTAGAATTATTATTGCATTAATGGCAGCCACGTTTAACACTGAAAAGAAAATCACCATAGGCCATCGACGTGCTACTCTTTCTGTAGAATACGCAGCTGCCATCTCATCTACAACATCGACTGCTCCTTTTGTCATGTTATGGAATGTAATGATTTCAGGCTTTTTAGATTCCCCAGTAGATTCGTCGATTTGATCACCCGAATGCATTGTGGATAACAGGATCACACTCTTATTTTTTTTTTGGCACATAAGATACAAGTGTTGCTTCTTTCTGAAAACCGAAAATTGAAGAATATACTTCTCTTTTCTTTGCCAGAAACTCAGGTGGGATTTCTCTCTTATTTTTACGCATTGTACCTACTATCGTAATTTTCGTCTTTAGGAGATCTTGAGATAATTCATATCCCATATACCAATTATCAACTGTTAAATTTCGACCACTGTTGTATAAGAGCCTTATTAAACGTTTGATAACTTCGCTTGCATCATTTTCAACTTGAAATAGCCCATCTGGTTGTTTACCAGCATAAATTTTCATACTCCAGGCATAAAATACCCTTGCGTCTACAAGAGCAAATATTTTTATGCCATACTTTGCTGGCTTGTTGGGCATATATTGTTTGAAGGAACAGCGACCTCTGAATGATTCCAACTTCTCATCAATGGTCACATACTCTCCTACAGTATACACCTTTTGGCAATTTGTGACAAAATTTCTAAAAAATTCTCTGATCGGAGCTAATTTATCAACGTCTCTTCTACTGGGACGATCTCTAATGTCATCAAAACGGAGGCGTCGTAAAAGAAAGAGGAATCGGTTCACTGATATTGTTTTCCGAAATTAGGCCTATCCTTTCCTGTCCCGTTTGTTGCCCACAAATCTTTTACGTTCTAATGGGATGATTTATAAACTCCACATAAATACAGCAATCCAATTAAATCTTTGATTTCCAACTCATTCGCATTCCGTTCACGAGTGAAATTTCCACGTACTGAATCAATATAAATATTTGCATTGTCGACTACCTGTTTTAACATATCTTCATCGATAAACAGTGACCAGGAATCTAAGAATTGAGACGTCTTTAGAATATTTCGTATTTCCAGGGAGTTTAGTTATAATATTTTTGGCGCCAATTCTAACATTAGTCCGGAATTTATTTTTGTTCCATTTTACTCCACGACTCTCTATGGATGAATCATGATTACTATTATATTCTTTGTCATCAACATCTTCATCGTCTTCACTAAATGAATCCTCATCAGAAGAAACTGTTTCAAGAAGATTTCTCAATCTTTTCATCTCTTCATCGTAAGGAATATACGGCGCCATGCTTACAACTCAAGAAAAACCTATACTAGAAGCTTGAAAACAAGAAGTGCGAAGTGACTCACTGAGAAATGCGAGTACACGCGCGGGTATGACATGCCCGAACAATGCTGTTCATAAAAAAACCGTTGCACCTGTTACCTCAGGAATTTCCCCCATTTAAGTATGTGACCTTGAACTCAGCTACACCAAGTTTCGTCCTTTTATGAAAGAAAGGGTGAAAAATATACAAAAAAAAATGCACTTGGGTACGACATACCCGTTGCGTGTGCTTGCGGGTTAAAGGCACATTCTGTATAATAATTCTTATTAAAGGAAAATTTGCATACTTGTTAATTTTGAACCGAATATATTGGAGCTGCTCTCTTTTATTTTGGGGGGGGGGCATATTTTGTCACACATTCAGTTTTCTTCGTTCTAGCACTGGAAGCTTTCCATTGGGTTTGTTTTTCCCCCATGTTGGTCACTTTTTTATTTTCGCTTTTTTAATTTTATTATATACCGGTATTTACCGGTATAGTAAACCACGTGCACATATGGTACAACTTATAGAGAGGAATGTCAGAAGGGGTGCTGCACATATACACTAAGCAATTTGGTGTAATCTATTGTCCAGTATAGTGTGATTTCAGTGATTTTGTGTAGCCACTTCCATGTGATATGGCCAGCAGGCAGTCGGGAGACATCATCTAGGTGACTTCGCCTAGGGTTGTGTCACTGATAAGTTAGAGGAACGTGACAAGTGTAGTAGAGAAGTTCAGTATCAATCACAGCATTTTATGTGCCTGTATAGCATTTCAAACAGCAGGAACAGCTCTTCAGATGACTGGTATATTTTCCTACTGGTGAAAAAAGACAGGTATCAGGCAGCAAAAGAAATCATCAGGCATATGCTGCACAATGACTAATACGGCATTTGTTTCATTAATGCCTGCTCATTATAAATGGTTTGTGTGGTGCTTGGAACACAAGAACTGGACACAACAGGAATGGGCAGCGAGTGATCTTTACGAATCAGAACTAACTTAGTTTGAAAAGAAATTCTGGAGAGAAGGCAATATGCAGTCAACCCTCCAACATTATCAAAAAGGAACGTTTTGAAGTTCTCATTTGGGATGAAATCGTACTTGGTAACCCTACTGACCTCCACATCTCCCAAGGAGTGTTAGTCACTAGTATCTGCTATTTTACTGAGGTCTCTTGTCTCATGCACCTGTTTAGAAGTGCTGTGGGTCCAGACTTCCTCTCCTTGGATGACAACTATTCATCTCATTGTACAGTAGTTGTTGCAGATCTCTTCAAGAGTGGAAGTATTCAATGCATAGATTAGCCTGCAAGATCCTCAGACCTAAATCCCATAGAACTATGTGGGACTCTCAGGAGACACTTGGCAGCATGTGACTGGCCACCAGCAACAATTTTGCAGCTGAAATTGATTCCACAAGAGTGGGCCGTGATGCTTCAACAGCTCACTCCTTGGCAACCTTATGCTCAGCATGGATGGATGTAATTTCTGCATTGCAGTCAGGAGTCATTGTATCCCGTTCTAAAGACTGGATTTTTCTTGTAAGGTGCCCATCACAAGAATTTTTGTCTTTTCAGTAAAATACTTTTTCATTCTTTATTTGGAGGCTTTTGGTCACTAGTCTCACATTTTTATGTCTTGGAGGTCTTGTGTTATGATTTGGGTCAATGTGAAACACTTCATGACTTTACATTCAAAAAAACCTGTCTTGTCCTTAAATTTTGCACGTCAGTTTGCTTTCCAAATGCAAATCACTGTTATCTTCTTCCTCTTGAAATCTTATGTCCTATAACTTTTTTACCTCTTAAAGCTAAATCTGAGAAGGTAAAAATGATGGGCATCCATTATATGAAGTCTAAATGTAAGAAATTTTCAGTTGCAGGAAAGTAAAAGAAAATTACAGTATTAAAATATAGAGTGATTTTATGTTCATAAAAAACTAAGAACTTAAATTTCACTTGTAAGAAAGCCAAAATTTGTCGGCCTAATTTTATATATACATAATTTTTACGTCCTGATAGTTCAAGATTTATTTAAAAGTGATAAATAACCATTATGTTTTCTTACATCTAAAAATTCACCAAAGAAGGCATTTCTGTTCCTCTCATTTTTCCAGTGCAGATAAGGTATTTCTGGTGTTGAGTGTCACCTGGCCATTGCTATATTACAGGCAGAATATTTTAAGAAGTATGTGACAAATTCTAAGAACTTGTAGAACATGCCAAAATAACTTTTCCCCCCAATAGAATGCATAATTGAAAATAAAATATAAAGGCACAAGAGAGCAATTTTCTTGCCAGCAAGTTCATAAGCATTATTATGCTGCAGCTTCAACTTTTGAGGCAATGGATCATTACATAATTAACAAGAAAATGGATAAGCACTTCAGAATTTGTGGTATATGTTCTAGCTGCTATCCAGAAATATGCAAGCTCCAGCAGGCTGGACCACCAGCCCATTTTCAGCAAGGACATAAGTAACTATCTGGTTGTTGGGCTGGTCAGAGTAGTCACATACCTAAACTCGCATAATTACTGGATTTGTCATGTGCTGACTTTTTTCCAGGGGACATCTAGAAAGCCTGGAATGTAAAATCAGAGCTGCAAGCTATCTGTGACTGTGCATCAAAAGAAACATTTCTGGAAATCTTTGCTTTCTTGATATCTTATAGGTTAACTTGTGCAAAACACAGTTGCAAACAAGACATTTTCTCACCAGTGTTGCAAAATGTCTTTATGTGTAACCAGGACATATCTCCTAGCAACATTGTTTCAACTAAACCCTCCTGTTATGCTGAGATCAACTTATTTCATTCGGAAAATTCTTTTCAGAAAGTTAGTTCATTCCTAGGTGTGTGTGGTATGTTTGAAAAAGTCTGCTGATCCTTCAATGAGTGTTGTGTGTTCACAGTTGCTCTTTTGAACAATTACCTACAGTAATTGATCAAAAGAAGAACCAACTTTATGATTATCCAACTAGCTGCCAAATTTATGATTAAAGTTTTTCATATTCTGTCATTTTTGTGTGAGCATCCCAGATCTGTTGCTTCACAATAAAATACTTTTAGTGCTTTTTATGTTTCAATTTTTATTAGTGCATTTTATAACCCCAAAGAATTTTTAATATGTTCTATCACTTAAGTTTGTCTGATCAATTTTTAAACACCTTGTGTGATTTTTATCTGTTTATGCAATTAGAAATGTTTATTTGATTGCATTTATTTCTGTGACTGATATTTTGTTACATTATACAGTTGAGTCTAAAATTTAAACACAGATTATGTCTACATGTAGCGTAGCAGCAAAGTATAAAACTATCTGACATGCAGTATATTAGAGGTCATTGAAGTCTGATATTGATGCTTTACGGTAATTCGCTTATGAAAATCTGAAAGCTTTATCCATTTTGAACCAGTTTCAGTTAAAATAACCAAATTTTAAGCTTTCAGCTTTCTTATATAAATGCATTATAAAATGCATTATAAAATTAAATTATAATAAAATAAAATTGCAATTAAATGCATTATAAAAAGTTTTGAAAATTCAGACATTTTAAAACTAAGCATTTGGTCCTAAGGATTTACCGACTTTTCCAGTTTGATCGGAAATTACACAATTAAACTTCTGTAGCAGTTAGGGATATTTTCAGTATTTAGGTTTTTAGAATGCTGTTTTCATAGATAAAATTGCTTGAGAATTGCATCTCGTTCTATAAATTAGGATTTTATAAAATGAATATTAAATGTAATGCATTTTGCATTTTCCCTTTTATTTAAACTGTAACTGTGTTTAACGCTCAAGCGTTATGTTGTACCTACTTGCTCCTTAAGAATTCTATTACTTCAGTTTGAATTTTATCTGATTGTTGATATTACTGCTATCACACCATCAACTGGTACTCTTGACTTGATGTTTCGAGGTAAGCTGTTCAAGGCTCCTGCTATTTTGATTGTTTAAAAATACTGTAATATTTTTAGTCATGCATAAGCAATTTCTGTAAATAAATTTTAAATATGAATAAATTGTGTCTTTATGAAGTTTTATTGATCTTTCTAATGTGAATGTAGTATAAAACACTAAACTTCTATTTTTATGTTGACTATATTGAGAATAAGGAATATATGATTTTTAGAAATGTTTAATTGGCATTCAACTTATAAACTCAACAGTTTTTGGATCTGGTGAGATATGGTTTCAGTTTTTACTTCTTTTGTATCAAATCAAATGTCTCTTGTACTTCATCATTTGTAGTCATTCAAATTATGACGATTATGTTGATCTGATGTAAGCTTTAAAATCAGGATGTAAATTGCTTTTTCCTTGTATTCTCAGTAGCAATTTGTAAAATAATTAGCTCTAATATTTTGTGGTGCATGAGTTTGTGATATTTTTCCCAGAAGCTTTGAATTTCTATTTTTAGTGTTAAAACCTGTTAAACTTGGTGATGGCCAGGAACAGCCACCTCATGCACGTGCACCAGTTGCTGCACGTGGTGATGCTGCCATGCCACGTGGATCTGCTCTTAGAAGAATTGAAGAACCTCCAAAATGCATTTTAGAAGGAAGGAAGTGGAGAGTTGTAAGTCAAAAACGATAATTTAAACAAGTATTTTTACTGAGTGGTTTCCAGATTCAATATTTTCTTTGAAGTTCTGTATTCTATTACAGTTGGATATTGGTATGGAACTGACCCATGTCCTGTACGGAAATCATTTATATTAAATTCATAACATATTATTCATCACAGGAAGCAATAAATGCTTTCATTCAAGTTTGTCTGAAATATCAAGTATATGCTGGTGTAATATACATTGATGGGGAAAATTAAAGGAATAACTATAAAAATGTGCTTTATGTCCATTCTGTTAATTGGTAAAGTCCAGTTGGTTGGTAATTCAGGATCAACTTAATTACATAGTTTCAGTGAAGTACTTCATTACACTGAAATTGCAAATTTTGTTTTTTCAGTGTGTATGAAGGTAAGTGCAAGGGGATGTTCTAAATTCTGTTTTGAAGAATTTTACAAATAGCCAGATAAAATGTTCACTTGTTCAAAATGGAAAATATAATGGAGGAGGCATTTGATGGATTTTGTGAAATGGCATTTCATTTATTGAAAGGACAGATACTAACATGCATCTGTAAAGATGAACAAACAGCCTAAAGTGTCATACTAAGAATCTGAAAATTTTTTAAGGAATACGGTGATGTATACAGACTATCGTAATTTCCGTAAGAAACGCTGCGGCATTTACGTGTTTAAAACTTAAATTTTCAGCGGATGCGGCATTTAGGTGCACTAAAAATAAAATATTTCCTATGATGGTCATTGTACATAGTTTGGATGGCCTTGTCATTGTACATAGACTGGTGCTGTTCCCACACAAAAGACCACTCAGTTGCTTTTTGCGAACGTTATTTTGTTTACATTCTTTCCCTTTAACAGACCTACATGCCTTATTCACCCTAAACGGAATCTCAGAACAATAACAGCCCACCAGCGGCCGAGCGGTAAAGTCGCTGAACACTGGTAGTTCAGTCTAAGGTTCAAATCCCGCGAACGGGCTGGCTGCATGAGTGTTTTCGTGGTTTTCCTCATGTGTAATGTGTATACGAGCCAATTTCCCTTAGAAAGTCCTCCACAAAGGCATCTCTCCCCTTAGGCAGATAGCCCTAGTGTGCTTTGCCATAATTAAATACACACACACACAGAACAATAACATTCTTCCTCCTTTCAAATCAACATTCTCATCAGTTTGAATAGTCTCTCTCCTCTGTCATTTGATGAATCTTCCAGGACCCATCCTCTTCCCACCCCTGCCTTTTCTTCAATTTTTTTCAAAAGCGGGCAGTACTCCAATTGCCTTGCAATAACAAACTCTGACGTATTTTCCCTTCAGCATGAATCGATTTTTCTTGGCATTCTGCCAGGTACAGATCCCATCAGTTTGGGTACAAGTACTTGTTGGATAGTATTTAAGTAAGAAGGGAGCGGAAAATTTTTGAAAATGGCACCTAAACGGTACAGAAGCTATACTGCTGGTTTTAAGCTTAATGTAATTTCACGTGCTGAACAAATTGGAAATAGAGCAGCAGCTCGAGAGTTTGAAGTGGATGAGAGATGTATTCGACGTTGGAGAACTGAAAAAGATCTTCTTAAAAATATGCCACAACAGAAACGAGCCAGAAGAAGGGGTACTGTAAGGTGGCCGAATGTAGGACGGCCTTGCAAACTGAATAAAGGAGCTGCAAGGAAAGGGAATGGCAATTTCGAATGTAAAAATTCACTTACAAGGAAAATTTATAGCAAAACAAATGAATATAAATGATTTCAAAGGAGGGCCTTGCTAGTGTAGCAGATTTATGAATAGAAAAAATATTTTTGTGTGTACTAGAACTACAGTCAGGCAACAATTACCAATGGACTGGCAGGATAAAAAGGCATCTTTTCTAAAATATGTGACAGATATTATTGACAAAAAAAATTCTTTCACGGATAATAAATGTGGATGAAACGCTGTTAGCTTTCGACTCTCCTGCAAACAGAACTGTTGATGAAACGGGTGCAAAAACTGTATCTGTGCTTACGACGAGACATGAACGAAAGTCATTTACATGTGTGTTAGCTTGTGCCGCAAACGGTGACAAGCTAAAGCTGATAATCATTTTTAAACGAAAGACTATTCCGAAGGGAGATTTTCCTAATGACGTAATTATTTTTGCAAACGAGAACGGCTGGATGTGCGAAACAATCATGCATGAGTGGCTACAAAAAGTTTGGCAGTGTCGTAAGGGATCTTTTTTCCAACCAAAGGGGTTATTGATAATGGATTCCATCCGTGCTCATTTACTTGAGTCGGTGAAAACCAGATGTCAAAAATTATCTATGACCATAGCAATAATTCCTGGTGGTTTGACAAAAATCTTACAACCATTAGATTTGTCTCGTAATAAATCCTTCGAAGTTGAAGTCCGGTTGTATGAGTGAAGGATTGCATACGTATACTAAAAGCGGTAAAATGCGTAGAGCATCTTTTGAAGAAGTTGCAAAGTGGGTAGGAAGTGCGTGGAAATCGGTAAAAACATCTTCAATAATAGCAGGGTTCAAAGAAGCTGAAATTATATCCTTAGATAAAGAGACTGTAAACCAAGAGGATGAATGTGACGATCTGGAAGACTTGGACTTAGATCAGGATTTACTAAATCTTTTTAATTCAGATAGTGAAGAATCTGATTTTGATGGCTTCATATGATGTTTAGTTTGCTGTAATTACTTTTGTAAGTAAAATTTAAAATTTCCTTTTGTCATCCAAATTTAATATTTTGTTGTTGCAACATTTTTTATAATATAGTCTGAGTATTACAAATATGGACTTCTTTAGTGGGTAAATATAAGTATATGTGAATGTAAATATATTTTCAACATTTCTTACCTTTAATTTATTTTTGAGTTATGGTTTCATTTCATGCATCTTTCTTAACTGATATGTCATATGTCAGGACTTAGGTTGAGATTTTGTGTCTATATGGCCCACAACGATGTCACATGCAATTTAATCTATTGCAGCATTTACTCCAATGTGGCATTTCTGTGTAATTAAAAATTTTTTCCCGCAATTTTTTTCGAGTGTGCCCTTTTTTCCGGAAATTATGGTACATGTCAAGGTAGAAAATGTGGCACAATAAAACAGGAACTTAACTATCCAAATATGAGCCAAGTGACAGGCTACGTAAAAGAAGGCTGTGCAAGGAAACCCATGTCTTTAGTGCCATTAACTCAGGCTGTAAAATGCACCCAGTAGTATTCGTGCAGAGATCATGATGATGAAGTTTCATGGTATGGGGTCAAGCTGTCTTTGCCCTTGAGTTTATTTTTGTTTGCAGAGAGATTGCAGACATTATAATCTGAATAATACACA
Source organism: Stegodyphus dumicola (assembly GCF_044657685.1). NCBI lineage: Eukaryota > Metazoa > Arthropoda > Arachnida > Araneae > Eresidae > Stegodyphus > Stegodyphus dumicola. Next base: position 251,724,663 of record NC_140780.1, read on the forward strand.
GTAATCCCCAAAACATGCATGAAAGGCATACCTGCAAAGATGTTGGGATCAGGGTAAGGGCAGGCATCATTTTGAATGTTTGCGCCAACATTACATTATTATTATTACCAACACAACTGTGAATGCTGAAATACAGGGAGTCCCAAAAAGTCATTTATAGGAAACTGTGTCCAAAAATAAAATTGTGCGGTGCTATAGTGTTAATGACTTTTTTTTTTATATATATATATATATATATATATATATGATTGAAGGAAATAATCACGGTTGCAGAAAATGTTCAAAATTACTTTCTTCCACTACAGTGCATGCTTCACAACTTTGAATGGATTCAAATTCTTTCAAATTGTGGCCTGGTATGTCATGGACATGTGCTGTCACTTCTGTGGGTGGTAAGGTTAATGTATCTGCACAAGAAATCCATAGGAGAGGGTGAGGTGAGGGATCATGGTGACTTTTCAGTTTTCTGTTGCACAGCTTTCTCTATGGGCGGTGTGGATACAGTACATTGCAAAGCGAAGCAGCTGCTTACTTGGAAAGTTCTAGCTTCACTTAATCTGCAGTGCAATTGTCCAAACAATGGATGATTTTGGCAGATGTCAATTTGGGATGAGTTCTCGTTATATGCATCTTGCAGCTTGTATATTTCCATCCATGGCCCGTAAATGTAATGCATACGGCCAGTTCCTCATTACTGAAATGATTCCGCTTTTCATTTTTCAATACACTTGCGAACGTCACCCTCTAGCAGTAGCTGGTCACTGTTTTGAACACTATTTCTTATGTAAAACTTTTTTGCCATAGTTTGACTGACCAACACATAAAGCTTCCAAAACAACCTTTTGGGGACCCCCAGTATGTATAGATCAGTTCCTCACCCTTACGTCAAGTTGTTCAGGAGTACAATCAATTAATAACTTCCTCCTAATAGACAATAAGGCTCATCTCCATCACACTGCAGTAGTGAGCTGATATCCTGAAGGAATATGGGAGATAGAATGATCTGCATATTTCACATTTTCAATCCAGTAGACTGTGCCTGGGATGCATTACTATATCAACTTCCATCATTGCAGCCTGTACTCTAGAAGCTTCAAAGCACTTATGCTTTCATAGTGCAATTGGCTAGTGTGTTTGGCTCATTGAGTACACTTTACTACAGGAACTCCATGACAGTCATGGTGTTTCTGTAAAACTTGCATTTTGGTCAGTGATGAGCACACATTTTTTCTGTGTATGCCTGAAATGTTTTAACACCAGCTTTTCTTTATCCCAGTTCTTATTTAGATATATTTTTTGCAGAAAGGGACAGTTCCGTATTTTGAAGATGAGCCAGATATAAAATGAACATCTTATGCAAGTTCCATGTTTTTAGTTGCAAAATCATTCAAGTTTTATAAATTTTAGTTATTCCTTTAGTTTTTCCTACCAGTTTTAAGTTACATGGCTTATAATAATTAATTTGTTAGATATTAATTACTTTGCTTGCCAATAGATGGCAGTGCCTCTAACCTGACTAGCTAGGCAAGCGCACTGTATTTGTGCTGCGTCACATTCTCGTTACTTTCCGCCAACCATGTAGCATCAATCTCTCTCTTATGTATAAAGTAATCTAATTTAATCTTATAAATAAACAGTAATTTATCTATGTTTGATGAGTCAACATATATAACATGGTGTCAGAGTAAACCATGCTCACGAATTTAATGCATAAATTGATATTTTAAGGATGACGTGCATTTGAAAAACTTGGAATCGAAAATGGCACATAACCTGCCAACGTTGTCACTGTTTGACGCTGAATCGAAACCTTCTGAAGCTTGGAGACACTGGAAGGAAGACTTCGAGGACTATATCGAGCCATTAAGATATAGCCAAGAGTCGGAAAGCACACAAACTGCACTTTTTCGACATGTTTGTGGTGACGAATTAAAAACGCAATATCGATAATTTGATTTTAAGCCCGAAGCGAGCAGCAGTGAAGTGTCCTTGAAACAAGTGCTACAAGAATTCGACAAATATTTTGCAGATTATCAAAATGAGATTTATGCATCATTCAAGTTTTTCGAAATAAAGCAAGAGAAAGGAGAGAAATTTACGGACTTTTACTCAAGGCTACGATGTGCAATAGTAGATTGCTACTATGGACAAGCGCAAGATAGAACGCTCCATGATAAAATAGTGCAAGGCATCTCAGATAAACCGTTACAAGAACGGCTAATACGAGAGACAAGTAGAGCGAAAAAGACGCTGCAGAATATCATCAGTGAATGCAAGGCAGCAGAACATTGCAAAACACAAGCCACTGAAATGAACGAGAACAAAATCTCCATAGATGCTCTCGGAAAAAACAAACATCGATCAAATCCCGCACAGATAACGCAAGTAAAAGAGTGCAAGCGATGTGGAAGAAAACATGAGCCAAAGAAGTGTGCTGCATTCGGAACGGTCTGCCGAAAGTGCAGTGAGAAAAATCACTGGGCAAAAATGTGTCGCGCCAAACCAAAACAGAGAGTGCACGCCGTTGAACGTACGGAAGATAGCAGCTCGAAGTTTATTTACATAGGGTAAATAAAAACTGTTGACGCAGTGGATTCAAATAAAACATCAGTCTGGTACTAAAAGATCACTGTAAATAAGAACGAAATGAACTTCAAATTAGATACTGAAGCTCAAGTTAACATTATACCCAAGAGTGAATTGTTAAAGTGGAGTGAGAAACCAATAATTAAGAAAAATAAACAACCAGTACTGGATTATAGTGACAACCAAGTATCAATACTAGGCGAGTGCTTCCTTACATGTGAAACTAAAAAATTGACAAAAACTCTCAAATTTGTGGTAACCACTCTGGAATCATCTCCTATTTTGGGTCTTCAGGTTTGCCAAGACTTGTGTCTGATTGAAAGAGTGTATCAAGTCAAGCAGGAAAAGAAACAAAATGAAGAGACACCAGAGCAAGTGATGCAGGAATTTGCAGATGTGTTTACTGGTGTGGGAAAACTAAATCGCACAGTAAAGATAAAAATAAAAGAAAATGTCGCACCTCATGTTGCAGCACCATGTAAAGTGCCACTTGCTTTGCATGAAAAAGTAAAGCAGGAGCTAAACAGAATGGTTGAAACTGGCATCATAGCAAAAGTTGATGAGCCTGCAGAAAGAGTGAGCAACATGGTTGTGATAAATACGCCGAAGAAATTGAGAATTTGTTTAGATCCAAGGCAGCTTAATGAGGCTATTCAAAGACCTCGTTATCCAATTCCTTCAGCAGAAGCCCTTATGACAAAACTCCAAGGATGTAAAATATTTACCATTTTGGATGCCAAGAATGGATTTTGGCAACTACCGCTTGATGAGGAGTCATCATACTTGACAACATATACAACGCCCTGGGGAAGATTCAGATTTTTGGTCTGAACAATGCACCTGAGGAATTTCAACGGGCCATGGAGGAGATTTTTAGCAATGAGAACAAGATAAATCCATATTTTGATGATTTAGCCCTAGGATCGTCGTCTGTCGAAGAACATTGCAAGTTGTTGCGGAAGACAGACACGATAGCCAGAAGTGCTGATCTAAAATTTAACATCGAGAAGACACAGCTATCTCGGACCTCTGTGACTTATTTAGGACATGTACTGTCTGATAAAGCCATTGCACCTGATCCAAAGAAGATCCAAGCAATTGAAAAGTTTGCAGAACCAAAAGGCCGGGAAGACTTGCAGTGATTTCTATTAATGGTGACATACTTAGCAAAATTCACACCTCAGTTGTCAAGTCTAACTCATTTGTTACTGCAACTTTTGAGAAAAGATAGCGAATGGTTATGGGATGAAAACATCCAAAGAGACTATGAGCACCTAAAACAGATGATTGTGCAAGCCCCATGTTTTACAGTATTTTGATGAAAGCAAACCTGTAACTGTGTCAGTAGATGCCATAAATATGGAATTGGAGCGGTTCTCCTACAAAATAATCAACTTGTGGCTTTTCGATCAGCATCATTGACAGAAATGCAGCAAAGGTAGGCGCAGATTGAAAAAGAACTCTTAGCTGTTGTATATGGGTTAGAACATTTCAACTACTATACGTACGGAAGATATGTAACAGTGCAGACTGATCACAAACCATTACTAGGCCTTAGTAAGAAACCTTATGATACAATCTCACCTCCTCTTCAGCGCATGTTCCTCAAACTGAACAGGTATGATTTGAAATTGGTATATGTCCCAGGAAAAGAATTGCTAATAGCTGATGCCCTGTCCAGAGTACAGTCAAGTGTTAACACCTTTGATGACACCTTCAGTCAAGAACCTACTGTTAATGTAAGTCTATTAACACAAGCCTCTCCAACAAAATGGCAGGAAATCATAAAAATGACAGAAAAGGACTCTGAATTGCAAGATGTGTTATTTCATATCAAAAATGGATGGCCAGAAAGAAGCAAAACAAGGCCAGCAGCACAACCTTACTGGCATTGCAAAGAAGAGCTTTATACAACAAAGGATGGAATAATTTGTCGAGGACAACAACTAGTTGTGCCAGCATCTCTTAGAAAAGATATGAAAAAACTGCATGTGTGTCACAAAGGTATAGTTTCTAGTAAAGTTAGAGAATATTTTTACTGGACGAACATCAACAAAGATGGGGAAGAATATGTTTTTAAATGTGCGATATGTCAGAAATATCAACAGGCTAATCAGAAAGTTCTTTTAGACTGATCTACCAGAGAGACCCTGGCAAAAAGTTGCCTGTGGTTTCTTTTACCTGAAAGGACAATATCTGTTAATGATAGACTACTTTTCAAAATATGTAGGGCTGAAACCACTGAAAAGTATAACTGCTGAAGCTGTAATGACCGTTATGAAGTCCATTTTTGCGACACATGGAATACCAGAGAAGCTTATCACTGATGGGGGACCACCATACAACTCGGAAGCATTGCGGAAATTTCTTGAAGAATGGGGTGTTATGCATAACATCACATCACCACATTTTCCTAGAGCAAATGGGCAAATTGAAAGATCTGTTCAAACTCTCAAGAAGTCTCTGAGCAAAGCTGCGGAAGAAGGAAAAGACTTGTATATTGTTATGCTAGATTATAGAATTCAACCTGCAAAAGATTTGCCATCCCCGGCTGAATTATTAATGGGAAGAAGACTGAGATCTTTTCTGCCATCACATCCTAAAGCATTGCAACCAAAATTTCAAATAAAAGGTGCAAGTAGAACATTAAAAAAAAAAGCAGTTGGTGCAAAAGAAATATGCCAATAAACATGTAACCCAGCTTCCAAAACTTCATGAAAATGATAAAGTGTGGTTTAAATGGAAAATTAAAGAGCCTTGGAAACAGGGTATGATCATGAAGATAGGTCCTCAACCAAGATCTTATGTCATAAAAGCAAATGATGGAACTGTGTATAGGAGAAACCGACATCACATTCGTAAAGACAAGTCTACGTGTGAAATGAGAGTGTAACAGAACAGCAGAAGATTTGTTTGCACTTGATCAATCAACACTGCATCAACCTGTTCTTGTAGATAATGATAGGCAGGATCCACCTAAGGAACAGAAAAGTGATTCTACTAAACATTCTCAAATTCCAGGAAATGTGTTAACTGAACCAATGTTAAGACGATCAAGTAGAAATAGAATAAAACCTCTTCGATATAGAGACAATTAGGAAGAACTTATTGATGCCAAAAACTTATACTTTATTTACAGACTAATTATGGAATTTAATCAACTGTTCAGAACTCTAAAATATCAGTTTAATTTAGTAAGTCACAATTTTAAAGATTTAAGTGAGTCATCCAGGTATGTAATTTTCCTATGTTCTCTAAAGTCAACTGTTAAGTAATAATTTAATGTTAAAATGTTTTCTTAAGTGGAGAAGCAATAATAAATGAAGATGATACAACAGGAGTTTTTCATTGCTATGACATTGCCCCAATCATCAGTCACTTAATGGATGGGGAAATCTCTAGTATGCTTCTAGATACAGAAAATACCGTTACCGATAGTGATTAAAGTGGCAGAGAGGTTATTGAAAACGAAAGTGTCAATTGACATGTTAGTCAGTATTCTCGACACAGCACTTGCAGGACTTGGACAGTGGAACTTTGTAACTGAACAAAAAAATTGTCTGTTTATAGAAAGAGAAGGTATTAGCAAAAAAAAACGAAGCAACTTACATTGAAAAAAATGTTTTAATAAAGTAAACAAATATTTTTTTTGTGTGTGTGTGTGTAAATTTTTATACCTTTTAAATCATAAATGCTCTTTATTTCATAAACCACGATTTCATATTTATAATTGTACAATTTCTGCATGCTATCTTACTAGATTTAAATTAATGATCTAATATCCGGAATTGCTGAAAAGTCCGGATCTCGGACTTTGTAACTGTATAATCAATTTACCAGAAAAAGAAATATTCAGTGTAGCCAGGAAAATAGTTCTTCTGCACTCGTTAACTATATATATATTGGTTTCTTACAGCTTGTTGACTTCACCGCCTTTTCTTTTCATAATTGTAGTGCTTTTGAAGCTATCTTGTTACAGAAATGCTGGAAACAACATATGATTTTTTTGTTATGAGCCTCTTCAAATTTGTCATTTAATGGGAAAGTGAAATCTTGTATCTGCCATGATATTTTATATGCATCTAAATATGTTATTTAAATTTATATTAAATACTGACAGTGGCATAAAATATTACCATGATCTTGGAAAAGAATTGGTAGCAATGTAATCTGCTGCTGACTTGTATAAAATTTCTGATTATTCTTTTTGTATAAAAATTCCGATTTTTCTTTACTTTTTCTACAGGATTATCAGAAAAATAACTTTGGCATGGTAATAGATAGTGAGGATATGTCACAATCTCTTGCAATATTTCGTTGTGAAAACTCAAGCCTTGAAGTTCGAAACAAGATTAACGGTGTCACTGTTGGTATGTATATTATTTGTGTTTTTTGTTGGTTTTCTTTTAACTTCATTCTTGAATTGTAATATTTAGAAGGAATTCTGTGATTGTAAAAATTGCATGGAGGAAAAAAAAATGTTCAAGATTTTATTATTGTTTTTAGTGTCTGTGTATATTTTGCTATATATTTGAAACAATTCAGTTCCTGCAGCAATGAATGCAAAATTCGGGAGTAAATGTCAAGAATACAGGTTTAGTTTTATTATATAGTGTGCATCATTTAAAGATATTTATTAACATAATAAACAATATAAAATATAACTATTCTTTAGAATTTAAATTCTACATGTATTATGTATCTTTTTAAACTTATTTGTTTTATTAAAGTAAACAGCATAAAATATAAGTATTCCTTCAATATAGTTAAATAAAAAAAATTTTAATTTTATTACAAACCTTGTCCTTGCTTAATATTGCAATATAAGGGGTATAATTTGTGACTTTCAATTTGACACATGATTTTGAATATTCAGTTGTTAAGCAATTTCTTCGCGAACTTAAAATATTTTTTGTTCAAGAAAAGATTTGTTTACATAGATGTGTAGAAGTAAAAGCGTTCATATGCAATTTTCTTCAAACAATGAAATCTCTTCTGCAATGACACTAGCAATTTAATATAGCTGTCGATTTATCGTTCGAATTATTTTCCAGATCTCTCTCCCTTCCCCCCCCCTCCTTCGGAATTCAGTAAATTTGCATTCCATAATTCTGAAGCTGTTAGTTCAATAAGTTCCATTTCAAAATTATCAACTACCAAAAACTTACCTAAAAACTTACAAATCGAATGGGATTATTATAGGTTAATTGGGAAGGAAAATTTAGGCATAGAAACTAGTCTTTGCATCTTTTGGAAAATTCCTTCTTAAGTACTTCAGCGTAGGTTTCAAGTTCATCATTGTCTATGGCCAATATATTTGCAAGTGCTTTAACATTTGGGAAGGATTAGTAGGTACTACTATTATTATAATGGGAAAATTTATTTAATTTTGTAGCTAACCTTTTCCAATATTCAAAAAGTTCAAGCACTGTTTGGGCCCTTTCCTTGCAATCCTTTCATTAAAATGCTTACTTATGTCAGTCAGAAATATTTGCAGAACCATTCTTTATTGTTCGATTCGGGGAAATGTTGTTCCTTCTCATTAAAAAAAACTTTAAAGTGTTTCATACATATGCAAACTTACTCAAAACATTACTTTGACTAAGCCAATGGACATGGCTGTATAAGGAAAATCCATGTAGCCACTATCCATTTCTTCTAAAAGAGATTTAAATTGCCTGTGTACCAATGAAGAATGAGACACTATTTTTACTTTCAAAATAATGGATAAATGAAGAAAGAATATCATGTTCCTTAATTGTCCTAGACAGAGAAATCAAGCTGCATAATTCTTCATAAAATCAATCTTTATCACAATATCGTGCAATTACTGCAAGGTGTGCAACATCATTCACATCGATACTTTCACCAAGAGCAACAGTTTCTTATAATCCAAAATTCTGTTACATTTTCTGCCATTTGAGTTATTTGCTTTTCAGTAGTAAAATTGCCCCCTTAATTTCTCGGAACTCTGTTTTATATTTGGACAATTGCTCCTGTACAAAGCGATGTTGCATCCCATTATAACCTATTCCTGTCCTGTTTGGGGCTTCGCCAGCACAGTACATATGAAAAAATTCCGAGTATTACAGAATGTTACTCTTAGGCAGATAACCAAAAGTCACTGGTTTATTAGAAATACAGACATTCACGATGAACTTAAAGTACTAGAAATTAAAAAATTCATGGCCAAAATTGCCAGAAAATTCTTTAAGAACATCCATAAGGTTGAGAATGAAAGCATTCCTTTACTTTGCTATGATTACAATGAAATCAATAATGCCAGAAGGCCAGGAGCACTTTTGAGGGCATTAAACTGATGTTTATGTAGAAGTTTTTTTTTTTTTAATTTTGTGTAACATACTCCCCACATAGCACAAAAACATCCTTGGGATATCCCAAGGATGTTGCTCGCAGGATATGCGCACATCCTCAGGACATCCCGGAATATCCCGTGAACCTCCTAAGCACCTCCTCCCGAGTGCTTAATGTCACATCCTGGGATATCCTAAGTCCCATCGACAGCGTGCGGGATGTTATTAAGATATGAACTCCTACTTACTACATCCTGGGATATCCCACTAACCTCCTAAACACATCCCATTATATCCTAAAAACATCCTCTCTATGTCCCATTGACAGCGTATGCGATGTTATTAGGATTTAAAGTCCTACTTACAACATCCTCAGGACATCCCGTAATACCCAGTTTCCTACTAAACTCATCCTTCCAAATGCTTAATGTCACATCCCAGTATATCCTTAGGACATCCTATCTAGGTCCCACCGACAGCGTATGGGATGTTATCAGGATTTGAATAACTATTTACAATATCCCTTTAACCTCTTAAATACATACTCTCAACTGCTTAATGTTACATCCCATTATATCCCAGAAATCCTCTTTATATTCTAGTGAAAATGTGTGAAGGTGTTGTGATAACCTGAAACTTGCTCATTTTCCACAGTCTCAGGTCCTCCATCTGTGGTTACTATGGAAAAATAAGAAATTTTAAGAATATTTATACAATTTATTTTTCTAATTTGAATTTCAATTTATTTAATAATTTGTAAATATATCTAAAACTGAGCAAAAGACTTGAAATGAATTATTAATACAAAATATTATAAGAGAAAATTTTGCTTTAAAATATTAAAATCTTTCGATCATTTTTAACCATTCAATAGCCCAAAACTGAATTCTTCGATATATTCATAATTAAATTATTCTACAAATTCAGTTCTGACTTCAGTTAATTTGTATTCAAAATTCAATAAAAAATTAAGCATTTAATAACCTTTAAGTAGTGGACCAGATGTGTGTAAATTTTGAAATTCTGAACTTAAGTCGGTTACGTTGATTGAATCATTTTTCATGGCTACAATATGATTAAACAGTTCATGAGTTCCTCTTGCTATTTGCTGTAATGGAGCGGAAGATTTTCTAATCAATTTTTTTTATAGAAGATATATAGCTTTCAAATTTAAATACACTGTAATTATCTAACGGCCCAAACATTTTTACATCTTTGCAAATATGCAGTAGGCCATGAACATTATGAGAAATATACTGTTTTTCATAATAAAGCCCAAAATTTACTACGAAGAGTTTTAATAGAGACTGTGCGTATTCATCAATTGCCGTCTGATTTTGCATTTTGCATAAGAGTCTAATCGAAATATGAAGTAGTAAAAAATTATCATATAGCTTTTTGTTAAATTTAAAAAAAAATAAGTGGGCTAGTGTACAGTAAAAATTGACGGTATTCTGTAGCTTTCCAGTGTTTCAATTCTTTTAGAGTTGGTTCCTTGGTTTTCTTGCAAATTCAATTGGTAAATAAGGCTTTAAAAACTGGTCATTTAAAAAAAAAAAAAAATTGGGTCAACATTTTTATGTGGTAATCGTGCTTGTAAGGTGCCTCCGCCTATCCTAATAGTAATCATTTTTTGTACTACTCCTAAGCACACAAGGAGCATAAAGTCTAACGGAATATTTATTAGTCCTATATTTAGAATATTCCTTAAAATGGGATAATCGTTTTGGTAATCGTCATCAGTCAGTTCTTCTTGAGACATAAAAGTTCATATTTCGAATCACAGTTTGAAATGGAACTTAAAGAATATTTGCTAGTGCGAAAATTCGGCACAGGCTTTTTTCATAATTAAATGCTACTTCATCTTCTAACGAATCCGATAATATATGTTGATTTATTCTGTTGTAAATCAGTCTTTTAGATATCTGAGATAATTTTTTTAGTTCTGATCATTTTTTGTAGAATAAAGGAAAATTTTTGAAACTTACTTTTCACACTCTCTCAATGTAACGCTTGCAAGCGTCAGCAAGTCAGTTCGTAACTGAAAGAGAATTTGGAACGACGGCTATTAACATTTAGCAGAATAGCTGAATTCTGGAAATCAGAAAGTAAGTACGTGTACGTTCAACTTTGTGATCATATTACGGAAGGATATCATTATTAAGGATATCACTATTACGGAATAATTAAAACCGTTGGGGGCATTCTGCGTCCTTTGTTGTGAAGGGATGTTTCCCTTGTAGGGGGATACAAAATAGGGAAGGTCTGACACATAAATCTGCCACGTTAACAAAAGAGAAATCTTCATCGGCTACAGAAAAAGTGCTCAGAGGTGTTACATTCTGAGCGGAGCTCGGTTTCTCAAAAGGAAAGAAAATTTGAGAAGCAGTTTTGCGAACAATGATAATGTTGGAAACAAACATTTAAGATTTTCAACTTCAATTGTTATTTATAGTATAAAATAAAGTAATAAAACTGCTGAGTTTAAAAAACGCGTTTAATTTAAAAATGAAATCATTTTAATTTAAAGTTTGAACATCTATTTAATCCGTTATTTAATTTTGAGTTTTCATAATATTTACCTTGAAGAAATGTGTTTACTGCATTTTCTGGATGTTACAAATAAATTAATAAAGCAGTAATTATTGTTAAATTATGAGGAGTCATGTAGCATTGCCGGCATAATGTATAAGACTGCAGAGTGCTGGATTATATTTTTTTCACGCTTTGTTTAGCAAAGACCGAATATTTGTATGGTTAAAGAGGTAGCAAAGTGAGGTTTGAGGAGAGTAAGAACTTAATGTTAGTTCTTCCCATTCTTAAACCTCATTTTCCTATTACAGAGAGGTAAAAAATAAGTTACTTACCTCAGTCACTTTGAAAGACTAATTCTCATTATTAAAGAACTTACCAGAAAATGAAGGAAGAAACTTCAATGAAATTTTTAGCCCAATAAAATTATTCTTCTGTTTATAAATTCAAATTAAAACAAATTAAACCTTGTACAGACTAGTTTTTAACTGCGTCTGTAAACTAAAATTTCGTTTGTTAAAAAAAATTGTTATTTATTACTGCACAGCACTAAACATCATTCATTACTAATATAATAGTGTAACAGATCAAAAAGTATTTTTTTCTTTTGCAGTTTCAAAATATAGTTATTTCTATGCTAAGAACTATCGATGAATTTGATAGAATACTTTTATAACTTGATATTTCTGATTAGTGCCTCAGAGACGGGTAAGTGATTAGTGACTGATTGCCGTACAGAAGGGCTCACGTTCGAATGCCAGAGAAGGCATGGACGTACATCATGCCCATCTGTTCATAGGATAAATGTCTTCGTGAAAGATTTTCTGAGTTAACCTGTAGCGTAAATAATATTTGTGTTCAAAGATATTAGAAAAGTATCTAAAATAATGTTTACAAAATATATGATGTAGCAATTAGAATTTAATCGTAAACACACTTTCAATATGAAACTCAAAACGGCTGAAAACATGTGCATATAATTTGTAAGAAAGTACTCTGATCAGTAGGCACTGTGAAACAACAACAAAAATTTGAAAATATTATTACTTAATACTTACAGCCAACATATACAAGACAAAAACCAGTGTAAGCATAACAATTAAATTTTCATATGCAGAATAGGTAATCCATAGAGTAAGATTTCAATTCTTATAACATGACTTGCGTGTGGTGCAAGATTACTTTAATATTTTCAGATATGAACTTCCATAAAAGGTAAGTACTGAAGATATCTGAGAAACAACATCCTCAAGAGATCTTTATATATCCCGGGATATTACGACTTGAACAGGACATCCTTAAGATGTTGATTTACGAAGTCCTCAGGATATCTGAAAACCAACATCCTGAGGAGATCTTCATACATCCCGGGACATTGAGACTTTAATAGGATATCCTCAAGATGTTGACTTAAGAAGTCCTCAGGATATCTGAGAATCAGCATCCTCAGGATATCCTAACTTCTTCCCGGGACATTGCGACTTAAATAGGATATCCTGAGGATGTCTTGTGTTATGGGGGTTAAAAAATTTAATTTCATAATCATTCATTTTCCTTACAGCTTTCTTTTTTTGATTATGTATTAAATTTAATGCTTATAAAAAAATTTGTAATTCCTAGCAGTAGATATTCATGAGACAGTAAACACCGTCCCCCTTATGCCTGCCAATAGCATTTGTTTGCTCCGCTTTTTATCTTCCCACTTAGCACTCCCACCAAGTGAATTCAGCTTAGTTAGACGGAGGACACTGAAGGCAGAGGTTAGCGCTCCAGACAGCAATGACAAAGTGAATTTTTCCACAGCGTCTAGTTGTAGCTATCATCTAACTGTTTCACGCATCAGCTATGATTATTCCATCTACAACATTCAATAGCTATTTTTAGGACTGTTTCATTAAATTTTTAGGACTCTCATGATATGCTACGCACAACATCTTACATTGCTAAACACAGGGTAGGAATTAGTTCCAGGAACCTGACTGCGTGACTTCGTCACTTAAGATAAGAAGTGCAATAGCCAGGCGTCGAACAACACTACTTCAGAGAGCCGGATTATGTCATGCAAGTTCAAATGCTAATTCCGGCATATCAGCGGAACTAGGAACTAGACAAGCTCAAGGCTGTTATTTGGATGTTCTTTAGTTATTTCGTTCATCTTGTCCTGAGTTGTGTGAGTACATGTGCCTTCGGGCAATAGTTTTAGAAATTATCATCTTTTGTTATGTCTGCAAGAAAGGTGAAATACTTGTGTAAGTTTCAAAAATTGTACACAGTTGACTTTCCTTCCATTATTTTCTTAAGGATATGTAATAAATTTGCGATGTGTGCCATCTGCCGTTGCAATTTTTCGATTTTGCATGGTGGAGGGGCGAATGTTCTCAAACATGTGCATACACAAAAACAGTAGGACAACATGACTTGTTTTGAAAAAAAAAACAGAAAATTAAATGTTTCTTTGGAAACGAAGGACCAAAAAGTTATTAATGCAAAATGACTGTTCTCTGCCCTTTTACTGGAGCAAAACCTGCCACTGAATGCATCGGATCACGCTGCAGCTTTATATAGAAAAATGTTTCCCGATAGTGAAATTGCTAAGAAATGCTCAAGTGCAAGGACCAAAACAGGTACAATTGCTAAAGAAATGGGTTTGAAAAATAAATCTTCAGTTATTGATTGCATTAAAGCAGCTCCGTTCTGCCTCTCTACGGATGGAAGCAATAATACGGATTCAAAAATCCAATTGTTGTTTCTTTTCTTAATCTAGAGTCTTCAGAAATTGAATGCAGTTTACTTTCTGCCTCCCCTTTAGAAGGACATTCGACAGGCTTTAATATAGCACAGTTAAATATTAAAACTTTAAAAGAAAATGCAGTCCCTCTGGATAATTGCTTAGCACTTGGTGCCGATAATGCACCAGTAATGGTAGGCTTGAAGACTGGTGTTGCAGGCATCTTAAGAAAGGAAAATTCAGATTTGCAGATTGAGGTGCACCTGCCACCTCTTAAATTTAGCAGCTGAAAAAGGGACATCTTCTTTACCAATAAATATGGAGGAACACATTGTTGATATTTATTATTATCTTGAAAGGAGTTCTAAAAGAAAAGGAAAATTGAAACAGTTCCAACAGCTGCATAATACTGAAATAAGAAAATTTTTCAAACGTGTGTACACACACTGGCTGTCTTTAAAGAAATGCTTATCTAGAATCCTCGATCAATGGAACCCGCTTCTTGCATTTTTTAAAGAAATAAATGCTTCAACTTTTAAGATAAAAGGCTCTATTGGAAGTTATAAAATACCTAAAGTAAATGGAGATGTAGTTACTACTTCCATTGTTAAAAATAGGTTTGAGAAAGATAAAGTAATTTCTGCACCATTCAGCAATTCAACTGGCAGTTCTCAAAATAATACTGCAAAATTTAAGCATAAAGCTGATACAAATTTTTCTCAAATTAAAAGAATTGCTCAACACACGAAACATTTTCCAATTACTGTAAGTTTATCTTGTGAAGAATGAATATTTATGTTTTTTTCTTCGGACTTTAACAAAGCTTTTTTTTTTTTTTTTTTTTTTTTTTACAATTCATTTTGCCATCATTTGATGTTCTTAACACAGTTCTACAGAATAGAATTTGATTAATTCATGTTTTGCAATCAATAATTTATGATCTGTTTAAAGACATTTTATCAAATTTTGTAAAACCAGTCTGTGTTTTGTCTTGTAATTCTATATATGATGTGATTTATGGTGAAATAGAAAATCAGAAGAAAGATGAAGATTTGGTAATAGAAGCTGCAACTACAAAAGTAGTGGAAGAACTTTCAGAAGAAGACAAAAATAAGTTTTATCTTCACGTTAGAACTTACTTCTGTCGAGTATGTAATTACATACTATATAAATGTCCAGTCAACGATGAAGTGATTTTGCATGCTAAAATTTGCTGATGTTTCTGCTCTAGCAAATACATCTTTGTCTGATATAAGGTACTTTTTGAACAGATTTCCTGTGTAACTTTATTTAGTCATGAAAGATGATGATATTGATGTTGCCACTGATAAATATTGCAGTCACAATTTTGCAGTTTACAAATAGAAAACTTGGATGAAGTTATAAAATCAGCTGGGATTGACACCGAGTGGAGTTTGATTGGAAAACTGAAAGGTGCTGATGGAATTTTAAAATATAGTGAACTGTCTAGAAGTATGTTGACTATCTTGACAGTTCCCCATAGTAATGCAAAGTGCGAGACGATTTTCTGTGTTGTTGCGAAAGCGAGGCCTAAATTTAGATCTAATATTAGTGGTGACACATTAGAAAAATTTTGTTACCAAATGCAGGCCTATGTGGCAATTGCTATGAAGAAATTATGAAGTTTCTTTCTTAACGGAAACAAAATCTGCCACTGTTCATAACGTTTGTACAAAAACTGACTAAAGTGGTTGTGGTTGTTTGTTTTATTAAAAAATGCAAATATTAAAAATGTTTTTTATGTGTAAGGTATTTTTGTGTTGCTTGCATTTAAGAATTAGTAACTATTTAAAGTTAATTCATTATTAAAAACTATATTTTTATCATTTAAAAAGTCTTTTTAACATTGTGAAAAATCTCCTGATTTTTTGAGTGTCATAGGTTGGCAAGTATGTAAAAGCATATTGCTATTTAGTAAAAAAATTTATTACTTAGGCATCACACCAACTCTTAAAATTTTTTAATACCATCACAAGTTATAGACTGTTGCTTGAACTATCTTTGGAGGATTTTGCTTTTAAAATCATCGAATACTTTATGTGCTGCAATTTTTAGAGTTATTTATGTATAAAACATCTAAGTATTTCCATTTATCTAATTCAGGTTTTCATATTTCAGTAATGAAATTTTTTTTCCCCCGCCAGATACCTGTAAGAAGACAAATATTGCATTAAATGATGTTATATCATCAGTGGAGCTTATTCGATGTGAACGTGTACAAGTGCAGGTTGTACATATTTTTGTTTTATTAAACCTTAATTTTTTAATGATCCGTCTGATGCTGCACTATAAATAAGTTTATTGGATGCTTTTAAAAATTATAGTGTGAATATGTATAGTAATGAAGCATGTAAAATTTAAAGTTGCTGATATTATGCTAAGGTTCTCACTCACCTGAAAAATCATGAAAAGTTAGAAAAAAATTAAAACTAATCAGGGAATATATGAATATTTTGTAAAAAGTTCAAGTAAAATTGAATGCTTTTCCAAAAGTTAGAAAACAGTACATATCAGTCTCTTCAAATAATAAAAAGTTCATGTTTTAAATATTATGTAATAAACAAATTTTGCTGCTCTTCAGAAGAAAGCAAATGAGGAGTTGTTGCAATCATTTTCTTAAAAGTATTTTACTCAACTCATGCCATATGTAATTTTATAAACACATAGCTTTCTTCTTCACCTCTTAATAAACTGTTCTCCAGTGTATATGGGTTTTCAAAATTAAGAGGATGACATTTTGGTTGTTTTCTCAAAGTACTAAGTAAAAGTTACGATTTATGCTTCCAGACAAAAAACGCAAATCTTTAGGGACAAATGCGCAAACATACTTGCAATATTTGGGGAATGTGCCATTAAAAATATTTTCACTCTTTTTTCTACTTCGTTTACTTGCACTCTTCAGTGACTTTCGGGGTATTTTTCTGCAGCATTTTGAAATTCAAAAGTCACATTTAAAATAAGTAGTTGGAATGAGGTTGCCCTGCTTCCAGTCTCACTGATTCAATCATCTCAAGTGTAGAGTGCGAGAAACTTGAAATGTAAAGCCCAGTATCATTTTCAGTTTATGAAAACAGTTTTAAGAATATTGGACTGGTCTAGAAAAGGTCATCCAAGAGACATAGTAAGCATTGAAGATCAATATTTGTTCATTCAACAAGATCTGGTTCCTGTATTTTGCTCAATTCTGCACACAAGCATCTCTATCTTGGTACAGAATATCAACTTTGCACCTGTCACCATTCTTTTCACAAATCAATCTCATTTTATCAGTTCACCTTTATTTGAAAGAGAATACTACCTGCCTTCTACCTCTGAGAAAGAATTTACCACATATGCTTTGACGCCACATAGACCTGCATTACTGTGGCAGAGGTTCTGTGAATAATTTGAGGTGCAGAGAAGAGATCTTTGAGCCCTGTGTTCATCTTTTCTATTATGCTGCTTGCCTACATTTAATTTTTAAGAAGGGAGGATTCATCCGGTAATCTGGTGGGTAATTTTCTGGAAAGATATTAACCAGATGGATTGGCCAACCAGATCTGTAAACCCTATAGAACATGTCTGAACCGCTACTCATGTCCCCTTTGCTAGAATGCTGCAGGACCTAAAATTTTGGACTCAAAACTGCCTCATTTCCAGTATAAAGTAACATTGTAAGAGCTGTATGACTGTTAGAAGAGATCATATCTGCTAATAGAATTTTTGTAGGAGTTTGCAACCTTTGTTTAGACCTTCCTGCATGGCCGTGCATGTACACAGTGACCTTTGTATCTTTTGTAGAAGGTAACAGTTTTATACAAGGTATAAAAATACTTCAATGTGCAAGGGTGTATTAGTGGCTGTAAAAAGTCATCTAAAGCTGGTCTGTGATATCAATCAGAAGACTTTGAAAGAGCAAAACGTGTCTCACAAAAGTATATTTTGCGCTCTTATTCAGGTCAACCATTATTAAAAAAGACTGGAGTCTTCACAATGATGCTGCAGTGTAGGGGAGCATGCTCAGAGTCTTGCTTGAAATTGGCAGTTGACACTTATAATAATGTGGTGTTTTTCATAAAGATGCCTGCACCCTTACGCAAGTCCAGTTTTCATTTCATTTATTAATTAATTAAGCAGGGAAGGAAATCTTTTATACTTTTACACTGTATGAAAAACAATAAACTGTTATAAAGCTGCCTCCAACTTTATGAAGGTTGGTGGATTAGCATACAGCTACACACCTTTATAAAAAAAAAGAGCTCCAAATCGCCATAAGGGGGCCAAAGTTTTCATAAAGAGATCGATTTCTTTGTGTTAATCGGAAAGGAACTTGTATATTTCAGCAAGGTAAGCATTGTTTTCATCATGATAACATTCACAAAAGCGAATAAAGTTAAATGATGAAAATTTGTTCTGAAATTGACAAATGGTTATCTGAGATTGATTTAAATATAATGAATTATACAAAAAGTATGACATTGGGAGACGTAAATAACAGTGATGGTTTGAAATCATACCTTGCAAACCAAGGAGGTTAGAATAAATGGAGTAAGCCTCACCCTATGTCACGTGCAGTGAAAATAAAGCCATGAAATGTGCTTTGCATGTTAGCTATATTAATTGTTTATAAGTCTCCCATTCTAGTTTTAATACTTAACATAAATGATTTTCTATTTAGGAGTAGAAAAATCCCAAGGAGTGCAAATAACTGTTTGAAATTTAATAAAATCTGTGTACATGAAAATTTGTAAATGTTACTAGAAAACCAGTGGACATTGCAATGGTATTTTATGCAAATTATGCCTAAAGACACATTTATGAACCTGTGAACGTTGATATTTGCTCTCAAGGTCAATGTAATTTTATTTAATACCATATATGCTCATGCAGTGTTCCCACTTTTTTTACTAAAATGCTGGTGCGGACATTACATGCTCTTTTTCTTATGAGTAATTTTAGGTATAAATTTCATTTCAAACAGAAGTTAAGCTCTGAGTGGAAGAAAATGGCGTAAGTAATAAAATTATCAAATTTAAAGCTGTCATAGCTACTTAAAATTTACAAACTCACTTTCTCCCATCCACATATATAATATAAATTACCACATTTAGGTTATCAACACTCAGCACTTATTAGTTCCCACAGGAACATGATAGAGAGGCACAAATTAACCAACACTTGCAATTTTAATATTTACATATTAATATTAAATAAACATCTTTTTAATATCTTGCACACATTATTTTTTTAAAAAATCTGTTCTGATGTGCTGTATGAAAATCCATTTTGTTTTACCATTCGGCGCAACTAGCCTTCGCACGCCTTGAATTGCGTTGTAGGAATGTCTTAATGTCTTCTCGTGCCACAGCAAGCGCTCATATTTGGCACATTTCCCATATTACTGCATACCCTTGAGCACGCATATCATGAATCTATGCAACTACTTTTTCGAAGTTCAGAAACTTGCATTTCTAATCACAAAACTCGCATCTTGTTTTGTTTGGTGCCACCAGTTGATCACACTGTTCGTTCCAATTGTGTACACATTTTTCGTCCACCTTATATATTCTTATGCTGTATATACTTATCACATCTGCCGAGTGGATTGCTGGCGCCGATATTATGACCTAATAACAGCTGCACCAGAATACAAAGAAAGTTACTGCTTTTCATCCTGATGCCAACCAACGACAAAATAAATGCATATTCTTTCTTAAAGATGTTTACCGACTAAAGGGAAAAAGCAAGAAATTCTTTAAGCAATTTTCTTTAAAGCAAGAAATTCTTTAGTTTTGGGAGTGTGGGTCACTTTTTTCTACAATTTATCTGTGAAATTGGTGTGCAGACCTTACATGAGTGTCCACAGTATGTTTTGTACTCTTATCCATATGCCGTATGGCAGCCATGATACATCGTGACATTATGTTGTTGACATTTCATTGACTTCATTTTTGTGACGTTATGCTCACACCATCTATTTTAATATGGTCCTAATAAAACCAAGGTACATGGTCTGCCGTGATGCATACCATGTACCTTGTTTTTGGTTTGTCGATTTATGATGCTGCTTCCAAACATATACTGAATGAAGTCCAAGATCTGAACGTCCAATATCCAAAATGATCTAAAATCCAGACCTTCAAGCTACCAACTTTTTTTTAGGGTTTGTTTTGGCATACTCTATGAATGTGCATTTGATTATTTTCCCCGTAATTAAACATGTGGAGAGTCTCGATTCTTAATTTCACTTCGGCACTAAATAATTTGTTACTGAAGAAACAAAAATTTTAGCATCAATTTGTGTGATCAATAATTTGACTCTGTAGCTGTGTATCTGCTTGGCATACATCTCAAACCGAAATATAGACACGTGATTAATTTTACACCCACTAATAATTTTTATCACTGACTGCAACCTTGTGAATCATTATTTATTATATTTTGCTTTCATCACTGCATGTTTATCAACACATGACAAATTGAGTAATGACTCATTCAGAGATGCCTGAACAATTTTTAGCAACAAACAATATTAGTAACTGAATCACAAAGAGTACGGTAGCTTTTTTTGTTGGCATTAACCATGGCAATGATTACAGATTTAAGTTAAATGCACTAAGAAAGGATGACCACGAAACATTTAACACTTGGGAACAGAATTCAGGAAATATAAAATTTTGGTAATTGAGAGAAGCAACGAAATTAAAGGATGGCAATTTTTTTAAATTTAGGTAAAGCACTGGTACCCAAAATTTAGGAGTGGCAGAAATTCAGAACTTAGGGAGGCACTTGGTAGCAGAATTTAGGACCTGCAAACAGTAAATATATAGTGTCGACCTTCGATAAGCCTGCCTTAAGTACAGTAAGACCCCGCTTAACGCTGTTTCGGTTTAGCGCTCTTTTATTTCAACCCGGGGATTCCATGAAATCGCTCGCAGCATACAGGGATTCCCCGAAATATTATGCAGCGATAGGTTTCAAATACATATCCGAAAGAGTGTACTTGTATTTCTTGTTTGGTGCGGTATTGTACAGACATATTTTGAAGGTGTAAATGTGGAAGATGTCGAAGAAATAATTCAAGAAGCAGTGCCTAGTCTTTCTAATGATGAGCTCAAGGAATTAACTGAACAAGAAGAAAACAAAAATGTTGACAGCAGTGATTCAGAAGAAGAGCAAAAAGAACTTTCGATGGCGTTTGTAAAAAGGAGTTTGTCTACCATAACTGAAATAATGGATCAATTCATTGAAAATGATCCGAATTTTGACAGGAGTTTAAAAGTAAGGCGTGGTGTTGGAGATGCTCTATCCGTTTATGAAGAACTTTTAAGAGAACAACGTAAAAGAAAAAGGCAAACAACATTAGATGCTTTTGTCACAAAAAGGCAGAACACTGAAAACACGGAAGGCTAACTAAATATGACTGGCTTAGAATTTTATTTTTTATTTATTTTTTTTTTTTTAAGAATATTCATTTTGTTATTTATATTTTGTTTTTATTTTTGCAAGAAATAATAATGTGGTATTAATTTGGGCTTTAAAAAATAAATGTTTGGTTTTATTTTTATTAAAAAAACATACTTTTTAAATTTAATACCTAACCAATTTCCTAGCCATCTTCCCCTAACCCCAATATTTACAATATTACATTTATCCCAAAATGTGCAGATTTTTCGTTTTCTACTGTATTTTAGTTTTATTGTACTCTTTTAGAAACCTTGATATGTTTATGAGTAATTAATGGTGTTATGGTGTATGATAATGCATACGTAAATAATTATAGTATTTAGTGATCTAAGTCTTTTATTTTGTAATTTACTAAAATCTTGTGAGTAATAATGCTGTGGAATTAACTTTTTAGCAAGTGTTTGCTAATTTTTGTAACTTGTTTCTCCTGACTGGAGGATATAAGAAATTCCAGAGTATGTTAACAAGTAAGTTGCACTGTTGTTATGAATTCTTCATAGAAAAACATTTATTGAATGAAGAGTTTGTCCTTAAAAGAATTATCCATGCTTTATTGAAAAGCGGAATTGCTAGATGCCATCTTTGATCTGTGGGCCTGTTCAATGCTATTTCCCATAATTTTCATATCATTATTGAAATGAATGCATAATTATGAGAGCAATTCTATGATTTGAGAGTGCTTTTTAATAACATAAATTAACATGTACATGTTGACATTAAAAAACCCAGCAATCTCTGGGCCAGAGAATTGTCATATTTTTATGGCCATATATACTGTACATTTTGAACAGAAAATGGCTACCTGTAATAGTCCTTTTAAAGAAAGTTAAAGGCTAAATGAAAACCAAATATATATTTAAAAAAGGAGCATATATTCAACTAAATGAAACTTTTCTACAGAATTTTAAATACACTGAATAAAGTGGTTCCTCAGAATTTTTTAAAAATCCTGAATTTTACTGCAATTAAATGAAATGTGCCTTGGAATTTTAATCATTGTTGTACCCTCTAAAAAAGCGAAATAGGACATGGGTTGTCAGAATGATCATCTTCATAACTAACAGTAGCAGCATCTCAACAAAAAAAAATTTGATGATGGTTGATATGGTTGGCTTGAATTTGGCACCAGTAGATTGTTAAGCAGGGACACTGCTGCTCAGGCTTACCATTCATCCTGATTTTTTAGTGCTGTCCGGAGTTTGAGAATTTTTATTATGATTATTTTATTTTAGGCCTTTGTGTTCGATATCACGTTTTTAAAATTCTCTTATCACCGTGCATCTCATCCGACCTTGAAGCAAACACTGACATCAATTTTGATGGCGGTGTGGCTACCGGTCTTCCCACATTTTACTTAGTCATTTGGCAACACAATAAGAGCAGTGTTCTTATGTTATTTCCATATGGCCTACACAGTTTTGATCATTTTATATCTATTCATTTTTTGTCTCATTATAGCAATGGGCAAAATGAGTGTTTAATGTTAACCTCTAACAGGAATACAAATTTTTGAAATTATGTAATGACAGTTACGATGAACGTGTTTATTGCATCTTATGTACTGGAGAATTTTCTGACGCACTTAAAGGAAGGGGTGATATTGAAGGCTAGATATTAATGGATAATTGAAACATAGGAATAACAGTGACCTAGAGTGTGCTGCTAAAGAAGCTATGTTTTCATACCACACTCTAGACATGAACTCAGTTTCAAAACATCAGATTGAACATCTAAGTCACATATTCTGAATATATAAGCTGTTTAAAAAGTCATATGACCCAAAATTTTCATCTGCTAGTACAAAAAAACCGAGGCGATTATTGTTATTAAAGTTATTTTGCCATTTATATTTCATAATGTCTCTTTTGGAAAATAATTATGTAACAGTAATGATGGATAGCTCGAACAGAAGTGAAGTAAAACTTGGTAACTGCAGGAGGGGATGGAATTCAACATGAGCTTTTAAATTTCAATGAAGTGTAGGGTGAAACTGCTAAAATTTTGACTCGGTATCTTTTAGAATGCTTGAAAAAACACAAACGTAAAGAAAAGTTGGTTTGTTATGCTGCCGATGACACTGACAGTAATTTTGATGGTGTGAAGAGAACAGAGAATAAAAATGTATTCAAAAGAGTTCAGAATGATTTTGATAAAACTTATTTTAGGAATTGGTTGTTCAGCAAAGCTCTGTACATAATTCAGTATAAACAGCATGTGATTCTCTACCCCTGAACATAGAAGTTAGTGTTATAAAAATTTATAAATATTTTCACATATATGCAGTAAGAGTAACGAAACTTAAGAGAACTGTGAATTTGTGGAAACAGATTACAAAAAAGTATCTCATAGCAGACATCCACAAGGTTCCTTAGTTTGTTACCTGCAAAACAGAATTCTTTCCATTTTTGATGACCTAAAATCGCGACAAATGCCCAAAATTATTATTTCTTCTTTTTTTTTTTTTTTTTTTTTTTTTTTTTTTTTCAAATCTGGAAAGTGAACTGTTTTTGAAATTTTTATGTGTTACTCTACAGTTGTTTAATAATATAATTCTGAAATTGGAAGCTAATTCTATCACAGCAACAGAAGCTGACACATATTCTGAATTGCAACACATATTTTGAATTAATATTCAATATTCTGATATTACAACACATATTCTGAATTAATTTGTCGACTTTGAGAAAGGAAAACCCACAAATTGATACCATCTTCTGCCAAAGAATTGCTATGCATCCTAAAAGAAAATAATAATGTTCAGGAAACAGGATTCTTCTCAGCTGTAAATAATTTTTATGATTCTGATATTCAATACTTAAAGAGTTGTAGAGAACCAGTTTTGATAAAGTTTCAATGGCTAAATTTAGGAATTGGAATTGCCTGGTCTGATTTAGAGCAGAGTGTGCAAATTGGTAATGAAATTATAAGATTTCATAAATATTGATGACTTATTTAAAGAACGTATATTGTTGAACCGTATATAATGCAAAACCAAAAGGTAGGTTGTGGATCAGGTTCTGAAAAAGTAAGAGTACTATTGAAGAGAAGTGGAAAGCAATTTTTGAGGTGTTCCAGAAAACTGATATTTCATGTTGCAATGTTTTTAAAATGGTTAAGTTTCCAGTGGCTTTGTCTGGGACATCTGCTTCAGTTGAGAGTGTTTTTTTTTTTTTTTTTTTTTTTTTTTTTTTTTTTCCCCCAATTATGGGGAATATGTGGTCTACAGAAAGGAGTAGATTTTCAGTATCTAGTATTACAACATCTGCTAAACATTTAAATTATTTCAGAACATTCTTGTTGTGAATTTTATGATGTAATTAAAACAAACAAACCATTTCTGAAAAAAGTCATTTTTAGTGAAAAGTACTACTTAGTAAATAAAGTTTACAGTTTCAGTAAACTGTTAAGAGTTTTAAATAATTTCAGAAATATGTCCGGGGTTGGACTCTAAAAAATACGGTAAGTCTACTGTTGCTGCTTCTTCCTGTTTCCTGTTTTCTTGAATGTATTGGGCAGTGTCAACACCTTCTTAAACAGAAACCCAACTACGAGATCGTGATGTCACAAACTGGCGGTTGACAATCGCCGTTGGTCACTTACTACTTACTTTAAAATGTATGTTTTAAAGCTTTACTAACAAGATGGTGTTTTCTAGTGATGTAGATACATATTTTTCTTTTTTTACTTTATATATCCATTCAACATTTAATATATGTAAATATATATATACAGAGAGAGATGAAAATACGTATTTTCAATTCATTTGCGGATATAATATTGAAAACATATTCATATGCACAAAATATATTATATATTATTAATTTTTGTGTGGTCTTATATTGTATGTTTACAGTTAAAATAGTGCTTTAAAGTACTGTTTGACTTTTGATAAGTAACAGTAAAGAAATGTTGGAATCTTGCTCTATACTAATAATATTCGAGTCACTTAACTGCATAAAAAATATATAGGAAGGATGTATGGAAATATTTTTAAGGATATTAGAAGCTTTTAAATTTTAGCAGGGCAGATTTCTAAGCACAAAAGCTTCCATTAAAGAAACTAATTCTATATACACAAGTTGAATTACAATACTTTCTTATTTTTATTCTTAAATAGCAAGGAGTTAGCCGAGGTTTCCAATCCTCTTTACCAGAGTGTACGTGGTAGAACCTAATTATGTCATGAAACGTGCTATGACATAATAGGATACCAGGCATCCCTTGCATTAACACTCCATCCCTCCCGTATTGAAATTCACAATTTTTAAATAAATTTTCCTCTGCTGTCAATTTACAGAGTATTTTAATAACATTCTCAAAATGTTCTTATTACATTCAAATTGTAGATTTTTTTTCATACAAATTAACATTAAATAAAAATTTTTCAATAAAGTTTTGTGCTCTGACTGGCATCTGTATCTATGCAATTAAACTTTTATGCCACGAACAAAACTAAACTTTCTCAA
This sequence comes from Stegodyphus dumicola, assembly GCF_044657685.1. Classification (NCBI taxonomy): domain Eukaryota; kingdom Metazoa; phylum Arthropoda; class Arachnida; order Araneae; family Eresidae; genus Stegodyphus; species Stegodyphus dumicola. The sequence continues at coordinate 251,750,756 of NC_140780.1, forward strand.
AATAAAATTTTAATTTTTTTTCATCATTTAAAAGTTTCAATTTTTCTTTTCTTTCCACTTTATTTGGACAATGAGTCATTTATTTATTATTTTTTGGGGGGGACAATGAGTCATTTAATGACAGCTGATCAAATATAAACTGAACTACTTTCTTTTTATGTTCAGGAGCATTTTTTTCTTATTAACAAAGAAGGCCTTAAGTTACGAATAATAAATTTTTAAAGCTGTTTTCATTGTTATCACCTTTAATTTTTGCAGCGTTTTTAAGCAATGAACAGAGATTATGCACATTATTAATTTTTAAAGGGAATTCATGGTTACTAATTTTTGTTAATGGAATATCTCTAAAACATGCTTTCACTTGCAGATCAGCCCACCAGCGGCCGAGCGGTAAAGTCGCTGAATACTGGCAGTTCGGTCCGAGGTTCGAATCCCACGAACGGGCTGGCTGCATGGGTGTTTTCGTGGTTTTCCCCATGTGTAACGTGTATACGAGCCAGTTTCCCTTAGAAAGTCCTCCACGAAAGGCATCCCTCCCCTTTGGCAGATAGCCCTAGTGTGCTTTGCCATAATTAAATACACCACACCACACCACCACTTGCAGATCATCATGGATAACAACTGATGCAGAAATAAAAGGAGCAGATTCTGTACTTATCTGTAGAAAAAATATACTATTTTCTTTAATCACAACTGTTAAATCGTCAGGTATCTTAACATTTTTTAGACATGCTGAAAGCTCACTCAGATTACTATAACAGTATTTCTTTTCATGTACTTGCTATTCTGCTGTGTCTTTAGATATTACTGCTTCAATTGCTCATTTTCCCTTCTCTCTTTTTTTCTTCAGCGGCTCTCCATGAGATGCTTTTGTTGAAGATAAATATTTGGGGCAAGCACTGAAAATTAAAGAAACTGCATTTTCTTCAATCGTACTTGTTTTAATGGAACTTCCTTTTTCTTCCCCGTTTTCTCATCGTAGTATTCAGAAACACGCTGAAAATCTTTCTCATGAAAATGTAATTCACAGACCTAAATCCCCGCAAATGTAAACATAGACCTAATTACTAACTTTAAAGTAATAAAAGTAGGATTTCTAGTACTGCAATTTATATTTTAACAAAACAGGTAATAGCAAGCATATGTCTGTTTGTCTCCCACTCGGGGGGGGGGGAAGAATTCTTAGTGACATAGGTTTTCATAATATTTGAATTTTCATGCATTAAGAACTTCAATTATTCATTATTTTACGCAAAACTTTGCACTTTATATTACAATTTAAAAAACCATAAGTATATTTATTGCCTTTACAGTTTCTTTAGAAAAATTTTTAATACCAAAATATATTAAATATTAAGTTAAATAATTTTATTTTCTGCCATATACGTATGAAGTTGAACATTCCAAGTTATAAAATTAATCAAAAAGTAAAAAATTGGAGATTTTAAAAGTAAGTGAATATTTAGCATACAATTCGATACATAATTACACTTATTGATATGTTATTACACATAATGTATACTATAGAAATGAAATTCCTTTAAATACAGAAGCAAATACCTTAATAAATTTAAATTAAAGTTAGGCTTAACTTACCAAAGAATACTTCAAAATGGTAAAATTTTCTCGTGGTATCGATTTTAACCATCTATGTAATGCATCTTGTTGCTTAGGAAATCTATATACTGACACTTTAGGACCGTCAGTATAATTTCCTCGGCATACCGGCACACAGCACTTTAAAGGCAGAATGGAAATCGAGGAAAAATATCAATATGAAATTAAGAAGACTTGATTCACTAACATGCCTTCTCACGACCAAGGACGAAATTTCCCTAACTTGCTAATGCCATCTAGATGGCCTTGGTTAAGGAGCAATCTTTCACACCGCACTGAGAAGGCCAACAGTTTGTGGCGTCACTAAACTACGAGCCTTCAGTAGGGAGGCTTGTATTTCAGAAGGTGTTGGCGGTGTCTGTTGCTTCATATTCTTGTCTTTAATTAGCTTATCTCTTAGCAAATAAGCATTTATATTTCCTTTTTCATTTACAAAACTTCCTTGCTATAGTCCAACCTACAATTCAGTTGTCAGTGTAAGTAACCTGGCATCAGAAATTGTTTCTGTCGCATTTTTCCTCTTTTTCTTAAGTACTTTCATCTTCATCACTGCCTGTATATGCATTTCTCTCAGGAATTTAGACTATTTCATATCAGAATCAGTGTAATGAGAAACTACAGGCACTCAAAAAATGAAATACCAAGCAAAAGCCACTATTAATTTCTAAATCCCATTACCAGTGAAAAAGAATATAGTGAACAGTGTAATGATGCTTTAAAAATTATAATTCACTTTGCTTATGTGTATCTACATGAGAGAGAATTTTAATCTTTTAATTCAAATAATCAACTTAAATGTATTTGCCAATCTAAAGCTTGAGTGTATTAACATTTATTTAATTTTTAGTTAACTAGGTAAAGATTATCCAAAATTCAATAGCCTTCAATTATTAAAAATGAATATAGATTTTCTTCTATTAATTCAATTGATTAATATCGATGTAATATTAGATGTATTTTAATTGAGAGAAACTTGCCAAAGTAAACTTAAAATTAACAAAACAACAATTAAATTCTGTGCCAAACATAAGTTTTGTTGTTTTGCCTAACTTTAAGCATTTTAATTAATTGTATTTTAAATATGTAAGTATACTAGTAGTATATATTTAAAATATTCCTTTTGAACAGGACAAGAGCAAAATTGGCTGTAGAAAATTTGAGAAATGTAGGCCTAAAATGAGAAGTATGTTATATTTTAGATCATGTTCACCTGAGCTACAGTGATCCCTAACTTCAGGAACAAAATATTTTTAAATTAATCCAGTGCAGCATCTGACCTTTTTTTTTTACTGACACAGTAATGGACAGGAAACTGTTCCTTTCAAAACCCTTAGATATAAACTTTAAACAAGTAACTTATACATCTGGGTACCTGCTGCATTAGGACAGTACATTACTGTGACACCATCGTTTGAAGCTTTAAATCACAGCAGTGATTCTGCATCCTCATTTGGCAAAGAATTTTTTTCCCATACATCTCCAAACAAGACAGTACCATCAGCATCATACTCTTATTCAAGGCCTAGACATTCATCATTACAAACTTTGCAAATTCATCCACATATGTGCTAACTACATCTTTATCTGCTGGAAGTTTTTAATCATACACCACACAAAACTGCAGGTCATGTCACAGCTTCAAACAATGCAGCTAACCTTCTGAATATTCCCACTTGGGTTCCAGTCTCAGCTCTTAAAGAAACTCTTCATCTGGTTCCTATGTTAAATCTGGGGGAATTTCTGCACCTTCACTTGCATTAAGATTAAACAAGAATGTGGAACTTGGTTCAGTTACAAACTTTCTTTCCATCAAGGACTTCCGTACGGCTATTTAATTTTCTGATTCACTGTCAGGAAAGAATTGAAGCCTGTTGAGGAGCCACTATCTTATGTCTGGCAAATGGCTTGCACAGACGCACTGCTAAAAGTTTTCATATTTCCAACTTTATCTGTGATGCATTGTGCAATATTTGTGTTTTATGCCATCTCTTCTCTGAATACGTAATGGGGCTATACAGCAGCAAATAAATGATAAATCAAAATAAGTAGGAATATCTGTCAGCATGTGCAAGCAATACTCAACAGCTATGCCTTTAGTTCAGAGCCATCAATACATAAACAGAGCCTCTAAAAAATAATAGCACAACAGTGTAGTAAATTTGAAAATGTGCTCGGAAATCTGAAAAAACTAACCATCAATGACCAGATTTTTTTATTTTCAACTTGTATTAAATGTTTTCGTCTTAGTAAGTTTAAATATTTGCTTTGTAGTTCTGTAATTATTTGGGAAATAACTAAATGGAAATTGGGAAAAGCATCAGACTTTAAGCATGCGTTTTTTTAATATGATGAAAAACTATATTTAATTATTATATTAAGTCCGTTTTCTTATCCAATGAATTAATGTTTCAGAAAGTTTGTGTGATTTTATCCATTTGAATAAGTTGTCAGAAATAACTAAAATATCCATTAGAAAGAGATATTTTCTAAGGTGTGCAAATTTTGTATGAGTAGTATTTGTGGTCTACTTGTCTGTTTTGCTTTTATATGTTATTTATCAAAACAATGATTAATGGCTTCAGTCCAAAGTATTCCCTGTGTTATCATTATAAATAAAGCAGTTGTGTGTTGGGAAACATGTAAACTGTTAAAGTAAACCTTTGAAACAACTGAGGTACTGTTTGCAATATTGATAAATATGTTGACTGACATACAAATTAAAATACAAGTTCCTTTTCTTTCATAATTGAATCACTCTTTAAAAAAGCATGTTATTGCTACTTTCCAAAATCTGGTGTTTTAAAATTTGGAAGTAGTTGCTTCATTGAGCACAGAGTGTAAGCAAATGATGCTTTCATGTATATTTTTATTACAATGTGTGTGTTAAAAAAAAAATGAAGCTAACAGAGGCTAGTTTCCTGTCAAAAATTTCATTGAACCAAACTTCCAAAACAATTTGATGTTATTTTTCAAGCTAAGTGCTACTTTATTTAGATATTTCAAATGAAATAGAAACACGCCAATGCAAATTTTTAAACTGGGCAAGGAAAGCAATCTTAATTTACTGTAGATTTTGATTTCTTTGCCCATGAAGAAGATGGTCATGTGTTTGATTGTCCTTGAAAGTGATAGTTGTTTAAATGCTGATTTTAAATCCAGATATGTATCAAGTTTGAAGAACTGTGTTTTGTAATTTTTTTATAAAAGTATCCCACCTGCCTATCCAACGATCATTACATCTCATATTAACTTTGTTATCATCGTTGAACTGAACCCTATGTAGATGTTTTGCAGAAAATGTTTGACTAAACAAGTCAAATTCATTAGATGCCAAGTCTGGGCTTGGAGGATCATAATCTCCCCTCGAATTTTTGCAGTAGAGAAGTTGAAGCATACTTGTTTGTATCTGTTCCTGGACATTATTATGGAGCAGGCATAGGCCATGTATCAACACCCTCCACACTTCCCCCCCCTTGAATTGATCATTGAAATCACTGCAAGATTTACAGTATTTGTCGGCACTTATTGTTATACCAGGAGACATGAACTCAAGAAATCCATATCTTTTTCTGAAAATTTGAAACCATGTCTTTTTGGGCCGAAATTTAAGTTTTGGATTTGTGTAGTTAAGAAAAATGCTTATAGCTCAATTAAAGTGATTTTTATTGAATTCAGATGTGTGGTTAAAGAAAACACACCCTTGTTTCATCCGCAGAAATTCTGGAGTGTGCCCAGAAAATTGAGTGCTTAATCATTCTTATTCATTTTGTTTTCTTCGGTTAATATGCCTGATTTTTCAAAAATCAAAGTCTGAGAAAACATTTACGTCAGTCCTTTATCTTCTCAGGCCAATTGATTTTTTTTAATTCTGTCTTCAGTAGCGAGTTGGATTATAGGTTGCCTGTTGCTTCTCTGTTCATCATAAATAGCTATGCTGCCTTTCTAAGATTCACTTCAACACATTGTATCACTTCATAGTGGCACTATAAACAGTGTAAATTTATCTGTCTCTGAGTTTCCACTGATAACTTGCCTGTTGCAGTGAGAAACTTTCCATTTAGCAGAATTCTGCACCACTGCTGCCTTTGTCTTATTTAATAAAATCTAGTGCAATAGTATTAAATAAATGTGAGAGTTAAAGAACAGGTTTAAGTGGCAGTGATTGCTGCAATTCTGTATGTAACAGCACCTGCATTTTTATTTGGGAGTACACTTATTTTAACTTGGTTTCTCCCCTCATAAGGAACTTCATTGTTAATTTAGGTGGAACATAGATAAATGTAGTATATATATGATAAGAGAACATCCAATTTACTGGATTAAAGTCTTCATTGGTGTGGTGGAAAACTGTTTGCTTAAAATGTACAGAACAACATTGAATCGCTTAACTGCCCAAGAAATTTAGCTTTATCAATATTTCCTATAATTCTTCATTAATTGTATTGATTGTGTGTTATTTTTCTTCCAGTGTAACGGTCACGTTCCTCTTATGAGTATTGATAATTCAGATTCTGTACAAGTGTTTTTACCTAAAGAAGCCCGTGGTATTGAGATTATTTCTTCTAAATCATCATCCTGCAATGTATGCCTGTTAGAACCTGATGGAACTTATGTAAGTTTTCTTGAGATTTCATTTCTGAGACTGTTTTTCTTTTATTTTCAGCATCTCACCCTATAATGTGTTCAAATACTGTCTGTAATAGGGAAAAATACATGTGTGGTCAAATCAGTTTTATTTAGTTTTATTAATTACATTTAATTGCAGTAAACATTCGTAAAACATTTTATGCAGATTCAGCAAGTAATCAATTAATGTTTAATTTTGTTTTCCTTTAGTATATGGTACTTTAGTAAGTTTATCCACATAATAATATGTGAATTAATTTTATGTTCATCGTATTTAAAATTACTATCATAAATCAAAGCTCTACTTCCCTGTTCAATATTTTCTCAGTATGATTGTGTAAGAAAATCACAAAATGAAACTAACCAAATAACAAAAAGGTTAGAATAACTAATTAAATACCGGGCTCACCAGCAGCTGAGCAGTAAAATCTCTGAACACTGATAGTTCAGTTTGAATCCCACAAACAGGCTGGCTGCATGAGCATTTTTGTGTTTTTCTCCATGTGTAGCGTGTATGTGAGCCAGTTTCCCTTAGAAAGTCCTTCATGAAGGCTTTCATTCCCTTAGGCAGATAGCCCTTAAGTTTTTGCTGTAAACACACAAACCAAACCAATTAAATACTGATACATTTTACATCAAAATCATGTTATAAATAGTTCAGTAACCTAATGCAGTATGAAGTCAGTCTAGAGTTACTTAAAAATTGTGGTGGTGTTCTGTACGTGAATTTTCTGGTAACACCAGGTTTTGATGTGAGAAAGTTCATTTTCCAAAATTTAAGGTTGGTAATTATGGAATTGTTAACCATCTGATTTTAAATTTTTGCTTAACACGTTGAGCCCGGCACCGAATTTTGCTGTCCTTTTCAGCCGGCACAAGCAGTCAAGCGGTGCAATGTTGCAGTGTGATCTGCGACTTCATGCACTGAGTAGAACTTATCTGTTGGTGAGCTTTATCGTCTACTGACATAAAAACCCTGCCTGTGCGTGACAAAGCTCGTGGTCACGAATGTTAATACTGTTGGTCCCGTGGATCGACGCCAGCCAAACAAAAATTCCAGTGCCGATCCCTAGGGACTAAATGGAAAGTTCACTACCGGTCCTTAGCGACCAGCACTGGGCTCAACGTATTAATTATCAGCTCTATAAGCTGTCATTCACATAAGTTTCAGAAAATTTAAAAAAAAAAAAAAAATGAGACCCATGAGTTTAAAAAAGGAATTACAACTTGATGACCTGAAATAATTATAAATTAGACAGTAATAACAGACTTTAAGAATGAGTTCCTCAGAAATTAAAAGTAAGTGCAACTTAGAATCTGGTATTTAAAGTGAACTGCTCAAAATGGCAAAACCAAACAGTAGAGGAAAATATTGCAATAACGATTCTTCATCATAAATTAATGTCTCATGCTGACTTGTGCATTTATTTTTAATTAAAAAGGGGTTAACTGTATCTTTGCTATAGCCTTGCATAAAACATAAAATGTTTTAAAGAAAATTATAGTTACCACAAATTATATATGAATAACAACTGATATGGAATTGGATACCAGGGAGAAAAGCAAATTAATGAATTTAAGACCTGTTACTTAAAATTAGAGTAGTCATGATTTGATTAATTGACTATAGTAAAGTGTGCATGTATTTCCTTGTTATATAAGATCTTTAGTTAAGTATGTGTTGCATATATTTTAAAATGTCATTTTAATATACTTATTTAATTGCATTTTAAACATATAAATTATTTAATGTAATCTGTAACATCTTTTTCTAGAATGCAGTGAACAAAATGTTAAAAAGGCACTGATGTTTCAAACAGTTAAAAATTCAGTTTTAATTATAGTAAGAAATATGAGTAGACTTGATACTGATTCAGCAACTCAATTCAATAATCATTAACAAACATACCATTTAATTTGTCAACCACAGGCCATATTAAATTGCTAGTTTGTAAGAGTTGCCATTCTGCATGGCAGACCTAATTTGTTTCGTATCTTTACAGACTGAGCAATTAAAAGAATATTTTTGTGCAGTAATTTTAATCTGTATTTTATTTTGTAATAATAAATGTAATTGAATTAATATAATGCATATAATTTTTATTAAATACATGCACATTTATAATTTTTACAAAATTTTATTGCAATTAAAAAGATAATTTAATACCATATATTAAACTTCATTAAATCACTTATGTTGCCTAGTAGTAAATTTGCACTTTGAGTTGTATTTCTTTAAATTTTTCATAATATTAAATTAAACAGAAATGTAATTGTCAATTAATTCATGTGGAAATTATGCGTAGTTTAATAAATATTTTTATTTCTTAGACTGAATTCCCGGTGCCTGAGCAAATCAAGACAGTTGTTGTAGGTGGACAAATTACATCAACTGTTGTTGAAAATAATTGATTTGTTAGTTAATAATATGTGCTGTTTGGTTTTTCTTCCTTTAGTTTATGTAAGAGGTTGTGAAATTTTTCAGTGCAGTTGTTCATTTCATAGACTGGATAAAATATAAATTTTTTTGCTGAACTAAACTCATTTTGATACATTATTCTTTGTTCCAATGCGTAAAATTTGTATTCATTTTTGATGTTTTTGATAACTTTGTATTTTCTTTGTGTATGTAAGTAAAAGTATTAACATCTAATTTCTGATGCATCTGGCTCACTCATTGTAACATTTCATTAATTTGTAAGTTTGGAGTAATAAAGTTTGAATTTCCATACTCTTACTGTTTGCTGAGTAATTAATGTATGTATGTGACCTTTTTAATACATATTTTGATTCTGTTTTAATACAGACTATTTATTGTGCCATTTATTCTTATTCCTCAACATTCAAAAGATTTGAGAGTTCTAATCTATGGAATAATTTCAAGAATGCTATCCAAACGTAATTATGCAATAAAAAAAATAACTTTTTCTGAAAAATCAGAAATGTTTTTAAAAAAGTATATATTAGTCTTCCTAAATAAAAGCTTTCACCTAGGTTATTGAGTTAAAACATTACAAATATTGAATATAATAAATATTCTGTGTGTTAGTGTATTATATACTGCACTACTAAGGAAAGCAATGTAAAATATTTTGTAAATATTGGTCCTTATGCATTTAATGCTTATAGAACTGACGATAGTTTGGTCTTTCCTGACTTTGTCACTCTGTGGGTCTGAGTTCAACGATGTTGAAGTTGCAACTTGACATGCAACTGGATAAACCAGCACATATTTTGCTTCGAACCTCGAACAATGGCAGCATTCTGGGCAGGGTCTTCTAGATAGGGCATCAGCATTTTTGTGTGTCAGTCCTTTCCGATGATTAATTGTGATGTCATATTCCTGCAGTCTGTGTTTCAACCTAAGGTCTTGTGATGGAAGAAACATCCACAAATCTATAATAGGTGCAAATCCCCATGAAAGTTCTCAGCTGATTAACATTTTGGGGCATCTCTAATCTTTTAACTGCTCACATTTTTCTGAATCTGTATGCAACCTTCAGCAAGGATGATATGTCCAAGGTTCTTGTCTGAACAGTTTATATTTGGCAGGACTAAACTTTAGATTGGCTTCCTTCAATTTCCAAAGCACTTTCTTAATATTTTCGAAATGCTCTTCAAAATTTTTTTGTTATCAACGATGTCATTCAAGTATATCGGCAAGCTTTGTAGGAAGGACATTTAAGCACAGTCTCCATGAGGTGTTCGAACAATGCATCACATTGCATAGTCTAAACACCACCTTGAAATGCCAAAATCCGTGTGTCGTAGTAAATGCAGTCTTTTCTCAATTATCAAAGGTGTATCTACTTGTCACTAATTAAGCATCGAAAACCACCTGCTTACAGAAATAGTATCCAGAATGTCATCAATTCTACAAAGTGGGTAGCTGTCTTTTTTCATGACGTTGTCCAATTGGCGATAGTTAATACAAAATTTAGTTTAGCCATCTTTCTGACGAGGATGATGAGAGATCCCCAAAGACTTACTGAAGGCTCAATAAATGTCACATTCTTGCATGTCCTTTCAGAGGCTAGATGGCTTGGAGTTTGTGTGATTGGTGTATCAATTTTAAGCTGTGCCAAACTGGTTCAACCCAACTTGAAGATTTGTGGGAGAAAACATCTTGATTCTCAACATGATCTACAGCACTCCTCTCTTTATCACATAGTCATGCATTCTGCAATAGCTCCAATGTTAGGCTCTCTGAAGATTGTTTAACGCAGTCACTGGAATACATGCTGCAACCACTTTGCTCTTCCTTATCACTTGACTTCCTCATGACTTTCACCTTATCACTTGCACTGACAACTCTCACCGGATGGTAGTCTTTGATAGGTTGTGAGTCCTGATGCTAATAGTAATCCATTGAGGCTGTTCCAGTTCTTAGAGTAGTCCATTATGCCTTACCAGAAATTTCTGTTTTCAGCTCTGGATGCTAGTTAAAATTCTGTTCTTGCTGATACTGTGATATCTTGAGCTATTATTTGGTGGGCTGGTTTAAGGTGACATTAGTCTTTCGACATCTGTAATGACCTCTGGAGTGTTTCCGTGGACCTGTCTTCAGTAGTCTTTAAAACACTTTTTGCTAACATGCCAGATAGAGCTTCAAGATCTAGCCTCTGGTTTTTGAGCAATTTGCGTCTACTCCGAGAGAAGCGGTGAGCTGTCAGGACTTAGTTTCGGAATACTAGCCATTTTTAGTTGCAGTTTTAGTGAACTGAGTCTTGTACACCTGTCAGGTTTTCCAGATTATGTGCTTTTTCAAGTGGGAGAAGGCATAATAGAAGATTGCAGATGGCTCTAATTCTTCTGATATGCCTTCTTTCTCAAAAAAATTGCATGATATTTGTCAAAATATCTTCTCTCTCATGTAAGCGAGTGCTTAGTGACAGATTGCAGCCTCATTTCAGCTGTGTCATAGTTATCATGGAGAGGATGTCCCACTTTCCAGGGTAAAGTCATCTCGTAGCCATTGACACTGTTAACAGTTAAAAGTTTCCTTGAAATGCATTATTCATCTTCGAGCACCCTTTTGCTTTTGTATTCAATTGGATCATGGATGCCCAAATTTTGAACTCCATCTCTTTCACCTGAAAGTTTTTTAGGCAGAGTTTGATGCTGTCAACTATTTCTGTTTTCTTCCCGAGACCTAGAATAGTCCAGTCAAGCAATAGTCCAGTGTCTATAGCTGAAACTTCTGATAATAATATCTGAATTCTGGTAGTTTAAATTCTTCCTAAAATATATGTGCCAATGAGAACTCTTTTTGTGGTGATCTATATCCAACATCTGGAAGTGTTATTCTATGAGCTTTCATCTAGAGTCATGTTGGAAGCTCTCCTACAATGTTTACTAAGGTGTGGATGATCGCAAAAAAATACATTTAGCCTTTTCATGCATGGACGAAATAAGAGCTGAAACAGAAGGGATATTATTTCTTGAAATATCAACTTTCCTTTTAACCTTTACTTGGGCAGTGATCACATCTGGGTTACCATTGGGTTTTTATTTTGTATGTACCCAGGACAACAAGACATACTGTAATCTAGATAAAATATTTTGTAACTTATGTAAGAGTTCTAAGTTAGTAAAAGTGCCTTGGTACGAAATGAAATATTTAGTTTATGACTATAAGAGTCTTCTGTGTCCCTTCTCTTGAGGAGTTACAACATGTGGATAGCTTTAAAGAGGGTTGAGAAGACTTGGGTAGAAATGTAAAGCCATCAGAATTGCATCTCGTGGATATCTTAACTTCCGAACCACTTGCAGCAGCTGCGCCAAACAGGCGATACAAACTCAAAAATTCTAGAGAAAACCACCAAGTTTCAAATGACAGTAAATCTGTATGGCATTCCTACGGGCTGACAGAGATGAGTGTTTCCCAGGCAGTCTAATCTGCCTTCACCTTGATATGTAAATTTTGGCATCTACATCTGTGTTGGGACCATGCTCTTTCTTAATGTATCTATGGTACTGTTCCTTTTAAATCTCGTGATTAATGCTATATGCCTATCTCAATTACGATTGCTGTTTTACCAGGTAATGTTATCGATACTTTTGTAGGCACGTGTTACTCGCTCGGACCTCGCACTTTAACCATTGTTCCGAAGTCTGTATGTTGAAACCTAGATGCGTTGGACCTCATAAAATGGAAAATTGTATAACCAAGCATCTGGATATGGTAAAATGCTGCAATTGTGGCCTGATAGGACATACAGCCAACTATCGTGGGTGCCTGAAATTTCCTTCAAGAAATGTACCTGGCAATGCTAGTAATGTTCAGATAACAAAACCTAATGTAAATACAGTCAAATACCGAAAATCCACATTGCCTCTCAAAATATAAACATTTAGTTTATAGGTTCCGGAAACCACAACACTGAGTACGAAATATCGAAGAAAAAAATGCTTACCGAATAATAATGAGTCATAACGGAAATACCAAATTATTGACATAAAAAAAGTTTAAAATAAATAAGATAGTTTTTTTCCTTCTAATCTGCATCAAGGTAAAAAAGCAGACGATTCACTCAACTCTTCATACAAGTTCACGTTGTATTTTCTGAGCTTTATTATTTCACAAGATTGTTTGGTGCTGCCTTTTTTTTTATCTGAATATTTTGTGAATCAATTAAGAATATTTTAAATTTCAGCCCTTTTTAATACAATGACAGATAAGAAACGCACTCGTGATTTTACTGCTTGCAACGTTGGCACGTTACATTGACGGTAACGCAAATTCTGCAAAAGATGGAGGCAGGTGCTACTCTTCGATTTATAGCAGAATGGTATGGAATTGCAACTCGATTGTGTATGATATAAAGAAAAGCTCTTACATTTTATAGCAACAGTGATTCTAACACCAGAAATCGGCAAACCTCGATGCTGTGTATATATTGTTGTGAAATGTACAGCCGCTGTAAGATGGCTTCCCCCCCCCGCAAAGCAGTTAAAGGGTTGCCATAAAATGGCAAGGGAAGGCAGGGTTGCTGCATTTGGCGATATGCTATGGACGGATGGAGAACCTTCTGGAACGAATTCTTACCGGTTTAGTCCAGATTGTTCTCGAACACAAGCCGAAAACTATATAAACCCTGCTGGTTCGCAGTCAGTTAGAGTGTGCCTCGTCGAGAGGGCGAGAGTTGGTGTCTCGTCTAGTGAGTCAATCCCTGTGGAGTCGATCGAGTTTACTCTGGTGCTTTGCAGTGAAGCTGTCTCCACCGCAATAGCCTGATAACCTGTAAGCTGTCTCAGCATGTTTATAGTAGTTCTTCGACGACTGCAAAACGTGACTTTGGAGCTGTCCTGATTAATACTGGCCAATAAAGTGTGTTTCGATCCTTCATCAAGTGTGATATAGATATTATTCAAGTTATCACGGATCATGGTAGATTCCCGGCCTATTTAAAACGTTTTAATCTCCAGGGCAATGATCAACGCTTGGCTTGTGGGAAGTACGGAAATGCAGCTCATTTCATGGAAGATGTAAACTGACCGAGAGTGTGAGGATGAGATTTGGAAAAATAAATGAACAGAATGTAATTGAGAAAAGAAAATTCTTGAATAGCTATGCAACAGAAATTATGAGGATTGTGAATGAAAACAAGACTATCATAGGAATAGGACATTAATTTTTTTTTTTTTTTGCGTCGGGTGTGCTGTGTTAACCATGAGGCCGATTACTGTCGGCCAGGAGGGTTGCAGTATACTCATAAACTAAACTAAACTTCATCAAGTGTCGTCGTTATTCACTCCAAATCCATATGAATGGGAAGGAAGAAAATAACATAACAACTGATGTCGGGGAAAAAACGCAACAATTGGTGTCAGAAGTGGGATTTTGAGGGTGAATGCCAGTGACAAGACCAATCGAAGATCTATTAAGACAGCTTGTGACTGCCTTTGCTGAATTCCAAGAGAAGTTCAAAGCCCCGGATATGCTGAGATAAAAGATGGATATGATGAGATAAAAGCTGGATATAAAGAGATTACAGCTGAGATCAAAGCCGGACTAGAAGAGAAGAAAGGCCGACGAGAAGAGATAAATGGCGGCCAAGAAAAGGTCTGAGAGCAATTCCAACAGGTGAAAGTCGAGCTTCCGGAAGAAACTGGAGCCATAAAAGAAGTTGTGGAAATGAGAGAAGTGGCATCTGAAGAAAAGGAAGTAGCTAATGAATTGTCTGAAAAAGATCAAGAAATTAAGGATGGAACATCTAACGGGATTAAAGAAAAAGAATGAAAACATGAAGAAATAAAAGATAGGAAAGAAGATATTAAATCTCATGTGCCTGAAGTAGAGATAGAACAAATTGAAAACGCAACTGTCAAGATCGTCGAAAGTGATAGTGAAATAACGAAGTCGCAAGCAAGTGTTGAATCATCTGAAAGTGCATGTGATGCAGAGATGGGAGAAGCTGATGTGCAGCACTGCACTCCAGTATGGCAAGAAAATTCACCCACTTTGCAAATTATGTGTGCATCTCATAGTGCAAATTTTGCAGACAAGGACTTTATTCTAAACCCAGATGCTTCTGTTTGTAAAGAATCTGGTTTTGTTCATGACTCTGACGCAGAATTTGGAGTTGGTTCCGAGTAAACGAAGGAAAATAAGCATGTACCATCTGTTAAAAATACCGAGGTGAACTGTATGCATGCTGCGAATTAACTGCAGAGTGGCGAACGAACTGTTTCACTGCTTCCTGTGGATGAAAAGTTGGAAAGAACTGAATCTTCAGACTCTGATATTCAAAACAGAAATGCATCCGAGAACTGCAGTGGAAAAGTATTTGACCTGGGTATATTTTAATGAAAAGACTGAAATTCGTTCTGAACTTTAATTTTTAATAATTTAAAATTGTTATGTGTTTAATTTGTGTATATAACTTGTATATAGTGTAAATATTTGCTTCTTAATTATGGTATTTGTTTGTATCGAATTATGCTTCTGACCAAGGGTTGTACTGCCTGAGACATGCAGTCCTTGGGAGGGGGCAGCATGGCGAAATGTACAGGCGTGGTAAGATAGCTTCCCTGCAACGCAGTTTTAGAGTTGCCATAAAATGTCAAGGAAATGCAGGGTTGCCACATTTGGCGATATGCCATTGACGGATGCAGAACCTTCTGGAACGAATTCTTACCGGTTTAGCCCTGAATGTTCTCAAACACAAGCTATATAAATCCTGCTGGTTCGCAGTAAGTTAGAGTGTGCCTCATATAGAGTGCGAGATAGTTAGTATCGAGTTGGTGTCTCGTCTAGCGAGTCGATCGAATTGACAGTCGGCCAGCGAGTGCCGAGTGGGTCGTCGAGTACATCGAAGGAGTCTGTTAGTGCATCGTCGAGAGAGCGTGTTGAGCTCCGGGAACGACTGAACCGAAGAGTCGGGAGCTGTGCTCGTGTGTCGTCGAGTGCAACGCGAATTGTAGCATGGAGAGTCTCGAGAGTACGTGGAGTTCCGAGAACGACCGAGCAGAGTCGGGAGCTGTACTCTGGTGCTTTGCAGTGAAGCTCTCTCCACCGTGATAGCCTGATAACCTGGAAGCTGTGTCGCTGATTGTGTCAGCGTGTTTATAGTAGTGTTTTGATGACTTCAAAACGTGATTTTGGAGCTGTCCTGATTAATACTGGCCAATGAAGTGTGTTTCGATATTTCAAGTGTTGTCGTTATTCACTCCAAATCCATACGAACATGAAGGAGGAAAATAACGTAACAACTGGTGTCAGAAGAAAAAAAAAAAGCAACAATATAATACAATGAATAGTATAATCTATTTATATATGTAATAATAATTTAATGCATATAATAAATTATTGCAATAATGTATATAATAATTTAATTAAATGTATCTAATACGCCTTATTTATTTTGCACTTTTAGTCCGAATATTATGCTTAATCTTTTCTGTCCTGAAATCCGCAAAATCTGCACAACCTCTGGTCCCAAGCTTTGCGGATTTCTGGACTTCTACTGTACTTCTAAAATTATCTTTGGAATATCTTATGCTAATACTGTGGAAAATCAAGTACCTACTAATGTTCCAACCAAAAGTGTTCTGAATGAAGATTCATGTTGTTAAAACAGTATTAGTGCTAAAAAAAGCAAAATGAGTTTAAGTTTGGGCCATTATTATAAATATTTTAAGATGTTCAAAAATTGTTCTGTGAATTAAAAATGTATGTTTAATGGTAATTCACTGTTACAAATAATTAGAAAAATTTCTTTTCGTCTAATTGGGTTACAGGAGACAGAAAACACAATCGATAAACTTTTTGTACTTTTCTCAGTTTTCGAGGATAATTTCAGTTTCAATGTAAAATAATCATGGCTAATTTGTACAATAATTTGAATATCATTGCTACATGAAATTCTAATGGATTGTCCCGAAAGATTGATGAATTTCAGGACTTTATAAATGAGTACTCCCCCGATATCGTTCATACAAGAGCATAAGCTTACCCCTAATCATCGTATTTATGTAGGCAATTACAATGTTTATAGGTCCTTCAGGTCTACTACAAATGCAGAAATCATGCGAGTAGTACAGCTGCTCTTATCAAGCGCTGCATTCCTCATTACTCTGTTATAGTTTCGCAGCTTTTAGCCGTTAAGGCCAAAGCAATTATACTCACAACAAGCACTTCTTTGACAGACACATTTATTTCCACCTATATTCTCTCAAATCGGAATCTTACAAATATACGACCCGATTTGAATACTTTACTCACACTTGGAAACCGTATTATCATAGGTGACCTTAACGCTAGACATCATGCGTGGAACTGCTTCAACTCAAACAGTAACGGTCGCGTAATTTAAGATTTAGTCAGCTCGGCCTCGTTACGCATAGCAGTTCCAAAAACTACAACACGATATGGTATTGGGTCTTGAGGAATTATAGATTTCTTTCTGCTCTGAAATACCAGTGATCCACTGAATGTTTCTGTGCTGGATGAGCTCTCCTCTGGCCATAATCCAGTGAGAGTTCTCCTGGACATCAGCTATCTTATCACAAAACACAGTCAAAGAACAATTGTTACTGACTGACCTAAGTTTTCCAAAGCTCTAAACAAGATTATACACTGTTAACAATACATAATGAGAGTGACATTGATAGTTTGGTTAAGGACTTTACGGATTCAATATTACATGCTTGCAGAAATGCCTGTAAAATTATCAAAAATTCTAAACGCAAAAGAAGTATGGAATATCTAATCAAAATACAAAATGCTGCAGGAAAGACAATACCAATGCACTAGATTCCCTGCTGACAAGCAACTGCTCAATAGATTGAATGATGCCATCAGGTCTCTAACAAATTTTCAGTCACAACACAACTGGACTAATTATCTAAGTCTGCTTTCTACGGATGGTAATTCCGTCTGGAGAGTATGCTGTAGATATGGGAAATGCTCCAATAATATTACACCCCTTAAAAGATCTTGACAGGATCCATTACACCGAAACTGAGAAAGCAGAACTCTTATCTTCGCATCTGCAATCTCAGTTTTGCATGTACAATATGTATGACACAACAGAACAGATAATCTCTGACTTTTATAACAATTACACAAAGAACTCGCCCACTCACTAACGTCGTTCCAGTCCTACCATCGGAAGTTATTGACGGTATTTAAAGAACAACAAGAGCCCCAGCATTGACCAAATCAGCAACAAGATGATGAAGCACTCAAATTAATATTCAAGCTGACCAACATTTTCAACACTGTACTTCAATGGCAATACTTTCCACAGGAGTGGAAAGCTCTAAAATCACCCCTGTTCTCAAACCAAACAAACCTACATCTGAACGGAGATCGTACCGACCCATTAGTCTACTTCCTTGCATAAGTAAGCTTATGAAAGCAGTTATCCTCAAAAGAGTACTTGATCATCTGGAAGCAAGCAATACACTGATCCCACAACAGTTTGGATTTCAGAAGTCGTCTACATCCTATCAACTTTAACATGTTGTGGAACACATCTCTGAAGGAAGTCACTACAAGAAGTATACTGGGGGTTTATTCCTGGGCATAGTCAAAGCTTTCGACTCTGTCTGGATGGACGCAGTAATATACAAAATCCCCAATCTGGGCTGTCCAGATTACATTACACACATAATTAAATCCTACCTAACGGGTAGACACTTTGTCGTTTATCTTTCTAACACTGAACTCCACTAGACATCTGGTTTCAGCTGTCGTCTCCCAGGGGTTGTTACTAGGGTCTGCCCTAATATTAATGTGAACAATATACCCACCACTGTGCTATCAATGTATACTGACGACACAACGATCCTTGCTCAAAATGCATTTCTTAGCCCAGTCATACAACATCTTTAAAATCACATACATGCACTAGAGGCCTAGATACTAAAATAGAATATTCAAGTCAACATTGAAAATTTGCCAGAGTATTCACTAAGAAGAGAAAAGTTGAACAAAACCGGAAGGTTTATGGAACCTTATTGCCCTGGGCTAAGCAAGTCCCACATCTTGGGATTATCCTCCCACATATACAATCTATTATTCAGAAGTTTCGAGTTCGTAAAGGTAAAATCAACCGCTTATTTGCCCGAAACAGCGTTCTGTCTATAGATAATATGCCACTCATTTATAAATCCATTTTGTGTCTCATGCTCTGTTACGCTTGTCCAGTCTGATCATTTTCATATAAAACTACATAAAAAACTGCAGACTGCCCAGAATGTTGTTCTGCGCCATATTACAAAGGCACCGTACTATATTAGAAACAATTCATGCGGGACTAGATATAGTTCCACTCGGAAGTTTTTACTACCACCTGGTCAGGCAGTTTCACATTCGTTTACATACTATAAATAACTCTGAACTGAGAATTTATAATTACGATTATAAGAATAATACTGATGAAAAAAGGCCAATGTCCATTCTCAATTCAAATGTAATCATGGAAGTCTGATTTTTATATTTACTGTGTCAGTTATTCGGTATTCTTTTGTTTTTACTTATGTATATTTATATCTCGTGTGTATTGTATGTATTTGTTCACCACTTGAGACCTAGTGATTCAAAATTACCTTGATAACATAGATTCAGTTAGTCAGTTTTAAGGCTTGAATTTATAATGCATTAATCTCTTCAAAATTTAAATTAAAAAAAATCCTATATATCAAGTTACTTTCTAAAATGTTTCGAAACTTTCAATTATGTTCGATTTGGGGTAAGACTTCAGCCTCGGCACCCAGGTGTATCAAACACCGTTCCACAAGAAGGCTTACTAACTTACAAAGGTGAGAGGATGTTAGAAATGCTGTTTCTGAGCTTTAACGTATTCAACTCTAGGAATCTGGCAATAGAAATTGTGTTTACGAATTTGGTAGTTGCGTTTCAACTTAGTATGTGGAGACTGAGGCTAGACATTTTATAACTTGCTTTTCTTATGTTAAATTTCTTTATTTGTTGTACATAAATGTTTATCTTTAATATCATGTGATTCGAAGCCTGATTTAATAAGCATATTGTCTTTTACGAAAATGATTTCTAATATTTATATATATTTATTCAAATATATAAATGAAAATATGAAATATATTTTCCAAAATCCTCTCCTGCCAGAAAATGTGGCTGAGCGGTAAAGTTGCTAAACAGTGGTGGTTCAACCTGCGCTCGATTCCAAGCAAATGGCTGACTGCATGGGCGTTTCTTTGGGTTTCCCCATGTGTTATACAGGGGGGGGCCCAAGAGCGATGTGCAGTGCAGGGAGAAAGTTATGCCACATGCGCATGACGTCATGTGGGTGACAGCGTTAGTTCTTGGCGTTTGTTTACTTTCGTTGCATCAACAGTTTGATTTGATTTGTGTTGTTAATTTGCTATTATACCTAGGCGGAAGTGGCAAATTGTGCTATAGCGTTGTGTCAGAATTATACACGTTAATACGTTTTTTGGCGGAAAACACTCTTTACAACCAGATAAAATAACTATTTTTTAAATGAATTTATGTAATTTTCATACATAAATGTGATGTAATTTTACATTTATTTTTCATTTTACTGCTATTTTACATTTAAATTGAAAAATTTCTCATTTTAAATCATTTTTTATCATAATCTTCATTTTGTGTATGAGACTTACATCGTAGTGAGATATTTAAACTCAGTGTCATGTTTACCAATACTGAGTACCTGAATGATTAGTTAATAAATTCGCGTATCCAACTTCATTCACATGTTTTGGTTACTTTCTTTACATCCCAAACGTAATTCTATGTATTGAAGCAGCGTCTGGGTCAAGCTTTGCGAACTAAGTAAACTGATACATGCCTCACCGTGAGGAAAGAACAATTTCTCGACCACACTATGATGCAAACATCGAATGAGTGAGTGACATATTTCCTTCAGTGTTATTTAACTGATGCATACAGGTATGTGTGATGTAATTTAATTGATATAACTTACACATGCTTGAACCTGAAGGAAAACAAATCTGTGTATAATGCCAGAATACAAATAGCGAAAGAGTAAGTAAGATATTCGGTTCAGTTTTATTTAACTGCTGCATATGTTTTAATTTTGATTCCATATAACTTGTTTTTAATTATAAGAGAAAGAAAAATAATTCAATATTGAACACATATTTCGAGTATAACAAAAGTATTTTAGGAAATAACCTGATAAAAATACATTAGTAATTAAAAATATTTAATTTGTGTACAGGCTGAATTGAAATTAAGATGTGGTGGTGTATTTAATTATGGCAAAGCACACTAGGGCTATCTGCATAATAGGTGTGATGCCTTCGTGGAGGACTTTCTCAGGGAAACTGGCTCGTATACACGTTACGCATGAGGAAAACCACGAAAACACCCATGCAGCCAGCCCGTTCGCGGGATTCGGACCGAACTACCAGTGTTCAGCGACTTTACCGCTCGGCCGCTGGTGGGCCGAAACTAAGATGTAGGGCAAGTTTATTATTATTATAATTGTGCGTATATGTGTAAGAAAATGTATTTTAATTGTTCCATTTTTAATGTATGGAAAGAAGAATAGGATGCCAATATCGAAGATTATTTACTATAGCAAATAATCACGTCAGAATAAATGTTATATAGAAATCTTGTTGAGTGTAAGGGATTATAAGAATACTTTTAGATTATACTGAAAATATACGTTTTTCTGCTAAAATCTGAAGTGAATCAGTATGAAGTGACTTTTCACTTTAAAAAGAATGAGATAAGTATACTATTTAAAAGTATAATGACGGATATTAAGAAATTTTTAGAATTTTATAGTATTTAAATATGAATTTGTTAAGTCAAATCTTTTTATATATATTTTTGCTTGAGATATGTAATTTAAACTGAAATCACGATCATATATTTCTCATGGAATGTCAAAGTTCATTTGTATTAAAAAAAGTGCATGAGCAATGAAAATAAATAGAATAATACTTTTTGATTATGTTTTTACCATGGTCTTAGCAGTTATGCCATCATGTGTTCTGTTCAACAAGATTTATTTAGTGCAAACAATACTACGAAAAAATATTGAAAAATACCTTGTTTTACAATATTTATTTCCCTTAATTAACTTAAATATCGTTTTTCATTTTCTAATGCTTTCCTTTACGAAAAGAATTTAATGTTTACAATTATTTTCAGCATTCGTACGAATTCTGTGCATAAAATAAACATTTTCTTTAACAAAATACTTAATCGGAAAGTATATACCCGGTATTTCCGGTGTATCTACCACATATAAAATGATCATTTTGCTTTAGTTTACATTTTTTCCATTACCAAAATCATGTAGCAGACGCGTCGGCCGATGCGTCTTGTCTCCCGGGTGACGTCACTACCAGCAACCAATGGCACGCTTTTTCCGTTCCTGGCCTAACCTTAGTATATTAAAGAACCTTGTGTGTTATAGACATCCTTCCTAGTGCACTTTGCCATCATCAAATGAATTAAAACCAGGAATGGCCAAACTTCAGGACGATGGGAGCCACATGATAGATTTAATGAACGTTCAAGAGCCGCAAGTCCAAATTTATATTGTTTCAAAAATAATGAGACACGTTTTGAATATAAAGGAACTTTTGAAGTAAATTAATGAATATGTGATTAAAATGATTACATATAAATATTAATAAATATATCTTATATCTACTGTTTTGTTTTCAGAAAAGTTATGTCCCAAGAAAATAAAAATTTGTAACTCTTGTACTGGACAACTGAGTGTTTTTTCTTCGGGTACAGAAACTAAATATTTTCTTCTGATTTCCTTTATACCTATCCACTTATAATTATTGTTATTTTATTTTAGTAGAAGTAAAATTAATCGGAAGCATATTCATTGGTCTACAATTACATAAAAAATGTAATTTGAATAAATTTACGAATTAATATTGAAAAGAAAATTGAGTGCTTTTTTTTTTAACTCATGAGCAGTCTTTTAGAAAGGATAAATTACATGATACACGTCAATGCGCGGTGCAGAGAAACTGTTATTCAAGAAAGAATATTTATTTTAAAAATAATCTATAGGCTTTTGCTTAAAAGTAATTTTTTTTCTCCACGCAATTAAACATAAGGACTAACATACTGAGATCATTCGAATCTTTGGATCCTAACCTAAGTAATCGTTAAACATTTTTTCCCAAAACTTTGGAATAACTATTTTTACTGATGCCCAGTATAGAAGAATTCACAAACACACACACACACACACACAAAAAAAAAAAAAAAAAAAAAAAAAAAAAGAATATGATTGCAAGTTCAGTGGTATTTGAATAATTAGTTTCTCTCATAACGGCCCTGACTTACATACAGTATTTCAGCGTGGAATTTAACGGAATCTGTCAGAATTCTTCAGTAATCAGTACACTGCGCATCATTGTAAATTGTCGAAACTATCTCTCGAATCGTCCCAATAATTTCCGATACAGATAATGAAGTTCAGGCGCATCATTGAAAATTTTTGAAACTATTTCTTGAACTGTCCTGATAATTTTGGACATATATAACGAAGTTCATGTGCATCATTGAAAATACTGAAACCACCTCTTGAATCCTTATGATGATTCTGGATATCCGTAACCTATTGCTAATAAACTAGTAGCTCATGTCGGGCTATATAAACATTTCGTCAAGCACATATTCCATCCGTCTACCAGCCGAACTCTTCAACCTAGCTGTTTTTCAAATACATGGCAAATCAAAACTAATGTTACAGAAAAGTAAACATACCCATCACTACTATAACAAATTTATTTCGGAAATGTAGATATAACATGATTCATATTTCTATGGACGTGCATAGATGTTCGATTTGGAGGCCTTTTGTAACGTCACAGACGTCTACCCCATAATTTAGTTCCTAAGCTCCAAAATAGGTGAACTAATCCGCCATATTCAAACTCCTATACTCATAAAGGCGGTCAAAGGACTTACCGTCTCGTGTTGAATTTCTAAGTAAAAAAACTCAGAAGAAAGTTTAAAATAAATTATTATCAGCCTAACGGTTGCATACTACAACTTTCTATCAGGTTACTTTAACCCAAAGGATATATATTGTTTTTTGATTAACCTGTCTACAGAAAATAAATCTAAAATGGAGTCTGTAGGCAGACGATACTTTAAAAAATAAAAGATCAGACTTTAAAAAAAACTTTTACGGTAGCAAAATTTCACATTATTGCCTAGAATTTGTAGTGATCAAGCAGTGGATCATTGTACAACTTTCCGTTTGGCTACCAAGCTTTCATGAAGAACATGTGAGAAGTACATGATGATCGAAAATTAGGAAGACAAAAAATATCAACAGAGTAAAAAGAGAGTATTTCTGTCATCAGAGCCGGGACAACTGGTGCAGCTGCAGAGCAGTAGGATTAAGGGGTAAGTTTTTAGATATGTCGGGCAGCAAAATGCCTCTAACCTAGTGCGATATTTACCGGCGACTCTAATCTAGTGCAGCAAAATGCCTTTAAGGTAGAAAGAAAGAAGGTCATCAAACAGGAAATCGAAAAATACGAGAAAATACCACAAGCTAAAGAGATTTCACCAATATCAATATGCCGATTTTGACGGAAACATTGGAGAAGAGAGAGGTTTGTGTTCTGTTGATTCCCCATTGCTTGATGCAACCTTATTGATATGATGATTAAAGTGAAAGATCTCTCTCTGGAATAACAATATTTTATAAAATGGGAATAAACATTTTGACTAAAATTTAAATCGTTGTCAAACCAGTGATTTTTACCACGACTCCAAATACTTCAGCCTACAGAAACATTAGTGAAATAAATTATCAAACCTGCCTAGGATTGCCAAGGAATTATTACAAAAGATAGAGTTTAATGGGTAAAAAGTATTCATTAAGCATATTATTGTGAAATATGTGAAGCAATTGCATAAAAATGCCTGACTTGCTTAGGGATAGCAAATTAATTTTGAAGGAGTTCCTCAGAAATTTGAGATAAGTCTCCTAACCAAGTAAGAGGCTGAAGGTTTACTCCACTAAAAAATTAAATCCTCGTTAAATTCTTACACAAATTAAAAGAGCTCTATATGAATTGCAAGGCGAAACAAGTTTTTTCAGCAGTTACTCACGCCATTTCAAGGACTGAATAAAAGGGGGAGTCGCGTGTTAGTCGTCTAGTGTGAAAGTGCGTGTTTTCTGAGCTTTTGCCTGTGCGATGGATCCTGATTCAGACTCGGCGGACGGGGATGATCTCCCCGCGTTACCTCGTGTCGATCTCGCTACCTCTGCTCAGGTGAATTTGGATATGAACTTTATTACGGGTTCTCCGACTGCTAATATCAGTGGATCTAGTTCAAATTATGAATGTGTAATTGCAGACTGGGGTTCTGCTTGCGATTTACAGAATTTTGACTATGATGTTGTACAAGATATAATTGCTAAACTAAAACATCAACGCGATATTGTGGAAGGTGGGCTAAAAGAGACTGTACTGAATCGGACAATTTCACGATGGGATTTCTTGATGGAATAAAGCTGTTCAACAGACAAATCTCCGAATTAGAAGGTAAGTGCAATTTATACCTAACAAGTCGTTCCAAATTAACCTCTGATAACTGTAATGATGGTACCGCAAGTGTTAAGCCTAATTCTGTTGCACGTTGTCCAGGACCCGCCAACACATCTAAGAGAAAGAGTAATGTAAGTGGCTCTGATCTTTCTGAAAATGATAATATGTTTAAGAAACTTAATAAAACTGCTACAGCTTCTAAAGCTAAGACTAAATTTTGTGCAACTACATCTAATAAATTTAAAGTATTAAGTCATGCAAATATTGTTGATAACAGTGTAACTCCAGACTGTGATAACAATTCTCAGCCTGAAAATAATGATGTATCTAATTCAAACTCAAATGTATCTGCAAATACTTCATCTAATAATATTTGTAATATAAATGTAAATGCTAGTAGTTCTCAACAGCACGCCCCTACTGTTGGTCAATGTGTAATTCCCCCCATAATGGTTAGGCCAGAAGCAAACGTTAAGTTTAATGATTTTGCTAAGGACTTAGCCGCTAAACTACCTGATGTCAAGTTTTTATTCCGTCTGAGTGGTAAATTTCTAAAGGTTCTATCCGGCACTGATAATGATCATAGGACTTTGAGTAAGTACTTTCTCGAAAACGGCATCGATCATTTTGTAGTCAATTTTAGGCATGAAAAGCATGTTACGTTGCTACTGAGAGATCTACCTTCTGATATGGAGGTCTCCGAAATCAAAGATGAGTTAGTTAAGCAAAGATTCTAGGTTCACAAAGTAGTGCAGCTGACAAAAAATAGGACTCGGAAACCCAGGCCCTTATTTCAAGTACAGTAATTTAAAAATGAAGTAATCGGTAAAATCCATAAACTGACTGACCTGTGTCTATTTTCAACTAAGGTGGAAAAATATGTTTCGAAATTCCAAGTTCCGCAGCGCTTTAACTGCCAGAAATGGTACCACTCCTCGGAGAATTGTCGTGTTCCCCCACGATGCGTGAAATGCGCTGGACATCATAAGACTCAGGACTGCGATAAAGGATGCTTAGACGTCCCTTAGTGCTGCAACTGCGGAAAAGAGGGTCACCCAACATCGTATAGGGAAATTTCGTAAACTTAAGTGACCTAAAAAGCCCTCTTCTAATCGACGCAATGGTGTGAGTTATGCTCAGACTTTAAATCAAGCAGTGAAGAACAAAATGCCAATTCCTCTTCGGAACCTGCTGCTATGAACTTAAATTGTTCTTCAAATCTCACCAACAGTAGAAACGGCATGAACTCCAGTAGTTTGTCAAACGGCAGTAATCTCATGGAATTATTGGAACTAATGAAAATTCTATCTGAATTTCAAAGAGCATTTGGAACTAACCTACACAAGGTCACACAAATTTTTAAAAGTAAACTGCCTGTTATGCAGGCTGCAAATGACTTGAGTACTAAATCTAACATCCTCTACTCTGTTATGGAGGAAATAAACGCTTTAAGTTAACTTTACTTCCTACGTCGCTTATTTTGTACTAACGCTTAGTAGGTCTTTCAAAAATTAATTCTATGATACATTTATAAAAATATGTAATAGAATGTTTAAAAAATATGTATTTTTTTGTATTTAAATGTTTATATTTAACTGTTTAACTTTTGGTACTATCTCTTGCTTTGGCTAAGACTGCTGGGTATTTTTGCACTCCTTAATTTTTGCTTCCTCCTAAGTTAAAGTACTCCTCATCTGACTTGCATTTCCCAGCCTAATTTGAGTGCCGCTACTGGTGTAGCCCTGAAACATTTCATCCAGGACTTTTCCACTTCCTACACTGTTCCTGATCGACGTGATGTCTACTTCGGAAACGCTATAATTGCTTTTCCCTATGAGTTTATCAACCTAATGTTCTCCCTCTTCTAAGCTCGGACACATTACAGATCGAAAATCGTCAACATGGTTAGCCCGGGATAGCACTGCTGAGAAATGGTGTACCAGTTAGCGTATCTCAAAAAATGCGAGCAAGTCCCAGCTATTTATTATTCGCTGAAGACGCTCACAGACACTTCTCAGAAATAAGTTTTATTTCTTTAACGGGGAGATCCCCCAGATCAGTAAAGCTAAATATCTGGGAATCCTGTTTAACCCTCTCAGCGTTACGAATGGGTTTTTCCGTATTAAAAGATGGCTTTCCAAAATGTCAAGCACGGATTATTTTGCCAGCTTTTGATGAATCCGAAAGCATTTCAAACGATTTTTTCTGCCTTACTTTTTCCGTCTCGAAATCGTTGAGGACGGAATATTCTGTACTGTCGTTCCCTCCGACCTCCTGTCGCGCTTAATTGGTAGTGGGGAAACAGCGATCGTTAGAGAAAGATGTTACAATGGGAGGGTCATAAATAAAAACATCAAATCCAGCCGTACCATCTGCCGACCTGAGGGCGATTTTCGTGCCGAAACTGGAAAATACTGGAAAGCCTTCAACGCAAACCTTTCTGTATGTGAAAAATTTGCGAAACAAATTTTCTTCTGCAAAAGTAAACGTAATTTGCATGGAACCCATGAACAACTTTTAAAGAATTCAGCATCATTTACAAATAATTTCTTTTAGCATGGAATAAATACTTAAACAGGTATCTTACAATGACTTGTAGAAACAGAGAAATTTGATATAATTTTTGTTTTAGCTGTGGGCATTGATTAAAAATACTGCATTTTTTAAAATTATTATAACAGTTCACAAAAAAGAGTTACTTCAATCAAATCTTGTAATTCCATCTCAAACTAATATGCCATTTATATATTTGTATCTAAATTCATTTAGTTGTGTGAATGTGAAGTATGGACATTTTATTATTGCAATATGAGGACAAGGTGCGTTTCCTTAAAGAAAAATTCGTTTTACTCTTCTGATCTTCTGATTTCTCGTCTAAAACGAACTACTGAGAAAGTTCCTTGGCATGATATGGTGTGGTGTGTGGTGTATTTAATTATGGCAAAGCACACTAGGGCTATCTGCCTAAGAGGAGGGATGCCTTTCGTGGAGGACTTTCTAAGGGAAACTGGCTCGTATACACGTTACACATGGGGAAAACCACGAAAACACCCATGCAGCCAGCCCGTTCGCGTTTGGCATGATATGAAAATCATTCGCAAATAGTATCGTATTTGATTAAATCGCTTTTTGGCGTTCATAAAATAAAGTACTGAAAGTACATGAAATCGCATGAAAATGTATTTTTACCCTAAGCAAAATACTTCCGTTTTACTGAAAATGTTATCGAATAAAAAGGTCCGAACGATATTTGATTATGAATATTTTACTGTTATGAAGATGTGTTTATTTCCAAATTTCGAAACGGTTGGGAAAAATAGTTGTTAGTGGGAAAAATGTAAATAGCTTTTTATAAAATCGTCACAAGCATTATGCGAAGGTGGAAAAAATATGATGGTGATCTGGGTGATGCAAAAAATTTCGGAAAAGGAAATAAGGATTTCCGATTATTTGTCTATATCAAGATTTGAAATGATACAATTAGATGCTCAGATAAAAATAGACAACTTTAACTTTCATGGAGGACTTTGGATGGAAAATCAATTTGTTGTTTACGAGTACGGTTAATTAAAACAAAGGAGGGCTCTCTCTGTATGGGAAGGGATGCCTTCTTGGAAGACTATTTAAAGAAAACTGGCTCGTATTCATATTACAACTGGGAAAACTCAATTCCAGATCAAACTACTAGTGTTCAGTGATGTTACTGCTCGGCCGCTAGTGGACGTTATTTATGACTAAGGACTGATGAGCTATGTTAAATTAGGTACTGATTACCATTTATTTTTATATTCATTAGTACTTATGCTTGGGGTTTTACTAAAAAGGCCAATATATGCATGTATTTTTTGATATCAGTTTTCACATTTTATTAACATTTTATGTGCAGTTTTTATGGCATCCTTCCTTCACGTCCACTCGAATGATTTCACAGCCTAAGAACAAAATAGAACTATTTAAAATTAAAATATCTATGCTTCGTTTGAAATATTTATCTTTGGTTTGGTTTACTTGAAAAAGCGCTCGAAGGATATCTGAATAAGGAGGGATGCCTTCATGGAGAACTGTCTAAGAGAAAATGGTTTCTATACATGTTACACAATGGAAAAATCACGAAACCCTCCATGCAGCCAGCCGTTCGCTGGGATTCGAACCGAAATACCCGTGTTCATCAATTTTACTGCTTGGCCGTTGGTGGGCGCATCACCTTTTGAGATAATTATAATAATATTATATGTTTTAATGGTCATCAATAGCAATCAATGCTTACTATTGTGATTTACATTTCCAGTGATGTTAATCTCGTAATTAATACTCTTGTGTATTTGACAGCTCTGTGCCTAAGAGCAGTAAAGCTTCAAACGAGGACTTCATAAGCGGGACTGGCTCATATCCACATTATACATGGGAAACCACCGTAATTAATGCAAATGTGGGAATATTTTTCTTGTAACTGTCAATGATACCAATCGTACGATTTAGATGATATTCATTTTTGGAGCAGAAATACATTGAGAAAGAAATCAATTTGGGGACAAATAAAAAATAATTGATGAAATAAGTATTATAAAAAAGCAAATTTCTTTTATATTTTGGGTCATTTGTTACCATTTACTTTGGGTTTTAATATCTTTTCATATTTTATTTCAGTATTGCTTTATTAATTCTTAAACATTTTGCAAAATGCGAAAAATTTGTGAAATTCATAAACTCTTTCAATTCTAAATATAATTCTCTTTTCCAGTTCTAAAAATATATTCTGGATATTATAACAAAAAGATATAGTAGTCAATAAATTAATGAATAATTATCGTTAGTTAAAGTGCAATTTGGTAGTAGATTCATGATTGTTGTAATGTGCACATGCTTCAAAAAGATTGCACGTCTAAACAATTTTTTCACAGTTCTGGGCAGAACCGTGGTTTCAATTTCAAATAAATAAATAAATAAGTATAAATAAAATAGGCTTCCACACAACGATAGTTTTTGACTCATTTTACACTCATGTCCATAAATTAAGGATAATGCAAAATCAGGCAAAGCAAGAGTTAGAAGCAAAACAAATTTGACTTATTTGTAAAGCTTATTTATTAAACAAAAGGTAAAGAGCAAAAAAAAAAAAAGATGCTATATGTTTGATATTATTAAAAAAATTAGCGATTTTTTCTCGCTGGAACAAATTACAAAAAAAACCTATTTATAAAAAAAAAAAAAAATATTACATGGTTGGTATGATTGTTAATACATTGTATGTCTCCCAAACGATGCAATACAGTCCGTACAATGCCTAGGCATGCTGAGTATCAAATTATCGATCTGATCTTGGGGGATATTACACCACTCAAAAAACAATGCTCTCCGAAATTCTGGTAGACATGTAGGAGGAGGTTGACGGGCTGCAACTCGTCGGCCAAGCATGTCCCACACGTGCTCTACTGGATTCAAGTCCGGTGAGAATGCTGGCCAGTCCATACGAGTGATGTCCTCCGATTGAAGGCATTCGCTTACGATGTTTGCACGGTGAGGACGGGCGTTGTCATCCATAAACATAAATTGTGCGCCCATGGCACCCCGAAACAAACGTGCATGTTGTTCCAGAATGACGTCCCGATAGATTTAGCTTGTCATGGTTCCAATTTGAACATGCAGGTCAGTTCTGGAACCCAGAATAATTCCACCCCAAACGAGCACTCCTGTACCAGCGTAACGGTGTCGTTCAATGTTTTCTTGGTGGTAACGGGTACCTGGAGCTCTCCATATGAAAGTCCGGCGAGAATCAGACTGCAAGCTAAACCTGGACTCGTCGGAAAACATAACACAAGCCCACTGTTGCGGTGTCCACAATGCATACTCTCTACTCCAGGCTAACGACAGGCGACAGTGATTTGCAATAAGTGGAACGCATCTGACAGGTCTACGAGCATATAGACCCATCTGCCCTAAGTGTCTGTACACGGTCTGCCTTGAAATTGTCGTACCAGTGGCTGAAGAGAGCTGACGAGACAGGTCTGAGGCTGTGCTCCGCCTGTTTCTTTTGGCAGTAACTGCCAAATACCGTTCCTCATTCGGCGTTGTAACTCTGGGGCGACCTGTGCTGTAACGTCTACTCACATTACCATCATCTTGGAATCGTTGCCAAAGCCTGGAGATGACACTCTGGGCAGTTCCAAGTTCGTCTGATACTTCCAGTTGGGTACGCCCACATTCCAGATGGCCGATAATTCTACCACGTAAAAAATCATCCAAATGCGTCCTTTGTGTCATAACTATTCGGTTATTGCACTGAAATGCTTTTAAAGCGCCTGCGAACAATTTTACTTCTTTTCCTGTATTCCTTATATATCACTGTCTTACACTCTCGTCATTGTGACGTACCATCGGCGTCATCTGGTTACTTCCTGAAATTTGCATATGGTTCTTGAAGATGTGTGTAGTGATTTTACAGGTGATATATTTATTTTAGAGTTCGATTTCCGCGTGACTCCGAATTATCCTTAATTTATGGAGACGAGTGTATTACAAATATATGAAGCAAATTTCTTTTCGTTCTCCAAAAGAAATAAATATGTCAATGAATAATATGTTTTTCAATGTGCTATTAGAATAAGAAATCCATACTCGTCTGACGCAATTTAACTGATATATATTTCTAATCAAAATTTTGCAGGTTAAATTTCAAATATGACTTTCAAGCACTAACTACATAGAAGTTGCATTTTTAAGTTTTTAGACGCAGTATTCGATAGTTTCAGCATCTTTTATAAGTGCTACGAACCGTCTTACTTCTCTAAATTTTCTTTAGCAAGGTAAGGGACAACGCATTCAATAGCACTTTTTTCATTTCTTACATTAAAGTCATAGCCGCTTGCATACTTTTTAAGATTTTCCGTATAAATAGGTATTCGGCTAAAATAGAAATTGTAAAGTCATTTGAGATATAGTTTTTCCTTCTTAAAACAAGCTATTTAACGGTAACACAACAGTATAATACGTCATCATAATATCAGCTGAGAGTTGTAAAAGAGTAAACACGTTTCATTCCTACTAAATGGTTTAGTCCTTTTAAAGTCTCCTTTTATAAAAGCTCGAAAAACAGAATATACTATATATTATTTGCATTTTGGTGAATTAACGTATTAAAGGCATTGTTCTATATGATATAAATATTTGCTTGTTATTTTATGAAATAGAGTGTCTGGAGCACATTCAAATATCCTGTAGAATTTTAACAAATTATTTTATAGGATACAAATATGCACATGATTTTTATAAAATATGCAAACCTCATGCAAATATAATTCTGTTTTATTAAAATTTAGGATTATGAATTTTATTTTAATATAAATATATTACTCTACATAAAGAATTCTACAGCTATCCTTATTGCTCTTATTTTTCTATTACTATCATCGCAAAAAATAATAGCATTTATCTTATAATAAGCTAATTAGATTAGTTTAAAAATACGATCTGAAAAGTTTTTATCCTTCTTGCTTCAGTTTTTCTTATGACAGTTACGCACTTTCTTTAACTTGATATAAGATCCATTTATTTTAAATATTTTTCTAAAACTTTCTTTTTAATTTTAAATACTTTCTATTTCTTTTCTTTTTTAAATACTTTTTGTTATAAAGAAATAAGAAAATAATGCTAGCGCAAACCATTTGGTTGAAAAGTTATGTAAAACTGGGTTCAGTACCCCAAAAAAATAAATTAGTTAAAAAGGAAAGGGTTCAAATGGACAATTTTTTAAATTTATAGTCACATACATGTTTTGAGAGCATTTGGGTTAACGCCACTTTGGGCTAAAAATATTTCGAAACAGCATACCTTTAGAATTTCCGATACACAGGCTTGCACACTGGAGACAAAAATGTTTTATTCCTTACAGTGTTCCCACTGCGCGCTTTGAAACTGTTGGTTTTTTTTTAATCAAAAATCCGTTAAAGTTTTACAGAATATGAAATAGACAATAAAAACAAATTCCAGATTCCAAATTCGGGCTTTTAAGTGCCCTTGTTCGGTTGGAGGACTATGTGATCCAAAATTTGATGACTCTAGGTAACGTTTTCTACAATGAGAAAAACATACATACGTTCATGTAGATTATCATTAGTTAGGTTCTCTAAATAAATACAGGACGATAATATTCGGTGGCAACAGTTCGGGAAAATGATTCGGGTATTTAAAGTGATTCGATGCAAAATGGCGTTTCGAAACTAAAAGCCCTTTTGTGCTAACGCTCATTTGGGCTTTGAAAAGGAATTATAAAGTTAAACACATTGAAATAAAATCCGAAAGCTTTCAGATTTTATATTACTTCCAAAGGGACATTTTTTGACGTTTTGTGTGTTATTTTTATTTATTAAATATCATGTTCTTCGTACTTAATTCGCATAAATTCCACAGCAGTATCATGAAATATTTAAAAACAGTATATCATTAGAATTTCCGTCATACAATCTCAGACGCTGCAGATAAAAATGTTTTATTCCTTACAGTGTTGCCACTCTCGCTTTGAAATTGTTGAATTTTCTAATCAAAAATCCCTTAAAGTTTTACTAAATATAAAAGAGATAATAAATTAAATTTGAAATTAAAAATTCGGTTCTCGGGTGGAGGATTACGCTATTTAAAATTTGGTGGCTCTAGGCACTGTCGTTTTTTCACAATGCGAGAAATATACATACACTCATGCAGATTCTTCATTATTTAATTTCTTTAAATATAATACAGGGCGATAATATTTGGTGGAACAATTTCAAAGATGATTCACAGTTTATAGTGAAATTACGAATGCCCCATGTTACGTTCGAAATCACAGACTGCATACTGAACTGAAAATTGAAGAAATTGCGTAAAGACCTGGACTCCATTAATAACCCTGCAATTAAAATCTATGATTATGACGTAAATGATCAATGTAACATCAAAAGACCTATGGCCTTTCTAAGTGACACTCTAGATTAAGGTGAATTGCTCCTTGGCTACCTTCTGTATGGCATGCTTTTGTATTGTATAGTATTGTATATTTCCGTTAGTTTTAAATTGTACTATTTAATTATGTTATTCTATGATTGTAATCACATTTTCTGTTAATACTGTACACTGAGTCTTGCATTTACCGAATTTTTGCATGATAATTATTATGTTATACTATTTTTGTTCCCATAGAACAAATAGTTCGAAGGGCTTCGCAGCGTTTCTGGACGACATTTTCACCATGAACCGTGTATGCTTTAATCTGTTACTGATATTTATCCTTACTTCTCTTATTAAGCCCATAATTAATTAATTAATTAAAAAAATTATATATCTAACATTTTTTTAAAAAATAAATAAAAAATTTAAGATATTCTGGGCATATTTATATATTACTATTAGTTAAACTTTGCATTGTATACGAATTAGCATATTTTCGATTGGGTGTAGGGCCTATGACGCACGCACCCCAGTGCACCACCATCACTCGTTGCGTACTTCCGTTTATAATGAAACGATAAAAAATGCCGTTTTGAGACTAGCACCCCTTTGGGCTAAAAAAACTACGATTTTGATAAACTACTTTGTATATACATGCATATATATATACACTGAAGTGACAAAAGTCATGGAATACCTCCTAATATTTTGTCGGTCCTCCATTTGCCCGGCGAAGTGCAGCAACTCGACGTGGCATGAACTCAACAAGTCGTTGGAAGTCCCCTGCAGGAATATTGAGCCATATGCTACCTCGATAGACGTAAATAATTGTGAAAGTGTTGACGGTGCAGGGTTTTGGGCACGAACTGACCTCTCGATGATGTCCCATAAATGTTCGATGAGATTCATGTCGGGCGATGTAGGTGGCCAGATCATTCGCTGGAATTGTCCAGAATGTTCTTCTAACCAATCGCGAACAATTGTGGCCCGGTGACATGGCGCATTGTCATCCATAAAAATCCCATCGTTGTTTGAGTACGTGAAGTTTATGAATGGCTGTAAGTGATCTCCAAGTAGCTGAAGGTATCCATTTCCAGTCAATGATCGGTTCAGTTGCACCAGAGGATCGAGTCCATGCCATGTAAAAACAGCCCAGACCATTATGGAACCACCACCAGCTTGAACAGTGCCTTGTTGACAACTTGGGCCCATGGCTTCGTGGGGTCTGCGCCACACTCGAACCCTACCATCATCTCTTACCAACTGAAATCGTGACTCATCTAACCAAGCCACGGTTTTCCATTCGTTTAGGGACCAACCGATATGTTCACGAGCCCACGAGAGTCGCTGCAGGCGATGTCGTGCTGTCAGTAAAGGACTCGAGTCGGTCTTCTGCTGGCATAGCCCAAGGAAGACAAATTTCGCCGCACTGTCCTATCGGACACGTCCCTCGTACGTCCCACATTGATTTCTGCTGTTATTTGACGCAGTGTTGCTTGTCTGTGAACATTGACAACTCTACGCAGACGTCGCTGGTCTCGGTCGTTAAGTGCAGGTGGTCGGCCACTGCGCTGTCCATGGTGGGATGTTATGCCTGAAATTAGACACTCTCGGCATACTCTTGACACTGTGGATCTCGGAATATTGAATTCCCTAACGATATCCGAAATGGAATGACCCATGCGTCTAGTTCCAACTACCATTCCGCGTTCAAAGTCTGCTAATTCTTGTCGTGCGGCCATAATCACGTCAAAGCCTCTTCACATGAGTAACTTGAACACAAATGAAAGCCCTGCCAAAGTACTTCGCATTTATACATTTTCTACATGATACTACTGCCATCTGTATATTGCATATTGCTATCCCATGACTTTTCTCACTTCAGTGTATAAGTATAAGATCCGTTCTTAAATTTCGTATATATTATGCACATATTCATCGTAAAATTGAAGCATTTTGCAGAATTTCCTACAGAATTTTACTCATAGAAATGCATTCTTGCATTCTGCTGAATATCTTTCTCCTACGATACTGAAAAAGGTTTGGCCTCTATTTCTAAAAACAGATCAAGTATTTTCAAATAGGGTGCACGTTGAAAAGATGTGGTAAATGTAAAACGAATAGAAGAAAGAAACAGGATATGCATTGAAAATTAGGGAAGGGACGATAAGAATGAAAGGCAATGTGCATGGTCATTCCACGTATTATATATGGTACCTTTGATGTAAAAGACTTCTTTTCCGCTGTCCACGAGTAAGGACCCCCTGGACATACATAACTGTTATCTGTTTCTGTTCGTTTACTGGGCTAACTTTAGAACTTTAGAACTTTGCGAAAGAAAATTGTAAACTTTAGAACAATGCGGAAGAAAATTCGAAAGTGCAATTTACATTAAAATTTTTCCAATATCGATATTACCTGCTAATTGCATTAAAATTAGCTAACGATAGAGTACAAGAAATATAGTAAGACTAGAATTTTCTTATTGCAGGTGTCGAGTTTATTACTGTATGCGAATAAAATTTTTGAATTGGTTTCGTCTAGTTCAACCTTGCTAATAGCTGAATAGTAAATTACTTGATGAATATTAATAGTTTCATTTAGGTTCGAACGTAGGTGAATGGGCTGACTGCATCATTGGTGTTTAGTGTAAAGTCAATTTCCCTTAGAAAGCCTTTCACGATGGCAGCCTAACAAAGCTGGTTACGATAATTGCAATAAATAGCTCTCTTATGTTCTGCAATATCCGAAAAGACTAATCTATTTTTAGTTGAAAATGACTAAATTACGCGTTTTGTTTTGAAAAAATAAATAAATAAATAAATAAATAAAAATAAATAAATAAAAAAAAAAGGGGGTATCTTGTTGAACTTTAGTTTTTTAGAGGAAAGAAGGAAATAAAAAAGATTATATATTTATTTTTAAAGCCAGTTATATGAACAAAATTTAATTTTTCTTCCTTTAGTTGGAACAGAAATATGTCGTGCATTTTGGTGAATAAAAAGGGTTTTACACTTCAGTTTTGCTGTAGAACGTCTGTTTTGTATTTTATTTTACGGAAATTAAAGCCTTAAATGTTTTTGTTGCAAACCCTAGGTGGGGAAAACGTTCTTTATATTAAAAGATAGCGGTCCCACATGTGAATAATAATAAATAAATATAAGCCTATAGGAAACTAACCTGTTGCCCAGATATTCTTGGATATTTAGGTAGATTGTGATCATATTATCCCGGGTATTCGTTGAAATTAGTTGAATTTTTATTGGAAAGCTTATGCGCATGCGTGTTTAATGTTGGTGGCTAATCGTACCACTGGTGCGAATCAGGGCTAAAGAAAGAGAAGGGCTGGGGCATCCCTTTGAGAAGAACGATGCCGACACGAACCCCTCTTGGGGAGCATACCGGCTGTTATGTGACGTCACTGGGTTCGTCCCGTCGTCGACTGACCAGAGCATCAGTGCGAAAGATTGAATCTTTAGTTCTTGGATTCTCTTTCTTTAGCCCTGTTAGTTTCAGAGAAAAAGTTTTTTTTTTTTTTTTTTTTTTTTTTTTTTTTTTTTTTTTAAATTTGAAAGTTATAACTGATGATACTTTTAAAGGGATTTTGTATTTCGAAAGTTCTTGTAATGAGAAATCATTGAAAAAACGGTATCGTGTGCCGTTGCTACCTGTAGCAATACGTATCAAAGAAAACGAAGAAACTAGCGCGGTATTTCATAGATTTCCGTACAAAAATATTCAGTTAACGAAAGAATGGTTGCATAGGTGTCGAAGAGCGGATATTGTTAACACAAAGAGCGCTCGAATATGCAGCATTCACTTCACTGAATCTGATTATGAGGATGATATGAAAAATAGGTTGCTAGGATTACCGACAAAAAAGATACCGAAGTCAACTGCTATTCCAACTGCTTGTATTCCTGACTTAGTTATTTATCAGAATACACCAAGGCATCAAGGCAACAAAAAAGAAAAAATTTACAAAGTGCATTTGAAAGAATTCAGAATTTAAGTCCTAAAAAGGCATATCTGGAACTTCAAAACGATAACAGTAATAGCTATGAGGAGCTCACTGAAAATAATATTACTCAGCAATGTTGTAACTGTTCCAACCTCCAGAAAAATGTGAATGATTTAATCACAAAATTATCAGCTCTTGAGAATAAGGTTTCTGTTTTACAGACTGAGAAAAAGCAGCATTTAAAAACTATCTCCCAGCAAAGAAAAAGATTTAAAAGGAATAGAAAACTAATATTAGAAGAAGTTCAGAAACTGAGGAAAGACATTGAAAAAGTGAATCAAGAAAATGAAAAACTAAGAAAAATGAAAATGTATATTCACAACATATTTACCGAAACTCAAATAAATGCATTAATGAAAAAAAAGCGAATTAAATGGTCTCCAGACGACATTTCAAAAAGCATAGTAATCAGATCGTTATCCGTAAAGTCATACGACTTCTGGAAAGAAAAAATGGGTATTCTGCTTCCAAGTGCAAGTACACTGAAAAGATGGTGCTCAAGATTCAGTTGCATTCCTGGCATTTTAAATGATGTACTGTTATTGATAAAAAAAACTTGCCAAAATGCAACTGACGAAGAAAGATTATGCGTATTAAGTTTCGATGAAATTCATATAGATTCAAGACTCTGTTATGATTCAAAATTAGATCAGATATTAGGTCCTTTTAAAAAGACTCAATTTGTATTGGTTCGAGGACTCATTTCGTAATGGAAACAGCCCATTTATTTTGATTTTGATCGTCAAATGAAGGGAAATCGTCTGTCTTCCATTTTGTTTGCACTTGAATCGTCTGGGCTTCGAATCAAAGCAATTGTATCTGACATGGGAGGTAGTCAGACCCTTTGGAAAGAATTACAAATTTCAACAGATAAATCTTTCTTTTACAGTCCCAAGTTCAGCACCAAAATATGGGTTTTCCTGATATGCCGCATTGCATAAAGCTTTTGAGAAACCATTTTCTTGATAAAGGTTTTATGCTCGGAAATGGTACAATGATAAACAAAGACGTTATATATGAAGTACTCAATAAAGATATCGGAGAAATTAAACTGTGCTATAAACTGAAACCTCAATTTTTATCTGTAAAAGGGAACGAGAGACAGAAAGTAGCACCAGCAAAAGCATTATTTTCCTCCACAACGGCTAAAGCAATTGTGCATTTGACTGATAATGCTGCAACAAGTAATTTTTTTTCAATGGTTAATGATTTTTTTGACATTATGAATAGTAGTGTACCATTACCCCCTAGCAATAAGCCTTTAAAAGCTGCTTTCGGCCTAGAAAGCTATTATGAAGTACACAAAGAAAAATTAAATGAGATCAAGCAAATGATTTTTGATCTCAGAGTATGCGGAAAGAAGACAATGCTACCTTTTCAGAAAGGTATTATCATATCGATAAATTCGCTTTTCGGTTTATCTGACGACGTAAAATCTATAAATGTGAAATATATTTTAACATCGAGACTGACTCAAGATGTATTAGAAAGCTTGTTCAGCCAGATTCGGGGTCTGGCGTTTTATGACCATCCGTCTCCATCAGACGTAATAATTCATCTGAAAAGGTTGCTATTGGCAAACAAATTGCCTAAATTGTCGTTAAGGACAAGTGCTAATGACTGTGAAGATGTGAAGAAAGTTGAAGCATATTTGACAAAAGAGCTGTTGGAAACAGCTTTTTCTCCAAATGAAAAAGCACAAATGTTTGAGTCTTCCTTATACGAAGATGATTTAATTAATTACGAAGACATCTATGATGAATGTACGTCACTTCCTTGGGAAACCGAAATTTATGATTCAACGAAAGATATATCTGCATATGAACAAGAATCGCTCGTCGTGAAATATCAAAATCGTGAAATATCAAAAAAATTCGTAGATATTCCTAACGACTCAAATTGGATATTTTTATTATCTAAAGGAGGATTAACTGTACCATCACCAGTTTGGATGGAAACGATGATGAAAACGGAAAATGTTTTCCGTGTTCTTTTCATGGCAGTTCTTTTCGAAAAGGTAGAGGTGTAATTCAGAATCTCATTTCTGAACTTGAGAAACGTTTTCCCTCCGTGAATAAGAGTGCAATTCGTTTATTTTGCCGTTTACGAACATTTATAAGGGTTCGACACTTGAATAGGAATGTAACCCTTGTATCGGCAAGAAAAGCTGACCAGAAAGCAAATAAATGGATGAAAACTAACAGAGGATTATCGAACCAAACTATATAGGAAAAAAAATCATGTAAGTTGATTCATATTATTCCTACCAAAAATAATAATTTGAATCATTACTTTGTTTACCTAATTTATTTGTGACCTAATTTATGCACGTTTCAGTTAATTATTTGGACTACTATATAAAATATTATATATTATTATATACTAATTTAGACTGCTAAATTTCACTATATAAAATAAACCATGAAATTCTGCATAAACATAAATTAGTATCAGAGCATATACTTTTAAAATGTAAGAATCCCTGCTATTATTCCAAAATATATAAATACTATTTTAAAATATTTTCATTATTTTTTGAGTAATTGACGTTAAATAATAATACTGATACTGATATTCCATAATAATGCTTTCATAATAGACATTGCAAAAGCTTACAAAATTCTACTACTCATTATCAAAAATGGAAAAATGGAAGAAGTGAAATTTGTTTCGTTTTAATGTGTTATAAAATCTATTATTAGCATTAACTAATTTTTAATTAGGTAGATGTGTAATGTCTTTAGCATGTATTCTCAAAATGTATTTGCATATTTTTATTTAATATTTCTATAATGCAAATTACTTTGCGACTAACTTATATTTTAACGCAAAAATAATTCTTCGTAAATGTAGAAATTTACGTATGTTATCGGTGGGTTATTATTTACATATATTTAAAAAGATGATTGTGAAAAAGAATTACTACATTTAGTGTACACTCGACCTAAAAAATTAGTTATGTTTACGCATATGTGTTAATTAAAAAATAGTTATGTTTATGCATGTTTTACTTACGTTTTACGCATATTAGAGTTTAACGTAAATACATTTCTAGTTCATATATAAATGTATGTATATTGCAATTTTCATGAACTAAAATCTCGGCTCATATTGATTATTAAACTATTTTTCAAAGCATTTTGATTCTGAAGCAAATGCTTAAGAAACTGAATAGCAGAACTGAACAAGCGAACCCAACTACGTCATCAGTCTCTTCTTTCGGTTTCAGCCGCGAGAAGCTGATGAACTAGCCCTTTAGCCCTGGGTGCGAATAGGCTACAAGGTTGGCCTAGGTAGACTTTTGTGCTCTTCGAGCAGAACATTTTTAACTTGTAAGAATACAAATGCGTTCGGGTTTCTAATTGGCTGCATATAGCCGTGGGGTAAAAGGGGAATGTGTATTATAATTATTTAAAAAAGACAACTTTGAAATTCGAATAACAATATATACATTTTCCAAAATTGATTTCAGGATATTTAGGCTTTCTGGAGAAAATTTTCCACCGAATTTTTAAAAGTGAGTTTTATATTTCTGGCAGCGGAAGCGGAAGTATATTGAAAATGAAAGTTGTGAAGGAGGGACAAGATAAAAGAATGAATTTTGAAATCTTTTTGTGTTGGAAATAAACCATGATGTCCTGCAATGGCTAGTCACGAGCACTATTCGGGATTCCGATGGGAAGTCATTAAAAAACTGAAAAAACGGAATGAAAACGAACGTAAAAGATACGAGGATGTTGTTCATTTAAGTAAGTGCTAAAAATGAATGAATCAACAGCTATGCATTTGCGCTTTCTATTAGTTTGATAGAATTCCTGTTGCTGTAAATGAACTTTGTTTCCAATAAACTGGAGTTATCTTTTTTTTATTATAAGGGAAACCATTTTATGGGTGTCATGGAATTAATCAGCTTTATGAAAATTGAAGATCAGGATGATGAAAAATGAGTTTATTATTGAGTGGCACCTGTTAAAGTAAATGTACCGAGTTTGTCGTACTTGTACGAGGTAAAATATGTTAGCTTTCATAAGAATTAAAAGGGCTGATATTTCAGGTCTTTTTTTAAAAAAAAGATACGTGCATTAATTTGTTTGTGAAGAAACACGCCAGAATATGTTTTATCGAATGAAAGCTAAGCATGTAATAACAGAAGTTCATTTTGAGAACATCTGGAAAAAAAAAAAAAAAAAAAAAAAAGATTTTTTTCTGTGTTAATAATTTTATAGTCATTTACATATAAATGTGAGATGTAGATGAGGTTTAATCCTAGTACCCGGTGCACACGGAATTTGGCGACTTTATGATGAGCAGTAAAAACGGGACATATACAATGAGTAGTTAACGGGTCATTCAAAGAAAATATATAGTTAAACATGGTATATACTCGTATATAGTATATATATATAGACGTTCTTCGGATCTATGTATACACTATATAGTATCACTATATACATAGTATATACTATGTATAACTATATATATTTTGAATAACCCGTTTCCTACTCATCGTATATGTCCCGTTTTTACTGCTCATCATAAAGTCGCCAAAAGTAGCCAAATCCCGTGTGCACCGGATACTAGGATTAAACCCTCGTCTTTATTTTGAATGAAATCATTTGCCCCATGCTAGCGGAAGTATATTTTTGATAAATTTAGAAAAGTGGTGACCTGATTTTGCCTTAATTAAGCTGAGTTTTAGCACATTTCATGAAACTCTTCAGTACTGTAATTGCATAAGGTTGATGTGCAAGATGATACCTTGCAATCTGTTTTGCCTTATTCGTTAAAGTAGTGTTTCTTAAACTGTGAGTTGCCAAAAAATTTAGCAGTTTGGATAGTTTTTTAACTTATTATAATAATTTTACAATTACCAAATATTTTTACACAATGTATCTAAAAATAGAGAAAGAGAAGACAATACAGACAAAGGAAAACATTTTGACACATTCTTTTTATAATAGAAATATTCATTTTACT
This sequence comes from Stegodyphus dumicola, assembly GCF_044657685.1. Classification (NCBI taxonomy): domain Eukaryota; kingdom Metazoa; phylum Arthropoda; class Arachnida; order Araneae; family Eresidae; genus Stegodyphus; species Stegodyphus dumicola. The sequence goes on from NC_140780.1 coordinate 251,793,942, forward strand.
CGCTTTGCATGTGACGCTGTCATTTCATCTGTTACTTATTTAAAATTTTCATGTTGTTCTATGTGTTAAAATTAGAAATTAAAGTTAATGACCTAAAACTGAAATAGTATATTACAGTACAAGTGAAAAAAACTGATAGTTTCACGCATGTGTGTGTCAGATTTGCACAATACTTATGGGGTCCCACAAAATTTTTGTAAATATTGTAGGGTCCTGGGGGTTGGTTGCAAAAAAATCTCGGTGAAAAGGGGTCACGACTGGAAAAAGTTTAAGTCCTGCGCTAAAGCATTGGTTTCTAAAATGAAGGTCATAAAACAATTTTTCGTAAGGTTTTTTTTTTGTTCATCCAAAAAATGGCATCGAAATTCATGGCTACTAATTTGAACACTGTGTGTGGCTGATTGTGAGCCGTGAACAGATACTATGACCTTGGTTTTTTAATCATTTTATTATCTGTGTATGAGCTATATACATATTCAATTTCATCGAAAACAACTGTATCCTTCATGGTGCTTCGATTTTTTTTTTTGCAAAAGTGTGTGTATATATATATATAGGAAATATTTGCTGTGGTTTATATTCTAATCTCACTCATTCAGATATTATATGAATGGGTCTATGGAGAACAGCATGCATGATCAAATCAACTTTGATGTACTAGTACCTAACTGGGCTGGATTAGATTTGATGAGGTTGTTGTAGAATCATTAAGATTGTTTAAGTGGGAAACACAAAAAATTAGCAATGCCTGTGGCGGGACGCGAACATAAACCTCTCGAATATGTGCCGAGATTGCTACCATTACAACTCGAAGGCATGCAGAAAGGAGGGAGAAAATACCTTATCCAGTACAAAGTTATCTGGACTTGTCGGGACTTCAGCGATTCCGGATTTGGGATTTTTCCGGATATTAGATCATCAGCTTAAATTTAATGAGATGGCATGTAGAAATTATAAAATTAAAAATATTAAATAATGAAGTATTTATAATCTAAAGGGTATCAAAATTTACAAAAAAAAAGAAAGCTTTATATTTTTTGTTTACCTTATTAAACATTTCCTTCAATGTAAGTTGTTTAAGTTGCTTCATTTTTTGTGCTAATACTTTTTCTTTAATTCAGATGATGTAATCTCATGTTTAGTTACATTGTTGAAGTCCTGTAACTGCTGTTTCAAGAATTCCGACTAACTTGTCAATCGAAATTTTCTCATTTTCAGTAACTTCTCTGTCACTTTCTTCACTATTGGTAGCAGCATTTTCTGAGTCTAGAACGATGCTACAGATTTCGCCATTCATTAATTGATTCATGATTGAGAATCATTGTCATCACAATGAAAAACTTCATTTATATCATCTTCATTTATTACCTCTTCTCCACATTTCTTTATAAAATCCGTTATTTGGAAAATTTAACCTTTGTTTTGCGATATCTGAAAACCTTTAAAATTAGCAGCTATCATCATCAAATTTAGCTATCGTTTGCTACACATATTTGGCTATACATCATGAGCTTGGCAACTAACAAGTTGTTCCGTTAAATTTTATTCTACTTCTATCACGCATTGAGACAATTAAGCCTGAATTGTATTTAGTTATTTATTATACTTATGTCTATTTCTTGCACATGCTTAAGTCTTATCAGAGTTCTGAATAAGTAAATTCCCACATATTCTTAAGCCTTATTGAGTGCCAGCACTAGATATCTTAACCGCCTGATGCAGTCTCTGTGGGTTCTAAATTCTGTGACCTGGTGCCATCCTTTTTGCTGGTGCGACCATGCAAGCTGTGGCACAGGTTCTGGGTTTATGTGAATAACAAATCAGTTATTCTTGATTCAAATAGCCCTAAATGTAATCTTTGGGTTTATGAGTATCATCAACAAAATCTGTTTTTAGCATATGGAAAGAAATGTTTTGGTAAATTTTCCCTCATCAACACTGTTAGCACATTTAACTTAAATCTGTAATCATCGCCAAGTGTAATGTCAACATAAAAGGTTACCATACTCCTTTATTATTCAGTTACTAACATAAAAGAATTGTTTAGCCATCGCTACATGAGTGATTACTCAAGTTGTCATGTTTTAATAAACATGCGGTGATGAAAGGAAAGTATAATAAATGATTCGCCAGGTTGGTGTCAAATCAATGATGTATCTATGTGGAATGTTTTAGTTTGAGATGTGTGCCAAGTAGATATGCAGCAACGGAGGCAAATTACTGATCGTACAAATTTCAAGATATTGAAGAATATCGTAAAACTTGTAAGGAATGTCAATTACAAAGTAGAGAAAGAACCAACGATCGTATACCCATAGTTCCAGTTCAGCAACCCGAATTCCATTCAACACAGTGAATGTAGATATAATCGGTCCAATTGAACCTCCATCAGCATGTAAACACAAATATGTACTATGTTTAGTCGACCAACATTCTAGATGGCCAGAAGCTGTCCCTTTGAGAAGAATTACAGCAAAATCAACATGCGATGCATTATTAGAAATCTTTATGAGAACGGCATACCTTGTGTAATAGCTAGCGATCAAGGTACCAATTTTGTTGCAGAATTAACACAAGAATTTCACGCCAGATTAGGAGCAAGTCCTAGATTTGCAACAGCAGGACATCCACAAAGTTCGGGATTAGTTGAACGGTATAACCAAGTTGTAAAACGTATGCTTCATCATATCATTAGAAACAACTCTAAAAATTGGGACAGACACATACCATACCTGTTATTCGCTTACTGCGAAATTCCAAATTGTAGTAAGGGAGTATCCCCATTTAAATTAATGTATGAAAGAGAGGCCAGAGGTCCTTTGTTAGTATTAAAATCGTCATGGTCAGGAGAAATTTCATTACCAATAAAATTGGGTAAAAGTGCTGTTGATTATCTACAGGAGCTAAAAATGAATTTAGAAATAGCAGCAGAGCAAGCATCCATAACAGCAGAATTGAAACAGGGTGCATATGCAAGATATGCTAATCGAAGGGCCATATATAAATTCAATCCTGGAGATCAAGTGTACCTGCTGATTCCAGATTCCAGTAATAAATTATATGCCAGATGGATAGGACTTGCAGAAATATTATCTTGTTGTAATCCAGATTCTTACAGAGTCAAACTGGCAGATGGTACAATAAGAAGTGTACATGTAAATAAAATTAGAAAATTTAATCCAAATGTACAGGCAGTAGGTGTAATATTTGAGAACGAAGAACTAAAAGAAGTCCATCCCACACCTAGTGGGAGTGACAAGTCCGATCATTTTCATCTTAACAAAGTAGACTTAAGCCATTTAGATGATAAAAATAATGACATGATGAACTTGTTAAGAAAATATGAAAACTTATTTATAAATAAGGTACAAATTGCGAAAGAAAGAGAACATAAAATAAGATTAAATGACACTGAAAGAAAGAAGCCATATGTTTATCGAATTCTAGAAGCATTGAAGCCGCAAGTAGATAAACAAATCAAAGAAATGTCATTGGGATTGAATGAAGAAACCAGAGTTGAAATTTCGTACCCTATTGTATGCATTATGAAGAAAGACGGTAATCTTTGCCTTTGCATTGACTTTAGCTCCCTTAATGCAGTAACGAAACCAGATGATTTCCCTATGGAAAATCCTAAAGAGCTCTTATTCCACATTGGAAAAGCCAAAGAGATATCCAGCGTTTTACTCAAAGGCTATTGGGCCATACCATTAGGAAGAGAAGGTCAAGAATTAGCATGTTTCAAGACACATCGAGTTCAGTATCAATTTAAAGTCATGCGTTTCAGGCTACGCAATGCTGTTGCAACATTTCAGAGAGTGATGAACCAGACCCTTGCTAAATACAAAGATTTTGCTTGAGCCTACGTCGATGACATAGCAGTTTATTCAAATAGTTGGAATGAACATTTAGTACATCTTGACGCCATTTTTTTCAAAACTGTTAGAACTACAGTTTTCCGTAAATCTCAAGAAATGTTCCTTTGCTAAAACTCATATTAAGTATCTAGGACATACCATCGGTTCTGGCAGTCATCGTAGTGATCCAGAGAAAGTGGAGGCTATCCAGAAATTATCTAGACCTCAAACAAAGAAATAATTGAAAAGCATTCTAGGTCTATGTAATTATTACATTCCACATTACGCTGAAGCAGCTTATCCATTAACCAAGCTCACCAAAAGAAGAAGTCCTGAAGAGCTGTGCTAGAGAGAAAAACACGACGAAGTATTCGATAAATTAAAGAAATGCCTAATGGAAGCACCTACCTTTATACTCCTGTTCCAGGGTTACCTTTTATAATTCAATGTGATGCATCTTCAACAGGTGTTGGAGCCTGCTTATCTCAACGGAAAAACGGAAAGTTGTACCCGATTAGTTACGCCAGCCAGAAACTAACCAAAACACAACAAGCATGGCCATTAGTTGAGAGGGAAGCTTATGCTGTTATTTGGAGCTTGAAAAAGTTTGAAACTTAAATTTTTGGATCACCTGTGAAACTGATAACTAATCACAATCCATTAACTTTCATCGCAAAGAACACACCACAATCGTCTAAGTTACAGAGATGGGCTTTAGCATTGCAAAAGTATTGTACTACAATTTCACATTGCCCAGGTGCTAAGTTAAGCAATGCTGATGCGTTGTCTAGACTAGAGACTATTGAGTGACTTGTGTGAAAGAAGTAACTTTTCATAGACATTTATAAACTTTTAAGATTATTATTTTTTTTTTATGTGTGTGTTTCTTTTTCAGCTACTCTCCTAGAGACGTTTAAGTTTATCATAAAAACTTTAAGTATTCTATTACATTAGAAATGTTTGATTACTAATTTTTAATCATTTCTATGTTACAGTTTTAGAAGAAGTCTTGTAGTAGGTGTAGATGTAACATGTATAAGTATTGTATTATACAGTCAAAAGTCTTTAATCCGGACTCGTCGGGACTTCGGTGATTCCGGATTATCAATTTTTCCGGATTATAGATCATCAGTTTAAATCTGGTAAGATGGCATGCAGAAATTATAAAATTAAAAATATGAAAGCGTAATATATGAAATAAAGAGCAATTATGATCTAAAGGGTATCAAAATTTACAAAAAAAAAGCTTAATATTTATCTGTTTACTTTATTAAACATTTCTTTCAACGCGCGCATGCGTAAATCATACATTACGCATAGCCGAAATTAGAAAATTGCAACTAGAAAACTATTTAATGTGTATTCGTGATATTTATAATGAATTTGATTTAAATCATATCAAAGACGGAGTACATCGAGATGAAATACTACATTTAGTAAGGTATTATAAGCCGAATAAAATAAAAACATATGCCTTGAAGATAAGGATAGTGCTGATAGATCAACTTCCTGTTCATTGCACGCCGCGACTTCCCCCCCTCGCAGAGCAGCGTGAAATTGATAAACAGATTTCGGAATGGTTAGAGAAACAAAGGAGCCTTTATCTATTTTTTGCAGCAATTCCACTTTTTGTTTGATGGACATCGAAACATGCTTTCCCTTTGTAGATCCAGCATCGGAAATTCTATTTGACATAATCGAAAGTTCCAACTTACTTTTATAAAATTGCTCTAACACTCTGCAAAAAATAATAAGCCGGATCCAATTCGAAGATTAAGGAACAACGCAATCTGCAACATTAAATGAATTAGATAATTTTAGCTTAGCTTATACTGTCCGTTATACATTAAACCTGCATACGTAAACGTATTATGCGCATGTGTACACGCATATGTGCATGCGTAAAGGTATTACACGCATGCGTCAATGCATTGCGCAGAAAGTTTGTAGCTTTGAGGTCCGGATTATGGGTGTCTGGATTAACGACTTTTGACTGTATATCTTTCAACTTCACTATTGATTGATTTGTAGACTTTAGTAGGTAAGTAACTCTTTTGTTTGATGTCACCTTAATGTGTCATATTTCAATAGGCTTTTACCCTATTTTAGTCTTTGATGGGGGGTGTGATGTATTTGTGACGCCAACCAACAAGATGTATAGAGGGCACTGGCTCTTAATCTGAAGGTGCTAAAAGTTTTAGTTTCCAAGAGGGAGACCTACAGAGAGGTCATAGGGAAGGCTCGTGGGAGCCATTAATGAAACCGAAATTATATTTTATTACTTTATATATTTCAGTTATTAGTATTGTAGTTTAGTATTAGTTTTGTATTTGTGAAATAAATGTTTAAAATACAAGGTGGAGTTATTTCTCTATGAGGCTGTGGATGAAGAAAGGTATCATATCACAGACGTGTGCTTAGTTCGTAGATTTGTTTGTTTCCTAGATTGTGCAATTCAAAGATGTTAAGTTTAAACAGGATGCTGTGTACATGGTATTCTTTGAAATTTATTGTTGTTATGTTAATTTAAAGTGAGGTGTGAATAGTTCGTAGATTCGTTCGTTCCCTAGATTGTGCCATTTGTAGATGTTTTTTTAAGCGAAAACATATCTCTGTGTACATGGATTCTTGTCAAATATTTTTGGTTAGAAATTTTACGTTTTTGCTATCTAATTTTTTTGTTTTTGTTTTGGATTTTTAGCTTAAATTGTATGTTCAAAACGTGGTTTTTGCATGTGCAAAAACCCCGTTTTTGGAGACATTTTAGGCTTAAAGTTCGAAATGTAGAAAAAAAATTAGATAGTAATATGGCGGTGTGGAGTTTCTTGACAAAAATGTTTGGCAAGAAATTTGGCGACTTGAGGGCACATATCAGAGTAATTCTAAAATATACATTTATATATTTTATATCTATGTCCTTTTCTACTTTGTTAAAATATTATTTTTTCTTCCATTTTTTTTTTCAAAGGACTGATGATCTTTTTACTTTCTCTATTTTTGTTCTACAAAACATAAATCGATTGAAATAGCAAGCACAGACAGCTTTCAATCAATTATGTATTAAAAGCAGAAGTTCTTTATTAGTTATAGCTGTAGATTGGTGCTAACAAGAGTTATCTTTTTCTCAAGTAGCAGACATATGGGAATTCAATATAGGTGCATTAGACCTCACATGTGCCAGACTGCACATTTTAAGCTCCAGCAAGCGGCCTTTTCTTTTGGCGCGAGTTTTAATGTTGTTGATTGCGTATGGAAAGATTGCAACATATAGCATCATTGTGAATAGTGATGAAATTATTAAAAGTATAACGTAGCTAGTGCTTGTTTTGGGTTATTCGTAAAATATTTCAACCCCAAAATGGCTACTAAAAAACATAAAGTTGATTCAGAAAGTCGCGTTTTTAATGATGAATGGACCTGGAAATATTTTTTTTTATAATTGTGAAGGTACACCAGTGGGTCTTATCCTGCAATGAAGCTGTAGCAGTCTTCAAAGAATGTAACATTTCCCATCATTTCACATCTAAGCATAAGAATTCCAATTACGAAGCAGTGTCCGAATATGAAAGAAAACAAAATGCAGAAAGTCTTTGTAAAAAATTATCAGTCCGACAAAATTTTTTCAAAAAGGTAAACAGTATCCAAGAAGCAGCTACACATGCAAATTACATTGTAGCATACAATATTGCCAAAAATAATAAAGCTCTCAGTGATAGGGGAGTTCGTTAAATGATGCATGCTCCAAGTTTGTGATGTTTTAATGCCCAGACAAGAAAAATAATTTTGAGACTCTAAGCTTATTTAAAAAAATGGTGACTTCTAGAATCAAAGCCATCAATAAAAATTTCACATCACAATTAAAGATTGACCAGTTTAAATTTTGCTCCATAGCTATTGATGAAAGCACTGATATAAATGATACTGCTCAGCTCAACTAGTATTATTTATAAGAGGTGTTGATAGAACTTTGAAATTACTGAGGAACTGGCATGTATGCATTCCTTAAAGGGAACTACAACTGGATATGATATTTTTCATGAATTTCAAGAAGGGGGAAACTTTGAAAGTGCCTATAACAAATATATGTAATATTACGACCTATGAAGCACCAAATATGATAGGAAAAAGTATAGAATTCTTCATCTCTTTAATCAAAATTATCCAGGGAACAATATTGTTTTTCTTCATTGTGAAAAATTGTGATAAAAATGAAATTTCTTCATTGTGATAAAAATTCTTTTTGTCATAAAGCTCTTGTGTAAATCTGCATTGAAATTGAATATGAAACCCATGCTTGATGCAGTCGTGAAGATTGTAAATACTATTCGATCTCGTTGGCTTACTCACTGGCAATTTTGAGATTTTCTTCAGTCCATGCAATCTGAATACTCTGATGTACTGTATTACATGAAAGTAAGGTGGCTTAGTGGAGGATGTGTTTTTGAGCGAGTTTGGCAGCTGAAAGATTACATTGTCATTCTTCCATGAGAAACAATTCTGCAGAGTGCAAAATGTTAGAATATACAGAACGGCTTTCAGACTTTGCATTTTTCACAGATCTTCTTTGTCACATGACCAACTTGAATGTCAAGATGCAAGGGAAAAATCAATTTATCGACAATATCTGGGCACATTTTAAAGCTTTTAAACTGAAACTTAATCTGTTTGCTGGGTAATTAACAAAGAACGACTTGTCTCATTTCCCGAGGTTAAGTTCAATACCTTCAGTAAATGAAGAGAAGCTTAAGAATTATGAAGATGGCTTGAAACACTGCAGTTTGAGTTCGAATGCAGAATTTCAGTACCATTCAAACAGGATTGAATATTTTTACCGTACCTTTCAATATAAACTGTGAAGCAGTGAGGTCAGATTTGCAGCTTGAAATAATTGAGTTTCAATCTAACAATAATCTCAAGCAGTTGTTTCTAAAATATGCCAAATTAGAGTTTTACAAATCATTGTCGAAAGTAAGTTTCTCAAATTTAATATCTCATGCCCAGAAAATCAGTGCAATGTTTGCTTCATGTTAGATATGTGTTTTCTACTATGAACCTTAGAAAGAATTATTTCAGAAGTCAACTGGCAGATTAGCATTTAGGCTTGTTCTTTAGAATCAGTACATATCACTTTGAACCTCAATATAGGGAACTTTTAAAAATGAAATCGCAATTCCATTCATCTCATTAATATTTTTAAAATTAAAAAAAAATGATCTTGGCCCGCCAAACCTTTTTTATTTTTGGCCCACGACCGAAAAAGTTTGCCCATTCCTGCCCTATACAGATCCTGGTGTCAGACTATGATGTTCCCAGGAATCATGGGCTTGACTGTGTCTTACTATATCGATGAAAATGCTTGAGTTCTACAAGATTCATATCTACATCTTCAGGATATGTTTGGCATAAAGCACCAACTCCTTCATGAATCTGTTTTTCTGTAGCTTCTAATTTTGTTAAAAACGAAAACTTTTTTGCAGCATCATTGTATACCGAGGTCCTCTGGGCCAGGCTTGACTCTAATGCATCTATCACAGATGTAAATGTTTCAACTATGAATTTTTTGCATGGCTCAAAATTCTTTAAAGCGTCATTTTCATCTTCATTGACATTCTTCTTCTAGATCTAATTTTCTTGTAATCAACATCAGGCAATTTTTCCTTTGCTGTTTTGCAAAATGATTGAAAGGATCCCTAGAACCTTTAACAAAATATTAAAATGAAGCATGCAATTGTCTACCTTTGTCTAGACCAACACTTTTAAACTTTTTTCATTCATGATCTCTTTTTATCATCAGTTTTTTTCATGACCCATCCTCAGAGGCTCACTTTTTGTGAATATGGGTGTGGCCATCTCAAGCTACCCTAGCCTTTCAGTGGTTACGATCCTGTAGTCCTACTGATTTTTTCTTTTCAACTATCCGTATCTGTTCCTTTTCCATTTCTTCCTCCTGTGTGATTTTCCTTTTTGGAGGTTGGTTCTCCAAAGTGAGATATTATTACATGCTTTTTTGCTTTTTTTTTTCTAGTTTATCATGGAGAGAAAACTGCCTATGCTTTTTCTGTGTGGTGTGGCCCGTAATGCTGGAAAGGAGGATCCTGGTAGTTGAGGGGTGAGTTGCCGTCCTCAAAACACTTCTTCAGACTGAAATTAGTTAGCCTGCTAGTGTCAAATTGGCTGCTAGTGTCAAATCAGTTGCTCTTAGGTTTAGTGGCTTGGGGATCAGCTTCCAGGAAAGTTGACTGTGGGCTTTATGCTTGCGTAAAGACCTGGTTAACTGCAGTGCAGGAATCAAGATTCCTTTGTTGGGCTGTGTTACGAGTGGGAAAGCTTTCTTGATCTTCAAATATGGCCATTTTAAACATCACAGGTTCTACACATAATATTCCCCCCCCCAAAAAAAGTCAAAACATGTGTAAATGCAAACAACAAATGATATAAAAACACCTAGATTTCTGATTATCAACCACTCAATAGGCAGTCTGCTTAAGGTGTTATTTCAGAGATTGACCTCCTATTCATATACGAAGAGGGAATTTTCACTGAGCTGTCCGACCAGGTCATACGCAGGCTACCGTTGGTGGTAGTATTGTGCTTTGAGGTAAGTTTCATGGGCAGCTCTGGAATCCTAAGTTGTGGTAGAATAGACTATGAAAGCTGCATACTATCTGAACATAACTGTGGATCAATTGCACTCATACCTGGTGTGTGTGTTCCGAACTAGAAACGAAATCTTCTAGCAGGACAATGCCCCATGTCACAAGGCTCGAATTATGCTCGAGGAGCATGAGGATGAATTCCAATTAACGTCCTGGCCACCTGACTCACCGAATCTGATTTTCCCGGCCGACTTTCTCGTAGAGCAATAATTTTAAGAATCTGTGCATGCACCAAAAATCGGTGATGTTCTCTCTCACAATTTCAGATTCAGTGTTCATTGCTCTTTAGTGTGTACGATAAAATCGGTGTCTCTATCCAATAAGATTGCTTTCCTCCTCATTTTGCAATAAATAATAAACATGGCACTATTTTGTTGGAGCGAAACTCAAATTTTTCAATTGATAGACATTTACAGAGAAAATGTGGTGTTGTGGGACGTCAGTAATTTATATTTTAAAAATAATAAAATTAAGGGATTCCCTTATTTTGATAAGTTTTATTCCCCTGTTACTTTATATATTCAAATATTTTCTATTTATGGTGTATGTATATTATCTTGTTGAAAGTAAAATTATGCAGAAAACCCAGTTCTGTATTAATAGATGTAAACAAATTACAGCACAATTTAATACAATATTGCTCAATTTTATTAGCTGATTAACTGATATAATCATATGATTAAAGTTTTCAGACTGTATTAGTTATTTAATAGTAATAATGCGAATAAAAGCATCCTGTAACATAATAATAAAGATGATTAACATAAATTCATTAAAAAATGATGCAATGAAATAATTATCATAAAATTCATTAAAAATTTCTCGAAACAAAAATAATATTGATTAAAACTATTGTTTACACTTATACTTTAGTTTTAATGACTGAGACATACAGATTTTAATAAAATCAACTAGCGGGCTGAAGCCCGCTATTCATTGTTCGTGTGTATAAGAGTTCTTAATGTAATTTCACCGGTATTCAAAATTTGGAACGAACTACCAGTGTCCAGCGGTTTCGTGCCGTCTGCACCCGCTTTATTAAAGTTTGCATCTAGAATATACTGCATACACAATACACATGCGTAAAATCATGAAAACACCCATGCAGCCAGCCCGCAAATTTTCGGGATTCGAAAGTTGTAACGAGCTAACGGTGTCCAGCGGTTTTGCGCGGGCAGCGCCCGCTTTATTAAATTATGCATCCAGAATATACTGCATACACGATACACATGCGGAAAATCACGAAAACACCCATAGAGCCAGGCCATTGGCCTTTATTCGAAAGTTGGACTGAACTACCTGTATTCAGCGATTTTACCCGGCTGCGCCCGCTTTATTCGCGTATGCATCTAAAAGACACTGCATACACGTTACACATGCGTAAAATCCCGAAAACTTCCATGGAGGCAGCCTTTTCGCCGTTATTCGAAAGTTGGTCCGAACTACCAGTGTTCAACGGGTTTGCGCTGGCTGCACCCGCTTTATTTACGTATGCGTTCAGAAGATACTGCATACATGATACACATGTGGAAAATCACGAAAACACCCATGTAGCCAGCCCAGTCGCCGGGATTCGAAGGTTGGACCGAACTACCAGTGTTCAGCGACTTTACCACTCAGCTGCTAATGGGCCGTTTTACGAAATATAATCACGAACATTTTCGGGTTTATTATTCCAACAGTAGATTCGTTATTAAAATTCCTTTAAACTTCAACAGAATCCGCACAAATTTACCCCGCTTTATTTATGTATGCATCCAGAATATACTGCATATACTATACACATGCGGAAAATCACGAAAGAATCCATGTAGACAGCCCATTCGCCAGAATTCGAAAGTTGGACCGAACAACCAGTGTTCACTGACTTTACTGCTCGGCTGCTAATGGGCCGTTGTAGAAAGAGTAATCAAGAAAATTTTTGGGTTTGTTATTCAAACATCGTTATTAAAATTTCTTTATTTTCTATAAACTTCAACATAATCACTTACAAAATTGTATCAGTGTATATATGTTAAAGCAATTAATAATTCATAATTATTTATAATAAGAAAAGTTTCCATATACCATCTCCAGGGATCACATATTCAATTTAAAACCCTAAAGGAGAAAAAAAAAATTATTCAAAATTTAAATTAATATATTAAATAGTAATTTCAACTTCTTGTTAAAATATCTGCATAGAAAATCTTTAATCTAAAAAAAAAAAAAAAAAAAAGTTGCTGTTGTCATTGGTTGCAGTTTAATTCACTTATCAATGGGATAAACCAATCTACAATCAATTAACACCAACTAAATGAAGAGAGTGTTTCTATTTATTGTTTTATTTTATCCCACGCAAAATTGAAAATGTATAAAATGTGAGGGCAAGTTTTAAAGGAACAGTAACAGAAATATATAACATGAATTAGTAGATCTTAAAAAAAAATAGGAAGCAAAACATTAAATATATCACAGAAAGCTAAACGTTGATACTTGTTTCAAGTCCGTAAGTTAATTAGAAGAAAAGTTATTAAGTTTTAAATGATTTTCCACGTTTAAATCCGTGAACATTTTCGCCAACCCAAAGCTCCAGCGGATGCCAGCTGTTCTCCGCCCCCACCCATCGCTTTCGAAAAAGTATTTTTATCTATTTATTTATTTAGTATCATCTAATTCCGAGACTGTTGCCACTCGGAAGAATGAGCACTGAAATAAATGATTTTGCAGTTTTTAATTAATATCTCGGCCAATTAAAGTCGTACGAAGATGAGACCGGTATCGATGGATTCGTTGATTTTTTTTGTAATCCGCAGATATGCATTTCGAATTTCAACTCGGCGCCGTTCCCAAGATATTCGAGAAAAAAGAATTTGGCACTTAGCCAAATCCCTATTTTAGGGATTTGGCTAAGTGCCAAATTTCCGTGAAAGAAAGTGCAAAACGTAGGGAAAGTAGGTTGAAATTAGTTTTTAATTAATATCTCTGCTAATTAAAGTCGCACGAAGATGCCGATGGTCAATATGGCGAGCCACGGAAATTCCGAATCCAACGGTACCTTCCGCTAAGCTCTGGACCCAGCCGTTTCGTAGGAGATGATGTTACAAACAAACCAACCAACCAACAAACAAACACACAGACAGAGGCACACAGATTTTAATAGTATAGATTAGGTACTTTCTATTAATATAAAAATTAACTTATTACCAGCTAGAACACGTAGAGTAACGTGCAGCCTCTCATGCTGAAATTAAAAAAACGCATAATTGTATCCGTTTTTTCAATTTTGCTTCAAACTAAATTTAACAAAAAATCAAAATCGCATGGTATTATCTGTAAATACCTTCCGAATTCCACCGTGTCTTCAATATGCAACTCCCGGAACAGTGTCTTATGTGCACGAGGAATTTTTCCTCGTTTGACCTAATTAATGATCAAAGGGAATTCTTCATCTATTATTTTGACTATTTGACAACACCGTAAGCTTTGTCTACACAATTGTAGACAGTGTGATGCTGTAGAGGGGGGGGGAATTCTTCCTTTCACAGTGATTGGTTGAGTGAATTCCTGTACTACAAAAAAAATTCGTTCCGTGTGGACTGGCGAGCTATCTCAGATATTGTTGTAAGGAAAAGTTGGCCAAGAGAATCGCTACATGTAGTTGGACCTTTAACCCGATAGAGCACATTTGGGATGTCATGGATCGACAGCTCGGAGCTTGCACACACTTTGTCAGAATATCTCGACTTTGCATGACCGCTGCTTAGACATTTGATATGAACCTGTCTCCAGTAATCCGCCAAGAACTTGTGACATAGATGTCAAGGCGAGTTCCAGCTGGTTTGGAGGCCAAAAGTCGCGCAATGCATTATTGAGTATTCTATATTTTTATAGTTTTGATATTTTAATTTTGGTATTTTCTGTAACAGAATAACACACATGAATCTATTTTTCTGGAGAAAATAGATACATGTGCCAACATGGCATATTAACCACTGTTAAATTAAGTATTTTTCACTTATCTTTACGATATTGTTCATATTTTCGAAATAAGTATAGTCAATAAAAAGTTCTTAAAGTATATCATTCTCTTTCCCCCTCTTTTTTCTGGTTATTCAAATAACTAACTGTCATATCCTTCTTTTTCTTGGGCGTGTAGATTCTGGATATGTATTTAATTCCTACCGTAGGTGTATCGTATTGTGTGCGTTGCATAAAACAGCCATTTTAACGGCACAAAATTTTATTAAGACACAAATAAAAATAATAAGTACAAACGGTTAACACACAAGTATAACTTCGTATTTTGCATCTAAGCTGACATACAACACGTTTCCTTTATTACTTCGCTACTACCTACTAACTACTTTTCTCTAGTAAGTCTCATGAGAGAGAGGCGTTGCAGGCCGTTCGGCTAAACTGCGCATGCGTGGTCATCACGTCATGACACTAACCAAGAGATATATTTCTGTTTTATCCTGATATATTTTTGTGTGTTTAGAAAATTTTACCACAGTCGAAATGACGTGCTAATGAAAGTATTCTTTTCCATTTGGAAGTATGAAGTTGGTAATTTATTTTATGCATGCTGGTATGTAAAGGAAAATGTTTTTTTTAATTAATCTTAAATACGATAATAGTCCTAAAATACTTCTTACATCTTTCTTAGTCCGGGGAACTTCTAAATTCTGTATGGCTTCAACTTTTTCTGGGTCAGGTTTGTGTGAACCGGAACCAACTACGTGTCCTAGAAATTTGATTTTATGCTTTGCAAAGTCACACTTATTGAAATTAACCGTGAAATTTGCCTTTTCTAGCGTACTTAAGACTTTGTTAAGATGTTCCAGATGTGTATTCCAGTCATCAGAAAATATAATCACGTCATCAATATAAGAATCGGCGTAGTCTTTATGTTCGGCGAGAAGTTTGTTCATAGTTCTCTGAAAAGTTGCGGCGGCATTCTTTAATCCAAAGGGTAAAACTATAAAGGCATATTGTCCTCTGTGGGTCACAAACAACGTCAAAGTTTGGCACTCGGGCTTCAGTCGTATCTGCCAGTACCCTTTAAGAAGATCAATCAGAGTGATGTATTTGGACTTTGACACCTGGTAAATTAGGTCTACAGTGTTTTTCATCGGGAAGGCATCGGTTTCCGTCTGTGAGTTCAGGTATCGATAGTCCACACGTAATCTAATAGTTCCGTCTTTTTTGGATACACAAACTACCGGATGTGCATATTCACTCTCCGACTCAACAATTTGCCCTAGCTGCAATAGCTCATCTATTTGTCGATCAACTTCATTTCTTAGAACTTCAGGTATTCGATACGGTTTCTGCTTTCTTGGCATACTTGCAGGTTTCAGTTTGATGCTGTGTTCTCCCACATTGGTGATTTTCGGAATACCACTTCTTAGGTTCTTATGCCTTCTTAAAATTTCCATAAGTTCTTTCTTCTTATGCGGTTCAAGGTGTGTAAAATCACATTCCTCATTAGAATAGTGTTCTTTTGCTTTCCATGGAACAATTCTTGGAACGTTTTCAACTTCGCCGAAATCAATATCTGTATCATATATCACACCGACATTATTCACAGCGGTATTGAACTCTCGTATCTTGTTTGCGTGAACGTGCTTCGATGAATTGTCAGGCATTTGTACTATGTAACTATAATCAGTATGCTTTTTGATGATCGTAGCAGGTCCCGTCCATCTGGCATAAACTTTGTTTTGGCTATCAGGGATTAAAACTATAACCCTGTCACCTTCCTTGAATTCTTTATGACGAGTCTTTCGGTTACGGTAGAATGCATAAGCTTGTTGCTTTCCAACATCTGTAAGTCCTGCGTATTCAGCAGCTTTTTCCAATTTCGTCTTCAAATCATTCAGATAACCGGTAACTGAACTTAACTGTCCATGAGGAACAGTAGTTTCATTAGTCCATGACGATTTCAAAATAGACAACAGGCCATTAGGACGTCTTCCATAAAGCATTTGGAACGGACTAACACCAGTCGTAGCATTAGGAACTTCATGGTAAGCCCAAAGTAAATACGGTAGATGTTTCTCCCAATCTTTCGAATGTTCTCTAACGGTATGATGTATCATTCCCTTTAAAACAGCATTAAATCTTTCTACCAGGCCATTGAACTTGGATGATAAGGAGTCGAGAACCTTGGGGACGATCCGATCCTTTTCAAAAACTCTTGGGTCAACGAAGCAGTAAAATTAGTTCCTTGATCTGAAGCAACAATTTGAGGAATTCCTGTGCGTGAAAAGATTTGCAACAATGCATCCCATGTTGCTTTGGCATTCAAATTCTTCAATGGCACCGCTTCGGGCCACCTTGTACATTGATCAACAGCACACAGAACATATTTGTAACCTCTACAGCTTGGCTCTACAGGTCCTAGGATATCCACATTAATTACCTGGAATGGTTCTTTAGGACGTGTTACTGGCGTAATCGGAACTTCATCAAAGGGACGCTTTTTCGCTTGAAGTTGACAAGAAGTACAAGCACTGCAGTATTCATTTACATCTTTCTTGATTTCTGGCCAATAGAACGAACATCTCAAACGTTCGGCTGTCTTCTTGGTTCGCAGGTGACTTCCCCATAAGCTAGAATGAGCTAAGTCCAAAATTTGTTTTCTTCTTTCTTTAGGAACGACTAACTGGTAAACTCTTTCTCCTAGAACTTTATCTTTATGATACAAAAAGTTATCAATAACAATAAAGTTATTACTTCCGTTCTTAACATTTTGCCAGCATGTTTTTAAAGATGGGTCATTCATTTGTTGCACTCGAAACAGTTCTGAATCCGAAACACATTGATCGTGTCCCGTGCTACCTTTGGAATCATCCTTACCTGTATCTTCATATACAAGCGCACAACATTCTATTATCTTCTTAACAGTTTCATTACATTTTTCATTAATTAGGTTTTCCCTATCATGGTTAAGTATTTCGTCAAAATTTTCAGTTTCGTGAAAAGGCATTTCACTGAAACTATCAGTAGCAATGTTCACATTTTTACATTCAAAATTAAACTTTCTTTTATCATCTCCCCTTAACTCATTAAAAGCACTTAACGACAAGAGTAAATCATTACATAACTTATCCACCATTGCACATGTTATAAAAATAGGTGACATAAATTTATCATTTTCAGAATATATTGCTAAAGGTAGGTTAATGAGAGGAGCTTTTAAAGCTTGCCTGAAAGCTGACGTGAGGATAACACTTCCATGTGGCGTACGGTATTTTTCTGGTACAATGTCGGTTTTGACAACGGTTAATTACGTGCCTGTATCTGCTACTGCATTAATTAATTTACCATCACATATAAGTTTAACGGTTGGCAAGTCATCTATTAATTCTTTAACCTCTTGATTCACAGTAAAATATTTAGAAGAAATCTTTGCAGTTACGGCATTAGAATTATTCTTAATTTCTTCTATAGCAACCCTTTCCTTATCTTCATGCAACAATATATTATGATACTTAGAATTACATTTTGAACATTTTGATTGAGAAGGGCAATTTTTTATTCTACAATTCCTTTCGAAACAAAGAAAGCACCGATTAGAAGCGCTTAAACTCTCTTTCCTTTCTTCTGGAGACATAACGCATTTTTCCGAAGCATGATTTTCGCTTTCGCAAAATAAGCAAGGGAAAGTTTGAACAACTGCAATTTTGCTTACATTAGGGGAATAGCTGGCGCCAAATTTGTTGGCATTGAATGAATTCCGAGTGTGGAAGTTGTTTCGCTTTTCATTTGGTTGTGAATGCCTTCCAAGAGAATTAGCGTGACTCTTAGAATAAAATAAATTTAATGAAGTTCATTCGCGACTTTCAATTTCCCGTTTTAGAAATTTCATGAGGTTGTCGACATTAAAAGTTTCCTCATCTGCGTTTTGACGAGCAAAATCAAGCGTTATATCCTGAGGTATGCATTTCATTAACAATGGGTATAGTAACTTTCCATACGATTCGGTCTTGACCCCTATCGAATTTAGTGACCTTACTTGTACGTTGCAGGTATCATATAATTCCCTCAAAAAATTAATGTCATTAGAACTTCGGACAGGCCGTAAATTTAAAAGTTCATGCATGTAAGAATTAATAAGGAGATCTTTTCGACCATACCTCTCCTTGAGAATTTTAAAAGCTTCGTCGTAGTTTTCTGGAGATAAAGAAAAGCCTTCTATTGTTTTTAAAGCTGCACCGCCTAACAGGCTAAGCAAGTAATTAAACTTATCTACTTTAGATAGTTTTTCGTTTTGATTTATTGCCGTGTCAAAAGAATTGTAAAATGTCTGCCACATTTCAGCATTCCCATAAAATTTATCAATCATAATCTTTGGCAATTTAACATTATAATCAGAACTTTTATCGACACGAGAAATAGATAAATTGTTACTATCATTAGAAGAACCGTTAGAAACTAGCGAATTATTGCTATTTCTTTTTTTTTTCAATAATTTTGTGCCTCTAAAGCTCCATTTCGCAATTTTTTCTTCGTATTCCAAGGCACTTTCGATTTCGGTTTCAATGTCATTAACATCAGTCAAAGTTTTAATTTTTTCGTCTAACGCTTTCAAAGAAATAGCTTTTACTTTTAAAATTTCCAGTGATTTTTCAAGGTCTTCAAGGTTACCTGCTGCAATTAATGATTCAATAGCATTTGTTACTTTAGTAATGGCTGAACGAATAACTTTCCGTTCTTTCTTAGATTTCGTTAGCTCTTCAGCCATTTTTGTAACCTTGAATTCCACTTTACCACAAAATAAATTCAACAAATTTCTTACCTTTCTGAAGACTCACGCATTTATCCGTGAACTTTGCAGAATGACGTATCCTCATGTTCTGACACCACTGTCATATCCTTCTTTTTCTTGAGCGTGTAGATTCTGGATATGTATTTAATTCCTACCGTAGGTGTATCGTATTGTGTGCGTTGCATAAAACAGCCATTTTAATGGCACAAAATTTTATTAACACACAAATAAAAATAATAAGTACGAACGTTTAACACACAAGTATAACTTCGTATTTTGCATCTAAGCTGACATACAACACGTTTCCTTTATTACTTCGCTACTACCTACTAACTACTTTTCTCTAGTAAGTCTCATGAGAGAGAGGCGTTGCAGGCCGTTCGGCTAAACTGCGCATGCGTGGTCATCACGTCATGACACTAACCAAGAGATATATTTCTGTTTTATCCTGATATATTTTTGTGTGTTTAGAAAATTTTACCACAGTCGAAATGACGTGCTAATGAAAGTATTCTTTTCCATTTGGAAGTATGAAGTTGGTAATTTATTTTATGCATGCTGGTATGTAAAGGAAAATGTTTTTTTAAATTAATCTTATAGGAGCAAACAACGCTAATTTGCATTAAGACTACAAAATTGTGCCCTCTGCTTTTTGCCATTTTAATGTGGCTATCGACAAAATTTGCTGTAAAAATAGGATTGAAAAAAATTACTTTAGTTGCAGCAGTTAGGTTTAAAAATAACAGTAGAAGTTTCATTTTCAATAGCTGCCAACTTCCCCGTTTTTTTATTTTTAGGCTTTACTAAAAGTGTTTTCCAGCAATAAAATTAAATTGTGCAAATAAAATTTGTGCAGTTTAAGGTCCATCATTGAATTAATGAAGCTTAAATTGTGCAAATTTTATTCTCTCATCCCTAGAAATCTTCAGCATAATTTTTTGTATGAAATTTGATTTGATGTGAATTGTCTTAATCTACTGCAGACATTTATTGAACTTTATATGAAGGTTCACACAAATGTTTAATCAGTTAATATTTGTATTTAATTTTGTATTAATCAATATATATAGAGTCATTAGGTCGATTTTGGAAGATGAAACATGATAAATTTGCAGTACCTTTACCGTGATTCGATCTCTTAACCGTCCAAATTGCTTGCTAGATGTGCTCATGAAAGGCCAGGGGTCTTTCTTGGCTGTTTGGACCTAGGCATCAGATCCTGGTAGAAGTGAATTATTCCTCCATCATATTTTATTTTGTGCCTTTGTAGAGCAAGTTTTGATTTCTTAGAGACCAGGGACTTGCTAAAAATGCACCTTGCTGGGATTTGAATTCAGTACCTCCTAATTACTGTTGGGATGTGCCTCTAATTACAAAAGCACTTAGTAAGCAGGAAGAAAATATCTAGCAAATATATCGTACCAGGGATAAATAGAAAGGGCTAGCTCATTTCTTTGTTCGACTCCTCGCCAACGCGAGCCTAATGGGGGGACTTGACAGGCAGTAATCTGACGTCACTGTGATGCCACCTGTTCTGATTTCCCGCGTTTAAAACTGCAGTTTCATTCAGCTGCAAGACGATTTTCTAGAGGTTACATATTACAAATTAATTTTAATCATATATATATCTGTTTTCTAATAATGTATATATTTAAAATAATTTATATATATGTAATTTTAGTCAGTTTTTCTTTTAAATTCTATATTGTAAAGTATCGTTTACTTAATATGGCTTTTCGCGCTGTAGTAACATGCTGTAGCACTTACAAAAGTACGAAAGGATGAGCTATTTTATTTCATGGGACCAAAGGATCCAAATGAGATTTTGCTTTTGACAAAAGAATGGATACACAAATGTCAAAGACAAGATTCTATTAATGTGAAGAGCTGAAAAATCTGCAGCGAATATTTTCTATGCAGTGTTTATGAAGATGATATAAAAAATCGCTTGTTTGGATAGCCACAAAAAGAAACTGTTGAAATGGAATGCTGTGCCAAAAGTAAATTATGATGACAATAATAAATCAAATTTTAATGATTTTGAAATAAAACTCACAAATGAAAATGTAGATATTCCTGAATACCCTAAGTTTAAGGATAAACAAAAATGCATTGATAATTTGAAGAACAAAATAATATCCTTAGAAAATTGTATTAAAGTATTGAAAAATAGAGAAAAGAAAAATTTTAGAATGTTTGTTCAGCGGCAAAGAAGGTGTACGACATCTAGACAGAAATTGGTATCAGAAATTAAAATCTCAAAATAGCAAAATTTTAGGGGGAGGGGAAGCACAAATCGGAGAATTTGGAAAAATGTCTAAAGCCTATTTTTATAAAGATGCAGATTAATGTATTACTGAAAAGGAAGGAAAAAATCAGGTGGACTAGTGAAGATATTTCACGTTGCATTGTCATAAGAGCTCTGTCATCTTAAAGCTATGATTTTTGGAAAGAAAAAAAAATTAAGAAAAAAATTGGAATATCTTTACCTAGTATTAGCAAATTAAAGAAATGGTGCGCTAAATTTTAGTGTAGTCCGAGAATTCAAAGAGATGTTCTTACTCTAAAGAAGGAAAGAGGCGAATATTTGTATTCTGTAGAAAAAATATGCGTTCTCAGTTTCGACGAAATGCATATAGATTGAAAATTCTGGAACAAGTTCTCAGTTCTTTTCAAAATGTGCAGTTTGTTTTAACCAGAGGTCTCATTTCGCGCTCTGCCTCTAATTACTGAGAAACCACGTTTTAGATAAAGGATTTGTTTTAGAAGATGGAACTGTTTTAAATTTTGGTATTATTAAAGAGGTTTTAAATAGAGATTGAGAAAAAATCAAATGTGTCACAAACTAAAACCGAATTATTTAATGGTCAAGGGAAACAAGAGACAAAAGGTCGCTCCAGAGAAAACATTATTTTCAAAAAGTACCGCAAAAGGTATACTCCACCCCACAGGAATTCAAAAAACATCTGACTTCTATGAGTTAATCGATAATATCTTCGGTATTATGAATAGTACCAACAAGAATAACAAGTATTTAACAAACTAATTTTGTTAAGTACTTGTTAAAGTTATTTTTATTGTATCCTTTGTAACTAATTATTGATTAGATTTTGTGCTAGATTAGCATTCTAGATAAAATATAATAGTGTAAAACATCAAAGGAATTGGCGTAAAAAGAACTGCTTCCTTTACTCATGCTTTTGAAAAATTAAATAACTGTATTAGGTACTCTGAGTAAAGCTATTTTGTCAAAATTAAGGTAACAATCTTGCATACATTTATTTAATTGTAATATAGATGAAGGTATGAATTACAAAATTATTTTAAAAATATATATTATTATATTGAATCGGAAGAAAAATATGCTAATGTAAAATTTACAATTAGGCAAAAAAATCAAACTTAGATTAGCAGAAATTTTGCCATATATGTCATATATGTTTAAAACTATGTCAGTGTAAAATTGTTTTTTGAGTAAATTTAAATAGCTGCTATTATAGTTATCTTAGAAGCAGTATAAAAATTCTCACAGTTAACATGCAGATAAAGAAATGATTAGAAATAAACGTGCATTAAATAAAAAAAACCTGCAAATAAAAATAAAAAAAACCCACGGAACTTTATGTTAAAAGAGTAGCACATTTTATCTATTATTTTAAAATTGAGTAAGTATTATTAATTTTTTTAATGGTTCAGTCTAAAATGCATAAAGCAGTAACATTGTCTCTTCCAAATTATAGCTGTCTTTCACACACAGCTCATTTTAAACGCTGGTTCAAAAACGCTAATTTCCAAGCTATGAATTGCATCTGCGCGCTCAGTGTCATCATGACTACGTCATCACTTCTCCCTTTCTGCTTCAGGGGGAAAAGCTCTATGAGCTAGCCCTTCTCTTCTAAGTCCTGATATCGTACATTGCTAAAATTGTCAACATAATAGTATCTACATAAATTATTAGTTTTATTTTTACTGTTTTTAAAGTGCTTTGCTAAATTGAAGCTTTCCTTCCCTACTCACTATTTTCTCAGTATAAAATTGTTATCACAAAATGGAGCCAAAGAATATAAAAGTTAGACATACATTTCATGTCGGAATCATAGCACAAATAGTTGTATAAACTGAATTATGCATCAGAAAGGAAATTTAAATCAATCCTCAGTCTCTCTAAAATGTGTTATTGCACATCGTTAAAACCGTCCGGAAACTCCTGGTTTTTGTCAGGTGAATCTCCCAGCTTTTTATATTTCAAGGTCGGCAGCTATGCATTTTACTTTATACAGTCAAAAGTCGTTAATCCGGAATCGTCAGGACTTAGGCGATTCCGGATTATCGATTTTTCCGGATTATAGATCATCAGTTTAAATCTGGTAAGATGGCATGCAGAAATTATAAAATAAAAAATATGAAACCGTAATTTATGAAATAAAGAACAATTATGATCTAAAGGGTATCAAAATTTACAAAAAAAAAAAAAGCTTAATATTTATTTGTTTACTTTATTAAACATTTCTTTCAATGTAAGTTGTTTTGTTTTTTATGTGATAATACATTCTCTTTAATTCTATAAACAGACATAACTTCTTGTTCAGTTACAAAGTTCCACTGTTCAAGTCCTATAATTGCTGTGTCGAGAATACCGACTAATTTGTCAATCGAAATTTTTTCGTTTTCAATAACCTCTGTCACTTTCTTCACTATCGGAAGCGAATTATAATGACGAGGAATTTGATTTAAATCATATCAAAGACGAAGTACATCGAGATGAAATAATACATTTAGTAAGGAATTATAAGCCAAATAAAATAAAAACATCTGCCCTGAAGATAAGGATAGTGTTGACAGATCAACTTCCAATTCATTGCGCGCCGCCGCGTTAAAGATAAACAAAGTTTAGATAAACAAACGTTAAAGTTTAGATAAACGAAGGATGTGCCTCTATCCATTTTTTGCAGCAATTCCACTTCTTGTTTGATGGACATCGAAATATGCTTTCGCTTTTTAGATCCTTTGGCAGCTTCAGAATCGGAAATTCTTTTTGACATAATCGAAAGTTCAAGCTTACTTTTATAAAATTACTCTAACGGTCTGCAAAAAATAATAAGCCAGATCCAATTAGAAGATTAAGAACAACACAATCTGCAACATTAACTGAAATAGATAATTAGGTAATTTTAGCTTAGCTTATACCGTCCATTATACATTAAAAAACGTACTTTCCACACGCGCACACTCATATTTGCAGCCGTAAAGGTCTTACGCACATGCGTCAAAGTGACGCATGCGCAGAAAGTTTTTAGCTTTGAGGTCCGGATTATAGATCATTCTGGATTATGGGTGTCCGAATTAACGACTTTTGACTGTATTAATATTGGCATCAAAAGATAGGAATTTTCACTAGTGCTTTCAAATTTAGTACTGTAAAAAAACAAGCTGTAGTGCATTTTTAGTAGGAATAGGTAAATTACATCTCATCTGTTTAGTATACAATATAGAGCAGCATATACACTGCCCTCCAAAAGTTAAGGAACTACATGCTTTTTGTGTCTGATTTGAGAATGAAGCAACATAGAAACCAGAAATTTAGAAGACATGTTCACTAAACAGTTCTTAAATGAATGCGACATGGAATGTTTCTAAAGTTCAAAACAAACATGAATTACAACAAAAAATTGCACTCTTGGAAGAGAAATCCAGTCTTGGAGAAACAGTATATCACAGTTTTTGACAAAAAATGGGGTGGCAACATTACAGAAATGGGTTCTGATAAGGAATGTGTCTACCCCTAGCTGCAATACATTGACGGCAGTGACATTCCATGCTGTCAATTAAATTGTTGGTCAGTGAAATGGGAAGCAATGTCCAGACGCAGAGTAATCCTTGTTCAGGCTCATCAAACGACCTTGAAGGAGAACTTAAAGCAGCAACCTGTCTCCCAAGGTAATCTCAAAGATCCTCTATTGGATTCAGGTCTGGGGATTGAGCTGGCCATTCCATCCACTCCATACTGTGACCCTCAAGATAATTCTTCAGCAACCCAAGCTTGGTGCGGAAACGCATTGTCGTCAGAAGAAATCCAGGACCAGTAGTAGGGGCATATTGGCAGACATATTGATCAAGGATCTTATCTATATCTCACACCGGTCAAAGTTCCGCCATGGAACACATGCAGGTCAGTGTGACCACCACCGGGAGAGATCCCAGTCCAAACCATTATTCCACCACCTCTATAACTGTTTCTTTCCACAATGTGGGATTGATTGTATCTGGTGCATTGTTCCCTTCAGATCAGCTGATGACCTGAATCACTCTCTGTGAACCAGGACTCATCTGTGAAGAGAACAGATGCCCATTGTTGACTAGTCCAGGAGACGTGTTGCCTTGCCCAACATAAACGGCCACCTCTTGTCCTTGGGTCAAGGGTATACAAACAACTGGTCATCTTGCATGCAGACCTGTATTGTGCAGGTCTCTGCACACTGTAGTAGCTGATATTCTTGTTCCTGTTGCCACTAAATGATCTGCCATGAGCTGAGGAACAGTAATGTTACTCGTCCTTTGGGCCGATAGAGCTAAATAATGGTCTCTCGCAGGTGTTGTAACTCCAGGTCTGTCTGGAACATGTCTTCTAGACATGGAATCCTCAGATTCAAACTGATTCCATAGTCAGTGGACAACACTACGAGAGACAATGAGAAGTCTAGCAGCATCAGCTTGTAACACCCATCCATTAGATCGCCTGCCACCTCAACAAATCGGGCAAGTGATTTCTCCTGGATATTGTCAATGAAATTACTAATAACAATTGAAGATCAACACTCATGAACAAAACTTATAATATTTGCCTTTTTTCTCTAACTCCTATATAAGTATTCCTTTCTATAAAATAAAAGTTGTAGGTATTGTTTTTGCATACTTTTTCTTAAATTTTGTTATTATCATGCATGTAAACTGTGAATTTAAATATTACTGACTTTTTTTTCAATGCGAGCCTTCAAAAACATGCTGTTCCTTAACTTTTGGAGGGCAGTGTATTTTGTAATGCAGAAAGTGATTTCTTTGTCAAAGGTGATGCAGCCAAGCCAAGCAGCAGAATTTTGGAGTTCTTAGACTGTACTTGGTTGCCAAACATATATAGTGCTGGCTGCTATTTTTTGTACATTGCTTTATTTGTATTTTTTTGTTAGTCAAACCTTGAAATTATTTTTGATCCTGTTCTGTAGAGTCAATATTCTTGAAATTTTAATGACAGATACGTAGAGTTATTTTAAAAATTCAATATATATCTGTTGTTTTGTTTAATATAGAAGTTTTTTCCCCACATCCTTTCTCGAACTGATCAAACTAATTATCATAAAATTTTTCGTACTTAAGTATTAATGCAACCTCCTCAGTACAATTTGGCGATTTTTTACAGAAGGTAAAAGTTACTTATCGAGTACTGCTCAGTAGTTTTCAGCTCTTTTTGTTTTAGAAAGATTCTCAGACTATTGATATTTATCGTAAGTCGGTAAACAATAAAGTGTATTTATTATCTGTGAAAAGAAAACACACTTTAGCAACATAAAATACAAATTTGAACTATTAATAAAGGTTATATGACACATTAAAAAAGGTAAAACATTTTTCTTCAAATCTTTCTGTAATTTTTTGCACTTTTCTCTTGAAGTACGCAGTGATCTATTTTCACTTAAAAAGAACATCAGAGAGTTGCGGAGACTCGGCATCGTACAATCCTTTAACAGTGGATGTCTAAAAAATGCATTTCCTTGTTGTTCCCCTAAGAAAAATTTCAGCAAAATTCTGTATTCTTGCAGATATTGTTTCGCAGTTTCTTCCATTGCTGGCAAATTCTACAAGCTCATATTTTAGAATGCAAAAAATATCACGATTTGTATATAAAAATCGTTGAAACTGCAAATACAACAAAAAAGAACAAACAAAAATGGCAGTGTTGCTTGATTAAAAGGAATGTTATAATGCATGTTTCTGGAAGAGTGGTTATGTGCATAGTTGCTAGAGTTTGGTGATTTCTACTAAGATAATTCCATTAATATACAAGTACATCTTTGTCCCTTCAGTTAGTTAGAAAAATAAACATCTACATGGCATTTACATGTATTCCAGAATTGGCACGTATCCAGATTTCAGCAGTTTTTCAGAAATCATTCCATTTATATATATATATATATATATATATATATATATGTAATGATATTTTTAAATCAATTTATTAAATTAAATTCTATTAATATTGCTTAATAACGTGTTAGCGATTCTCTACCTAAATTGCATCCCTGTTCCTAAATTTTGGCGAAATCCTTTCTTTACTATAAAATATATTAACCTGTTGGCGCCCACCAAATCGCCAAACTCATAAATCTGTCATATTACATAAAGTACTTAAGAACACTCCTGATGAGAAGATAGCGTCACCTCGTGATTTCAATTAATATCGCTGATTGGAGGAGCTTCGTGACGTACACATATGTATAAATTAGGCTTCTGCTCGAGGTACAGGGAGAACGCTTGTGAGATGGATGCTAAAATAAACCTACCACTTTATATTCCAAAATTTGTCTCATTCCTGTTGCCCCGGCTGCACAAAACAAATAATGTCTGAGAAATTACATTTCAGAAAGCCGGCAGGATACCACTTTCAAAGGGATTATCTAAAAAAGAAAATACCCCAAGGATTATACGGATAAAATGTTACGCACTTTAGATGAATTTGCCGCTGTGCAACTTCTATGTTTCTACATTTTTCGGTAGGCGTTCTTGCTTCAAGAGAATCATCCTTCTGTTACCTGTATTCTGGTATTCTGCAGATTATTTTACGTCCAGAGAAGCATCCTTCTGCCCCCTGTGATGTGTGATTTGTGTTTCCATCGAAAGTTCGTCGTTCATCAAATGTGCTCTTACCGTTGACCTACTTTTGAGGATGGAAATCTTTCCCTACGTCTACGCCGTTCTGTGTTGCTCTCGAGAGCTTTGTGCTTGTGTGGTGATTGATCGTGTTTTGCGAAAATCTAAACAAGAGTGCACAAAAATGTGTATTTTCGTGTCGGTTTCATCACTCGTATTCTCGTCACAATAAGTCAAACAGAAGCAATTAGTAAAAAGATTGGTGATGCAAATGATATTATTACTATTGAGTTATAATTACTGATTTAATAATAGTGTTTTTATTTTGAAAATTTTAAAAAGTATTATTTTGTTATAAATGTTTTTTAAATTTGGTATTTAAAGGATGTATTTTGGTTTTAATATTGTTTTGGGAAAATTTAAAGAGTATTATTTTTGAGTTAGTTTTATTTATGAAAGTATTATTAGTTTTATTTATGAAAGTATTATTAGTTTTATTTATGAAAGTATTATTAGTTTTATTTATAAAGTATTATTAGTTTTATTTATAAAGTATTATTAGTTTTATTTATGAAAGTATTATTAAAAGAATAATGGCTAATGAAAACCTCTCTGATCCTGATGATTCATTAAGGGCAGCTAGCGCTGAACTTGAAACAAGTATAATTAATTCCCTTTGACGCGCAGAATGATATGGATATAAATTCATGGCTTGAGTACTTTAACAAAACTCATTTAGATAAAGATGAAACGTGGAAGCTTAATAATGTAGCTCGATATCTAAAAGGTAATGCACTTAGCGTATATGTCAAAAACTGCCATAAAATTACTAAATATGTGGAATTAGTCCAAATAGGAAAATTTTTTCGACCCCACTTTAACTACGTTTGGTGATTTTGCCAATTACAAGTACAATCATAAAGAGGACATAACGCAATATTTTCGCAAAAAATTAGATATTGGTAAAAAATTAAATCTAACTCATGAAATGATCTTGGAGGGTCTGACGGATGGCCTTCCTACAGAATTAAAATCCTTAATGACGATCAACGCACCCTCTGACCCCATCTCTTGGCTTACTCATGTCCATAAGCTTATTAAGATTAGCGAAAATCAACAAATCAAAAGTGCACCTCCCAGATTTGTTACTCTGATTGCGAACAGTCCCCAAGATTACAATCAATTTAATAAAAGTAGAATTTCAGCTACTGTGAGACAAGATTCTCCTAGACCCAACAATTTCCAACGTTTTCAGAGACCAAGTAATTTTTATAATCGGTTCAGTGGTCCAGGATTTACAAGCCATCATAATTATAATTCTCAAAATAGATTGCCATTGCCACCTAGTCCCTGTAGACTTTGCACCCGTAACGGAATCCCAAATGCTTTTCACTGGTTTCAGGTTTGTCCTTTCAGAAGGGAGAGATCTGATACACCTAATGTTACGCCCCTTGCAATAGAACCAACCCCAGAAACCCCTCACAGTAGTTGACTATTAAAGGTGTCGGGATATTTGCCCAATAAGAAACGTCTAGAGTGTGTTGTAGACAGTGGTGCCACCATATCAATAATTTCTTCCAAAACAGCTAGACAATTACGTTTAAAAGTACAAAGAGTTAGATCATTTTCAGTAACCCAAACTAAAGGAAAAATAATCTTCAACAAAATATGTTGTATAAAAATGAAAATTGGACGGATTAGTAAACAAATTACCTTGTTTGTTCTTGATAATAATTTGAATTATGTAATTTTAGGACTTTACGAATGCAAATTATTTGAGTTGAGTATTGATTGTACTAATTTAAAAATTAAACAGAGAGCTATTGTACTTAATGACGACTGCCATTTTGACAGCCGACCCATATCTCTACACCTCCAACTTCAAGGTGGTACAACAAATGTTTATCCATGTGTTAATAATAATAATGATGATGATGATGTAAGAAATTTTCCAACCTGTAAATCTCGGACTACAAATCCAAAGGAATTAGTTTCTCAGTCTAACATTTATGTGAAAAATGCTGTTTCTAATACTGTCGATAACAAAGGGTATAACTTGGAAAAATTGTTAAATGATTATTCATCTGTGTTTTCTAAAAATAAGTATGATGTAGGAAAAATTAATATTGAACCTCAACGAATTAATTTAAATTCTGATTTGCCTGTATCATTAAGACCTTATAGAACATCCCCTATGGAAGAAGAGGAAATTAAGACCCAAATTGATCAATTATTACAAGCAGGTATAATTAAAGAAAGTTGTAGCCCATATTCATCCCCCGTGACTTTAGTACTTAAACGTGAGGAAGGTAAGAAAACTAGATTATGTATAGATTATCGAAAATTGAATTCCCTGGCTAAAACAGATGCAAACCCTCTTCCTCGCATTGACACTTTGTTAGACAAATTAAGTAAAGCAAAAGTATTTTCTACAATTGATTTGAGATCTGGTTTCTGGCATATCCCGATTCACCCTGCAGATACTGATAAATTAGCTTTTTGCACGAATTTTGGATTATTCGAATGGTTAAGACTCCCTTTTGGTTTCAAAAATGCTCCTGCAATTTTTAACAGAACAATTAGACGAATATTAACAAAAAATAAAATTAATTTCGCTTGCAGTTACTTTGATGATATAATCGTTTACTCTTCCTCTGAGAAGGAACATTTAGAACATTTAAAAATTTTATTTGAGGTGTTTAAAGAGGAGCATATTAAATTGAATCGAAACAAATGTGTGTTCGCCCGAGATCAGATCACATTTCTTGGCTATGAAATAAAAAATGGTAGAATAATTCCCGATAACCATAATATAGAAGTTATTAAGAAACTTAAAAACCCCAGTAACACCAAAGAGTTACAAAGAGTTTTGGGAAGTGTGAATGTGTATCATAGATTCATTCCGAATTATGCAACTATTAGAGCTCCATTAAACAGACTCTTGAAAAAAGATGTCAAGTGGGAATGGGATGACCAATGTCAAAAAGCTTTCGACAAAATGAAAAGAATACTGATTTCCAAACCTGTTTTACAATTGTATGATTCCAGTAGGCCATGTCATATTTTTGTTGACGCTTCTCAAACTGCTGTTGGAGCTGTTTTGAAACAACCAGATGAAAATGATGTCCTTCACCCTGTATCATGTCATTCCCGAACTTTAAGAAATTATGAGAAAAATTATACGATTACTGAGTTAGAATGTTTGGCCATAGTAGATGCCCTAGACAAATTCTATTACTATCTGCATGGACAAAAATTTGTTATACATACGGACCATGCGGCCCTCGTTTGGCTCAAAAATGTTAAAAATTTAAAAGGTAGACTCTTCCGTTGGTCACTCAAACTAAGTATGTTCAATTATGAAGTAAATTATCAGAAGGGCTCTACCAATATTGAAGCTGACATGCTTTCTAGACATCCTGTTTCACAGCACCTCCAACATTATGTACATTTACTTGATAGAAATGAAATAATCCAACAACAAAAAACTGATAATGTCTGCGGAAAAAATTACCAAGAGATAAATGATATGATGGTAATTAAGAAAAAGAATTTTTATAAAATTGTAGTACCTAAATCTTTAAGATTAAAATTGTTGAATAAAACCCATGAAAATTTTGGTCACCCGGGAGTTCAAATTATGCTTAACTTAATCACCTCTCAATATTATTGGCCTCATATTAGCGAAGATATCAGAAATTTTGTTAAACATTGTCATACTTGTCAACTTAATAAAAAGAAAAAACAGAAAAAATTTGGTCTTATGCAAGACGTACCCCCAACCGACAAACCTTTCGAATGTCTCTCTATTGACACTGTGGGAGGATTTAATTATTATAATTCTACAAAAAAATATTTGCATATAGTTATTGACCATGCAACAAGATATGTCTGGGCTTTTCCCTCTAAAAGTGTAACTTCAGAAACCTATGCCAATTGTCTAAAACAAATATTTCAAGTACAAGTCCCCGAAAAAATTCTGAGTGACAGGAATGCAGCCTTCACTTCCTCTAGATTCAAAAAATTTCTTAAAAAGCATAATGTTAAACAACTTTTAACTTCATCTCACCATCCCCAGACAAATGGTAAAGTAGAAAGAGTAAATCAATCAATAGTAAGTCGACTAAAATGTAAAGTAAATTCTTCTTCTAAAAAAGTACCGTGGACTAAAGTGCTAGAGCAAGTTGTTATCGAATATAACAACTCCCCTCATACGGTAACTAAGTTCACCCCAGCATACTTACTATTTGGTAACCTCCCTTTTGAATCTCCAATTGATCAAAATAAATACCCTTCCTTAAATGAAGCAAGGGCTTTAACAAAGAAAAGAACTATCGAATACCACCGAAAGAATAAAACTAGATATGACATCAGATTTGTAGAATCTAAATTTCAACCTGGAGATTTTGTCCTTTACGAGGAATTTGAATACCCAAATACTAGAAAATTGACTTCACCCTATTCAGGCCCTTATCGGATTATGAATAAATTATCTGAAGTTAATTATGAAATCGACAGGGAAAATTTTCACACGAAGAAACCAACTGAGATTGTACATGCGTCAAAATTAAGGTTCTATTATCCACCCGAGAACTTTAAATTACATCATGAATAAATCAAAATTTATAAATCAATAAACTATTCATAACCCTTCTTTTAGTTTTCATCCTGTTGTCCCCCTTAATAGTTGATTTATCTCTCAGTGTCTGAAAAGTTTGTCTCCCTTTTCTTTTACTGGGCTCCTTCAAACTTGAGTTTCAGGTTCAATGCACTTTCCGTGTGGGAAACACTCAATTGAGGCTATACTACAAGTAGAGTACTATACCCTCACATTTCCTTGAGCTCATGTTTTCCTATGTTTGTGTTATAAATTGTAGTAACAGTTGAAAAAGTTAAATTTCAGTTGTTGAAATTTCTGAATTTCATTTTATGTTTCTGCAGCATCGTATACAAAAAACTGGTATGGATGTTGGAAGTTAAATTTTGTTTTGTTATCATTAATAAGAGAAAAATAGAGTGACAAAATATGTTAAAAACCTAGCAAAATGTGTATTTTCAACAAGAGTATAAGAGCTCTAGTATCGTGACATAAAAACTCAAATGTTTTCAGTGCCAATGCTGATCCATAATTCTAGCGCTAATTAAATGATCCGGAGATCTCCAAAGACCAGTAAAAGATTGAAGATGAGCCTGAATGACAACTCTAATGATTGTACGGACTCATACACAAACTGTGAATGGCATGCCCTAAGATATAAACTTACAAATTCAGTTACTTCCTATATTTCCTATTGCCGCGAAGCTAACCAGCAATATGTTATTAGTGCTTTATTTGTTCTGCACTTAGTTACTATATTATAATTTCATTAATCATTTATTCTATTTTATATACTGTATTCAAATATTTTATGTCATATTTTATGTAAACATTTTGTGTGCCTTGAGATAAATCCAATCAGTTTTCCTACTCACTTAATTTCCTAATAACTAAATTTTCTGCTCTCACTATCTGGACTGTCTTGGGTCGACGGCCGCGACTGCAAGCCTTTTCAGATGGGGGGGATAATCTGTAATGATATTTTTAAATCAATTTATTAAATTAAATTCTATTAATATTGCTTAATAACGTGTTAGCGATTCTCTACCTAAATTGCATCCCTGTTCCTAAATTTTCGCGAAATCCTTTCTTTAGTATAAAATATATTAACCTGTTGGCGCCCGCCAAATCGCCAAACTCATAAATCTGTCATATTACATAAAGTACTTAAGAACACTCCTGATGAGAAGATAGCGTCACCTCGTGATTTCAATTAATATCGCTGATTGGAGGAGCTTCGTGACGTACACATATGTATAAATTGGGCTTCTGCTCGAGGTACGGGGAGAACGCTTGTGAGATGGATGCTAAAATAAACCTACCACTTTATATTCCAAAATTTGTCTCATTCCTGTTGCCCCGGCTGCACAAAACAAATAATGTCTGAGAAATTACATTTCATATATATATATATATATAAAACTGTATAACTTATGTGTAGATTTCGTTGCTATATAAGATTAACAAATGTGCTGTTTTGAATTAGGATAAAGAGAGGAGGAAGAAGGAAAAATGAAACAGAATATACAGCGAAAAATTATTGCAATTTTAATTGTTAAAAAAATAATAGTTAAGTATAAGTTACACATTTTATAATATAAACATTTAGAAGAATATGTAAATAGAAATAATTATTTTATTTAAATTACATAAAATACCTTCTTATATGTAAATCATGTATATTTCATATAAACTTATAAAGTATTTCTCCCGCCTACTTAGCATGCCTTTGTGGTATGGTGGTCTGCACGCACCTTCAAAATACCTAATGTCTCTACAAACTTACTGAATATTAGCTAATGTACGTAAATATCTAATTTTATCGTCGATTTCATCATAGTTTCTTACATGATTCGCGATTACCAAGTGCAAGTTTTCATATTTTCTTTTCTTTTCTTTTCTTTTTTTTTTTTTTAGTTCAGTATGCCTTGTATTTACAATAGCTAGTAATAAACATTGACAGGCTAAATCTTTTTTTCAGACCTAAAGACTTTTTTTCATACTAGGATGGCTATAATTAAATAATGAATTTAGTACCTTATGAAAGCTTTCCTAATAATTTGTTATTTTAGGAGATTTTTCGAACGCTGCTTCATGATGATTCCGCACTTCGATTGGAAGCAGTAGTTTTCTAAAACTTTTTTGACTGCATTATTTTTGACTTCATCATTTACATTGAAACATCAATTTCTATAGATCAAAAGTATGCAAAAATAGAGTAAATAAAAAACAAAAATAAACTATTGGCAGTTACAGGGAAAAAATGTCGTATAGGGGGCAGTGGTATAAAATATTACAGTACATGCAAAATTTTACTATAGTTTTCATTCTTTTATATACTGCCTCTGAAAAAATACATTACAAAGTCCATAATACGGACTCGTCGGGAAATAAAGAGCAATTATGAATTTACAAAAAAAGCTTAATATTTATTTGTTTACTTTATTAAACATTTCTTTCAATGCAAGTTGTTTAAGTTGCTTTGTTTTTTTGTGCTAATACTTTCTCTTTAATTCTGTCTTCTATAAACAGACATAACTTCTTGTTCAGTTACAAAGTTCCACTGTTGAAATCCTGTAATTGCTGTGTCGAGAATACCGACTAACTTGTCAATCGAAATTTTTTCGTTTTCAATAATCTCTCTGTCACTTTCATCACTATCGGAAGCTCGCATGTGTAAACACTTTACTGGGTTTACGTGCAAGTGTAGTGGACTCGCACATTAAACGTGCATATGTAAGTGTGTGGCTTTAAGGTCCAGATTATAGATCATTCTGGAAAATAGACGTCCTGATTACGGACTTTGTACTGTATGAGCGTTTGTCCAGTATTTTTTCAAATGATCAAAAAATTTTTCTTTAAAAAATTCGAGTAGGTGTGGGATGTTCAAATCGATTAATTATTGATTGATTAATGTTAGAATATTTCTACGTATTTTATTGATTAATTATTGATTGATTAATGTTAGGATATTTCTACATATTTTATTTATCAGTGGGCTTATTTCCATGCGAGCTTTTTTCTGTGTGAGCATATTTCTAAGTGAGCATTTTTCCATGTGAGTATTTTTCTAGGTGGGCATATTTCTGTGTGGGCTTTTTTCCTGTGAGCATTATTCCTGTGGGCTTTTTTTCTTGTGGGTTTTTTCCTTGGAACCCTTTCTAACCTGCTGAATTTATATTGTTATTCAGATGCTGATTATGCAAGTAATAGGGATGACCACGTGTCTATGGGAGGATTTATATTATATTTAAATGAAGTAGTGGTAATCTGGAAAACTGTTAAACAAAAATATGTAAGTTTATCAACCATGGAAGTGGAGTATATCGCCTTATCGGAGGCAGCGAAGGAATTAATGTGGACGAAAAATGTCTTACAAGATGCAATTTTAAAGTTTAATTTAAGAGAATGCAAACTATTTTGTGATAACAAGTCTGCCATTGATTTTTCTAGATTGCCAATAGAAAATCACCGAACTAAGCACATAAATGTAAAATATCACTTCATTAGAAGACTAGTAAATGATGGAGTGTTTGACATTGAATTTATCACCAGTAAATTAAATACTGCGGACTTATTTACAAAAGCAGCAACTGCTGTTAATTTAAGGAAGTTTTGTTTAGATGTTTTTTGTGTTTAAAGACAATAAGTGTTTTCGTATAATAGAATTGAACTATGAACCTCTGTAATTCTGTGTAAGTTTTGTTTTTGTATTTGCATGAGTAAAAGAGGGCCGTTTGTTGGCTTTAGTTTTCCTTATGGAAATTTTGGTCGGAGGTCAATCGGCGGTAAGCTAACGTGGTTGCCGCTGATTGGCCGATGACGTCCAGATCTGCGGGTTGGCTGAGTATTATATATATGTACGCTGGTATCGGCGAATGTGTGTATTATGAGTTAGCATTATGCTAGTTTTCTTTCTCTCAAATGGTTTTAAATGTAAAGGCTACAGTGTTAACTTATTTTAATTTACAGAATAAAGCATGAATTTTATTTAGATTAATCTTAGGTTTATTTAAGGGAAGCAAAATATGCTTTGCCTTTATCGCCACTGCTAACAGTAATTAGACAGGTGCTTATTTTTTTCTTAAAATGTGCTTGAAAAGTGCTTATTTTTTTAAACTAAAATGTGACTACGAACCCTGTGGGAGCTTAACAAAATTTGAAAAAACAATAGAAGATGTACTACAGAAATGACATGTTAGCCTTCATTAGCTTCAGTTCTTTAAATTTTGTATCATTTAAAATCTGCCATTGTTAGTAGTGCCACAATTTTATTTTTAGTCACATATGACAAGAATGTTGGAGTTTATAAAAATTATGTTTTATTATGGTGATATACTTATTTTTTAACAGTTTAGAAGTTTTATGCATGTTATTTATTTCTTTTGTAGCATTAAATTTTTCATACTTTTCCTTTAGCTAAGTGCCGTGATCCTAAATGTGCTCTAAAGCACCAAATGTAATTATCATGGGTAGCTGTGCAGTGATGTTGGCAGCAAAGTAGGAATTAATAAGTAGGATCAATCAACACCAATCAAAAAATTTTCTCTTACAAGATTTTTCTGCTGCTTAAGCTAATGGATTGGCAACTGCTGGATATGAATACTTGCAGTCATCAGAAAATGAAAAACTGCAATCATATAATATAATTAATATGCATGATGCCAAATTTGTGCAATTGTCTGAAGTTTTTTAAGTGAAAACTTTTAAGTTTAGTTAAGTTTTAAAAATTTTGCCATCCTTAAATTATCAAGCTCAGTGCTTCACTAAAATCCAAAAATTTTGTCGCCCTTGAATTTTGCTGCTGGGCATGACAGTATCGGTTGAACTGTCTTTGGCACCAGCCCTGCTGTTATTACACATATCATTGCAAATTACTGTTGTTATAGGCTTGGCAATTCTGGTGACTTATCTTCCAACTTTGGTTACTGCTTTAAACAGGAAATACGGAATGGTCATTCTTTTCATCAAGTTTTATGTATCTTTAGGGATGCCACCGTCTACTAGATTTTATACTAACACTTATGTTTGGCATTAAGTGGAGCTCCATGAACAGAAAATTACCAGTTCTCTCAATACTTCTGTAAACTTTTATAATACTTATGTTTCTTATGAAAATAATTTTCTTTCCCACTTTTCCATGTACAAAATGGGCATATTGCTGGTAATAATCTGTAAAAGGATCAGTAATCCTTAATAATATTAAGAATATCAACAACAGACTTGGATGCTAGTTGCATCAATGTATATATAGTAATGAAGTGTGGACTTTAAAAAGTTACATTTATGAGCCTTCATGTATTAGTACATAGGACAGAATTTTTGCTAGCTGTAAATTTTTAGCTTTCCGTAGGTAAAAGTTCCTGAATCTCCTTTCTTCTTGCTGTCTGGGACATTTGAGAGGGGGGGGAAGTCATCTTTTACCCCCATTTCTGATTTTTCACATCTGAAGACTGTTGGAAGCATCGTGTAATTTTATTTGGTTATCCTCTTAAAATCAAGTTTCACCAGGAACAGCCTATTTGCTGGTTATTGATATTGTTAGTCGTGAAGTTACATCATTTTATAATGTTATATGTCAATATTACTATGTAAGAACTACTAGGGTACATTATTAGTTACTAGAACAGTTTTTATAGTGTAGGAACATGTCATCTCTTACTTCCTAGTGTCTCCGCTCTTTGATATCAGCATTCAGATTGGAATTTGGAGGATGAACCTTACAAGAAGGTTGTCTTCACATGGATTTAAATATATACAACCCATAAATTAACAAATATTCAGAGAGAATCTGAGAGTTGGCCCTAGATTTACAAATGCAGTTTTAACCCCTCAACATTATTTTGCATTTGTAGCCAACCTGCGTGGGTTTGACTGTCAAGGGGCACAGGTGTGTGGTGTGGTAATAATTAACAGATTTACATGTACAGTTAACTATGATCCTAACCTTGAGATGGGCCCACCAGCGGCCGAGCGGTAACGTCATTGAACACTGGTAATTCGGTCCGAGGTTTGAATCCCACGAACGGGCTGGCTGCTTGGGTGTTTTCATGGTTTTTCCCATGTGTAACGTGTATACGAGCCAGTTTCTCTTAAAAAGTCCTCCATGAAGGCATCCCTCCCTTAAGGCAGATAACCCTCGAGTGCTTTGCCGTAATCTAATAAACCAAACCAAACCTTACCTTGAGATGACCACTGGGCTGCAGAAACTAACCAACAAAATTAACTCTCTCACTCTACAACTGTAACTGGGAAAATTTCTGTAAACTGTTGACTGGGAAAATATGTGTTTTACAGTCTAATGTAGCTAAGAACAAATATACGGGTTTTAAGAAAGTATTATATGAGCAAAAATACTAAAACTAAGCAGTTTGAATAAATGAACATATTTATTTCATATAGTTCTAAGAAAACATAATAATTGTATGTACATGCTGCATGTAGCAAAATTGATTCTTCTCTGTTCTGAACTGAAATTGTAAAGAATTATATGCTGTGTTGTGCCATATTTCTTTCACTGAAAAAATGTATGCATCACTTTTAAGTCTACATTTCATGTAACTACAGCTTGTAAAAAGTAAATACACTCAATGTATATTTTTATACTGACCTGTATAATTATGCAGAATTGCTACAAAATTTTGTTAATTTTTTCCAGCCAATAGTCTGTATGAAGCTCTTGACTTTCATCAAAAAGAAAATCTTCGGCTTAGAGTAAGTAAAGCTAATCTTGAGCAAGATGTTATTGAGCTTCAGAAGAATCCTGATTCTAGGTAAGTATTTTTGAGAACTTGCGCCTACCTCAACTACTAACTATTTAATTCTGGCTTAAGGTAAACAAAATATCTATTAGTATGAGATTGAATTTCTGAACATATTCAAGAAATGCAATTTATTATACTACCCTACATTGAAAATGCAGTACCAAGAAGGAGTAGTCTGAAAATTATGCAAATTTCACGGTAGATGCATGTCACCGAGTTATATGAAGGTGCAGAAGGTTCGATTTTCGTGTCTTTTTTTTTTTTCTGCTAGGGAAATCATCCCAGAAAATTTGTTCTTGTCTCAGAGGATGCATGTAATAGCAATTGATATTGAAGCAAATGACAATTTTCACATGAATTTTTCGAATCATATACAGTAAAAAAGTTACCTCCATAAACATTTATTATGCTTATTACTAGTCTTTTCTGGTAATATTTGTCATGAAATGGCTAGGCGACATCTGCAGTAAAGGTGCCAACTGGTATCAGACATTCCAAAATAAGACTCAATTTTACCATGTGCAAATGCTGCAGGAATGCACAAATGTAAACATTTAGTAATCAGAAAAAGTACATAACCTCAGCCATTAGATAAAGCAAAGATTTTTCTACTCGCACCTTAAGTGCATGTTGGTCTGTTGGATTATTTGATAGATAATCGCTTACAAACGTAAATTTACCGAATATGAAAAAGAGATGGAACGTTTGAAAACTCTATTAGATGAAGTTGAATCTTCTGAAAAAGAAATTGATCAAGATAGTGAAATTGAATCTGATGAAGAAATATACAGTTCTCATGATAGTGAAGTGAATTTGAGCAGAATGATGAAGACGATGGAAATCCTGATTTAGCAAAAAGTATTTTTATTAGCAAAAGTAAGAGTTTGGCAGAAAGGAAAACCAAATCAAAAAGTGAAAACTTCTCAGAATATAACAACTCATTTACCAGGATGAAAAAAAACTGCACGCAATGTAACAGAGTCTCTAGAAAGTTGGGAATTGGTTTTCAATGCTAAAATGATACATTCCATTGTAGAGTGTACAAATACTTATTGAAAAAATATCGGTAAATTACACAAGAGATTGGGATGCCAAAACGACAAATGATGTGGAAATTAGAGCACTTTTTGGGCTTTAATATCTGTTCGGCTTGTATAAATCGTCGCATACAAATACGCAAGATTTGTGGGCTACTGCTGGATCAGGCTTTGAAATTTTACGGAACACGATGTCATATAAAAGATTTAATTTTCTTCTCAGGTATCTACAGTTAGACAATGTGACCAATCATGAAGCTCGGAAAAAATTAGACTAACTGGCGGCTGTGAGGGAATTTTTTGCTGATTTCAATGAAAATTGCCAAGAGATTTACATTATTGGTGAATATGTTATTATCAGAGAAAAATTAGAGAAATTTTGAGGGGGGGGGTTTCTTTTGTCAATATATACCCAGCAAACCAGCGAAGTATGGAATCCAAAATATTTGCCTCAGTAGATTCAAGAACTTTCTACAGCTATAACATGGAGATATACGCAAGACAACAGCCAGAAGGTCCCTTTAGAGTTAAAAATTTACCATTTGAAATTGCAAAATGCCTGTGCACTCCTTTGTTTGGATCAGGCAGAAACGTAACAATGGATAATCGGTATACGAGTTATCCTCTAGCAAACAAACTTTTATCAACGAAGCGAACTATCGTAGGAACCTTGAGAAACAAGGCTGAAATTCCCACCAAGTTCGTCCAAACCAAAACTAGAAACATTTATTCATCTATATTTGGGTTTCAAAAGAACACGACACTAGTATCGTATGTGCCTAAAAAATCAAAATGTGTAGTTTTGTTATCTACAATGCATTGTGATGATGCCATCGATGAAAGTAATGATAGGAAGAAACCAGAAATAATTCACTTTTATAATCCAACAAAAGGTGGTGTAGATAAAGTTGATGAAATGTCATCATTATATTCGACAGCTTGAAAAACCAACAGATGGCCGTTTTTTACTGTGTTGAACATCGCTGCAATAAATGCCTGAGTTGCCTTATTCTCAACAAAGACCCCTCCCTTACAATATCAAAATAAAAGAAAATTCGTAAAAAATTTGGCTATATCTCTTATACAGCCTCACATAGAGATAACAAAAAATATACCAGTGCTTCCTAAAGTGCTTCATGAAAGCATCAATAATGCAACTTCTAGTGGATCAGAAAAACGCTCATCAAAGAAACCAAAACTCGACAAAGGCCGATGTGCTATGTGTCCAAGATCCAAAGACAATAAAACTACAATTTCTTGCAAAGTATGTGATAATTTTTCATGTAAAATTCATTCTTCCTCTTTGCCAGAAGTGTATGTTAGCTTCTGATCCCTGATTAGGCATGTAATTATTTTGCATGGAATTTTTTCTTAAATATTAAAATATGTTTTCTTAAGTAAAGAAGCATAGTTTCATAATGAAATATTGCAATTATTGTTTATAATCAAATGGTTTCTATAAAATTTATAACACATTTTCCTAATGAAACTGATTGAGGTGACGCAGTCAACCCGTGCGACCTGCAACGTCAGTGTTGGATGTGTGCCTTCTGTCGGGTTAAACAACTTTTTGCTTTTGGGGATGTGAATTCTTTTATTAAACAAGTCTAAATTTGGCAACTTATCAATATTTTGGTGATTTAGAGATCAGTTTCT
This sequence comes from Stegodyphus dumicola, assembly GCF_044657685.1. Taxonomy (NCBI): domain Eukaryota; kingdom Metazoa; phylum Arthropoda; class Arachnida; order Araneae; family Eresidae; genus Stegodyphus; species Stegodyphus dumicola. The sequence goes on from NC_140780.1 coordinate 251,836,126, forward strand.
ATAGATAATTTTTAATTCCGAGATCTGGGAATTTTTTATTAACATTGTAACATTTATAAATTTCATTAAAATAATTGTAATATAATGAAATTATATTAAAAAAATAGCATTAAAATAAAACATTTTTATTTTTTGCTGTCATATTATAAATTTTCATTTTGGTAACTTATACAATATTTTGAATCTGAAAAATAAATAAGGTATAATGTTATAAAGCACAGTTTATGAAACAGTTCTTAGCAAAAGCAAAATTAACTATGTAATAAATCAAAAGTATATCCTTTTTAATTTTCCCCATTTAATTGTCTCGCAATATCCAGAATATGCATCAGTTTTCTCTATAAAATTAATTTTAGACTTTTTATTTTCCAAAATATATATATATATATATTTGGTATTACAGAACTGGTAAATTAATTTTTCTTTGGGATTTTAGGCATTGCAGCTTGAAAAGTTTAAAAGGTCTTGAAGGCAAGTTTTATAGAATCGCGATTCTAGAATATTCCAGAAAAATTTGACAAAATGAAAAAGGTCTCCATGGTATTAACACGTAGTAAATGTGTAAGTTTGCGATGAATTTCTTACTTTTTGGAGGATGTCTGGAAGAACAATGAAAACATATTATTTGAATGTTTTACTTCTGATACTAGAATCCTTTTCTTTAGATGTTTATCATCCTTTTATTTTCTCTACTTTTCACTAGACACAAGGATGGAAAATATCAAAACTGCTTCTGATCTTATCACATAGACAAGGCACTATAGAAAGGATTTTTTTAATTAAAAAAGAAATTGAAAACCTACAATTTAAAAGATTCATCTAATATGTCTTAATGCATCAGACACAGGGCTGGTGCTAGGCATTTTCCAACCTGATACAATCTCTGAGGATCCTAAATTCTTCTGCCTGTGCCTTTCTAATTTCTGCTTCCAATGCCTGCTCTAAATTCTAAAAGTGTTGCCATTTCTGGATTTTGTTTCTTAGTGTGTCACCAAATTCTAAAAATTCTGCCACACCAGCTCTGTAACTGGCCCTTACCATATATTTAATATTTTTTCTGAATGCTCATATTACTAAAGAAATAAAATTAGCAGCTTTTTTTACACATTCTAAATACAGTTAGTTTTTTTTAGAATAGCAGAAATCCTTAATTAAATCCAAAAATTTTAAACTAAAAAGGAAACGTGTTGAAGAAAGAAACTGAATAGATAAAGAAAATTATTTTTCAAAGATATGTACAGTTATTATTTTATAAATTACCCAGTTGTTTATAATTTTAGCCTTTGCTATAATTTCCCGTTTCGTTTCCTCATATGGTAGAGTTACTGAGCCAGCTTAAATTAAAATTAAATTGAATAGTCTTTTATCACTAGTCCACATTCTTAGTTTGAATTTGAATGTTCTTATTTAATTACATCACCACAAGCTGTAATTGATTTTGTTAGCATCAGAACATGCCTTTATGACATAAGTTCTTTTTGAATAAGAGGCTTAAAAGCTTTGTCTGACTTTGTACTTACTTTCAGACATAGCAATAATTTGCTTCATGTCTGTCAGGGGGTTTTGGTTGACTTTTAAAGATTAAGAGGTACATTGTGGAAAGGTTGACAAGTTAGGAGTTAAAGCACACAGAAACTTGTGAGAACACTGGTTTGCGTATTGAGACAAATTTCTGGTTGTTAGAAAAGGTGCTTAAAGAGAAGGAAATCCATGTAAATTAGCCAAAATGTCTGGGAAGGCTTCAAATTAAAAGACGCATAAATATTTTGTTGGGTGTTGTTACTACGAAACATAAAGGTTTCGTAGCTGGTAATGCGTTAAATCCTAATATCGTTTAAGAATGAATGTCATAAATTACATGTATTTCATTAGATTGTGATTTTAATAGGGCTTTTTTAACAAATGTTGTTAAAAAATAAATAAAATTTAAAAGTAGCCAAGTAAATCCGTAAGGACTAAGGTTATCTATCTACCTAATTTAATTATTTATAACTAACTCTTAAAAATTATCTGCCTATTAAAGCGAGTTATTGCCTTTCAATAATCCGTACTGTAGTCACAAGGTAAAACACAAAAATGTAAAAATTCATGTGAAACTTATTCTTTGCATCTAGTGAGACCGAAAATAATACAAAACAACATATCACCTCTGGTGCTTTAGTGGCCTTTTGGAACCTTAAAATATAGTAACGGGATTACAACTCCTGGAATTCTACATAAAGCTATGACATTGTGTCACACAGACTCCAAACTTTCAAAACTTGCCAACAATGCCTACATCAGGCTTTTTAGGTTTGTTCTAATCAGCAGGTCTCTCTCTTTAGACAAGCAGCAGCAATGACAACATCCAGTCTTTTGTTATGAATAATGCTGATTATGATCTTAAGTCTCATTTTAAGCTATGCCACTTGACATAAAATGTACCTGCTATTTACTAATCCTCTAGACTGAGAGCAAGTATGTGAAAAATGAGACATTAAAAAAATCAACATAAAGCTAACTGTTAGTAAAACGTAAATAAAATGTCACTTTTCTTTCAAATATGTCCAACTATTATAAGTGTAAAAGTCTTTTGTTATGAATCATGCTGATTATGATCTTGCGTTTCATTTTAACATATGCCACTTGACATAAAATGTACCTGCTATTTACTAAACCTCTAGACTGAGCAAGTATGTGACAAAATGAGACTAAAAATAATAATAATGATAAACATAAAGCTGACTGTTAGTAAAACGTAAATAAAATGTCACTTCTTTCAAATATGTCGAACTATTATAAGTGTAAAATATTTAATTCTGCTTGATAAATTTCATGAAGTTTATTTTATTCTCAAAGTTTTAATAATTATTTTAATTCATGTTTAATAATATGATATATGGATTTTATTTTTAGGATGGAATTACAAAACATAGGCATAGATAATATTTTTAAGTGAATTTATTCAGTTCCCATTTCCTTATAGGCCCTTAATTTTTTTTCACTAATGGTCTTTAAAATCCCTTAAAAGTGCTTAATTTAGATTCGCAGAAATGTGTGCAAAGCCTGGTACTTATTCAAGTATGTTTAGATTTATTTTTGCTATATTACAAATATTTCTTGGTAAAAAATATTGCAAAAAATTTTTAGTGTATCTTTTTCTGCAAGGTGTTGATGTGTTAGAATATGTATTATTATCCATATTTTTTTTAATAGCTTATCCAAACCAAGTGAAAGATCCTCTGAAAAGAAAATTTTGCTCTTGCAAGATGAAGTGGGAGAACTGCATAAACAGAAAGGAAAGGTATAAATATTTTTAATAATTAATATTTAAATTAAAAATGTAAATACTTATGTATAATTATTTAATTTTTCGTATGAGTTGTATTAGAAAAGTACTCAGACTTCTGCTTGAGAACTAGTGATAGTAACAGTGTGGCCATTCCAATAAAGAGATTATTTGCTCAACCTTGATTGCCTGTCAGTGCATATATGATATCCTTACTGTTAATAAATGTCAATTTGCAATCATTTTCGTGATTGCGTTTTATTAGTTATGTTACAGCAGCTAAAGGTAAACAACATTGTATGATCAGATTGTGTGAAATTTGTTACTCAAATGCAGCAGAAAATGATACAGTGTTGAGGGAGCATCTTATAGCAAGAACACAAGTTCTCATGTCATCTTATAGATGGCCAGTAATGTGTGAAAGTCTTCCAAAAGACTTATGATTACAGAAGCAGACTAAAAGGTCAGCAAAAGGAGAGCATTCTGTATTATCATGATGAATATCTTTAAGGAGAAAGCTATTTTGTCAGACTTTATGGACAGGTGGATGTTTTATTATGACATTGTTTCTTGTCACATTGCAATATTTTATCACCAATTTTGTTTTTATCAGGAGGTGCATTACAGTGGTTCCACAGCTTTTCTGCGTAGCTGATTTTGGTCCCACTGATTTCTTTCCCTTTAACTAAAATATCATTCCAGCCAGAAATTTCCCTATAAGATCACATTCAAAGGTCATCAGTAGCAGTTTGGACAACATGTAGATTAATATCATGAACCATTAAAAGGTAGTGTAATGTCCAGAAGATTTGGTAATATGTCGGGGAGTTTCATTTTCAAGAATGGTGACTCTGTCTATATTAGGCGATTTTTTTTTAATTTTGCAAAAATTGATGAAAAATAAAAAATTGGAAGGTATTAAAAACTTTAAAAGTTAAATTTTTAACTTTTTTTAAAACTTTTTTAGTTAAATTTTTGCCTTGAGACGCTCTGTCATTTAAAAAAAATTGTTTCTAGTCCAATTACAGGGTTCGTATGGTCCTTAAGAGTCCTTAAATGTCCTTAAGTTTTTTGGAATCGATTTTTGGTCCTTAAAAGTCCTTAATTTTGGCCAAAATCGGCAGAAGGTCCTTAATTTTAATCATCAGAAATGTCTGTTTGTTTTTACAACTGCCATTTTGAGTGTGAATTATCATTTTGGAGGAATATATTTTTCGATTCACTGACATATATGGTTATCTTTTGAATGGGTTCACAGGTTATAATTTGTTCCTATTTCTAATATAAATGGTGGGGTACTGGAGTTTTTAAGCAAGAAGTGAAACGTAAGCATTTTGGAATTCATTTTTTCTAAGAAGACAAATTGTTTAAGAGCTCTTCTTAGAGCTCATTTATCAACATTTTGGCGATTTTAAGATGAGTTTCTATAAAAAGTTTTAATTCCGAGATCTGGGAATTTTTCGACGGTTGTTTTTAAAACATTGTAACGTTGATAAATTTCACTAAAATAATAGTAATATATTGAAATTATACTTAAAAATAACGTTAAAATAAAACATTTTTATTTTTCGCTGTCATATTATAAAGTTTTTATTTTGGCAACTTATAATACAGTATTTTGTGTCTGAAAAATAAATAAGGTATAAAGTATAGAGAATGTATGTATAAAGCACAATTTACAAAATAGTTCTTAGCTAAAGCAAAATTAGCTATATAGTTAATTAAAAATGTCTTTTTAAAAATTTTTTCGTAGTAAGAGTTTTTCCCGTGTAATCGTATCAGAAAATGCATCAGTTTTCTCTATAAAATTATTTTTACACTTTCTCTCTCCTTTTTTTCCCCCAAAATATTTCTGGCTTTTTGCTATTACAGAATTGGTAAGGGATAATTTTTCTTTAGAATTTTAAGACATTGTGAGCTTCGAAAGTTTAAAAGAATTTGAAGGCAAGATGTATAGACTCACACTTCTAAAAGATTCTAGAGATATCTGACAAAATAAAAAATGTCTCCATATTATTAACACTTAATGGATGTATTTTACACAAAGTTTGTGATGAATTTCTTATTTTTTGGAGAACGTCTGGAAGAACAATGAAAACATAATATTTGAATGTTTTACTTTTGATACTAGAATCTTTTTCTTAACATGTTTATCTTCCTTTTATTTTCTCTACTTTTCACTAGACACTAGTATGGGAAAGATCAAAAATGCTTATAATCTTATCATATGGGCAGGCATTATAGAGAGGAATTTTTTTATTAATAAAAAAAGTTCAAAACTTAGGCTTTTAAAATATTCATCTAATATGTCTTAATGCATCATACACCTAACTGGCACTAGGCATTTTCAATCCTGATGCAATCTCTGTGCAACCTTTCTGCTGTCTAGTGCCTTTCTAAATTCTGCTTCCAATGTCTGTTCTAAATTCTAAAAGTTTTGCCATTTCTAGATGTTGTTGCTCGGTGTGTCACTGAATTCTAAAAATTCTGCCACACCAGCTCTGTAACCGACCCTTACCATATATATTTCCTATTTCTTCTGAATGTTCATATTACTAAAGTAATAAAATTAGCCGCTTTTTCTATACATTCTAAATGCATTTTGAAACAATTTTATTTTGAATTAACAGAAGTCTCTAATTAAATCCAAAAATTCTAAAATGAAAAGGAAACCTGTTGAAGAAAAAAACTAAATACATGAAGAAAATTATTCTTCAGAGATATGTACAGTTATTATGTAAATTACTGAGTTGTTCATGATTTCAGCCTTCACTAGAATTTCCTGTTTTTATTTCCTCATATGATAGAGTTACTGAGCCAGCTTAAATTAAAATTAAATTGTATAATCTTGACCACTAAAAGTTTGAATGTTCTTATTTAGTAACGTCACCATGAGGTGTAATTGATTCTGTTAGCATCAGAACATGCCTTTATGTTCTAAGTTCTTTTTAAATAAGAGGCTTATTTAAGCTTTTGTCTGATATTATAGTTACATTCAGACATAGCAATAATTTGCTTCACATTTGTCGGGGGGTTTGGAACTATTTAACTTTTACCAGATCAAGTAAACCCTCATAGGTATATTGTGGAGAGGTTGACAAGTTAGCAGATAAAGCATGCAGAAACTAGTCAGAGCATTGGTTTGCATATTGAGACAAATTTCTGATTGTTAGAAAAGATGCTTAAAGAGAAGGAAATCGATAAAAATTTGCAAAAATGTATGAGAAGGCTTCAAATTAAAATGACGCATAAATATTTTGTTGAGTGTTGTTGTTATAAGACGTAAATGTTTTGTAACAACACTTTCAGAACTTGCCAACTGTGCCTACAACAGGCCTTTTAGGTTTGTTCCAATTAGCAGGTCTCTCTGTAGACAAGCAGTGACAACATTCAGTCTTTTGTTATGAATCATGCTGATTATGATCTTACGTCTCATTTTAACTTATGACACTTGACATAAAATCTACATGCTATTTACTAAACCTCTAGACTGAACAAGTACGTGACAAAATGAGACATAAAAAAAATCAACATAAAGCTAACTGTTAGTAAAATATAAATGCCACTTCTTCAAATATGTCTAACTATTATAAGTGTAAAATATTTAATGCTACTTGTAAATTGCATAAAGTTTATTTATTCTCAAACTTTAATTAATTTCAAGCTTTCAATGTTAATTCATGTTTAATAATAATGTGTCATACTTAGGGATATATTTTATTTTTAGAATGGTATTACAAAACTAAAACTCAGGCATAGATAATATTATTAATTGCATTTTTTCAGTTCTCATTTGCTCATAGGTCTTTAATTTTTTTCGTTAATGGACCTTAAAAGTCCTTAATTTCCGTGTGCAACGAACCCTGAATTAGGACCAGAGATGCATATGGAGGTCCGAACCCGTTCAAAAATCGCTTTTTTAAATGGTTTTTTCTGGTTCCACTTGAAGAATCCCAAAATGTTTTTGACATGAAAAGTTTGGGGCACAAAAATGGAAGATAACTGTGCAAACCGCATCGAAATCGGACTGTTAGTTCCCGAGAAATTTGCATTTATGTGTGCAAAATACAGATCTCTGTGAGAAACGCATTTTGCACACATAAATGCGAATTTCCCTGGAACTAATGGTCCGATTTCGATGCGATTTGCACCGTTATCTTCCATTTTTGTGCCCCAAACTTTTCATGTCAAAAACATTTTATTTTCTTATTGGGAGTCATGGTAATTTGACCCCCATGCTTACGTTTTTCGAGATTTCTCCGGAACTGCTTGATAGAAAATCTCATTTTTTTGGGTGTAGGAGAATACCTGTGTGATCTTCCATCTCTCGCAAGGTGACTCTATTTATTTATTCACAACTCGGATTTCACTGCATATTACTGTAATTAAAATTGTAATATAGTCAAAGGTACAGTAAAGTACTATTGTAAAATAAATGTTCTTAGTTAAAAAGAAAAAAAAAAACATATGGTACTATTCCGTTTAGGGGACCGTAAAAAATCACCAAACTATTGTTGATGCCAGTGCTGCCAAAAATAATTGCGGCAAACCTAACGTAAGAAAGGAAGTATAATAGGAAATAACTATCTAAAGATTGTTTTAATTTATATGAAAGGTTAATTTCATATAATACTTTATTATTATAATTTATATAAAAAGGCTGAACATAACTGAATGGAAGCATAAGAGTATATAACTATTTCAAATCATTATTATAATTTATATAAAAAAAGACTAAACATAATTGAATGGATTCCTGCATTGCTGTTTCGCTGCCGAGTTATCGCTGAAGCATAATTTCATCTCGTTGGTTGTTCAAACATAATTTTCTATAATGAATGAAGCCTTTTCTTTGAAAAAATTCAATTGCAGACTTTTTGTCATGGGCAATTTCTAAATTCTTAAAACCATAGGATATGAAAAAAGGATTTAAAAATTAAACTAGTGTTTCAATGGCGTTTTAACAAATATAGAACTATCTAAACTTACGCAATTTGAAATCGGTACATACGCTAGTTTTGGCGTGCTGTTAAATGGGCAAGTTTGCTAGATTTGGCACTTTGGTGCATATATTTTCGCTTCACTTTGTTACGGTCCTCAAAATGGAATAGTACCAAACATACAAAACGGAAGAAACAACTGGTAGTTCTTTGTAGAAACAGATGTCATCATGCTAGCTTAGAGGTTCTCAACCTCAGCCTTTTATTTAGATATTAAGTATTTATCTTAAGTTAATGAATACGAAAATACTTTTATTCAAGTTTTGGTATTTATTAACATTTTCTGTGCTTTTTCTTATTTAATTTATAAAACACATTAAATTTTTTTTATCAGAATGCTAGTTTGATGGATGGATTTAAAATATGTTAAAAGTCCTTGGTAAGTGTAAATAATTGTAAATGTTTCATTTAATAAAACTGTTTCATTAGTTTTGGCATTGTTTTTTCTCAGTCATATTTATGTGGTTGATAGTCTTCCAGTTATAAATGTTATTTCTCTCCCTTTTTTATAGACGGATTTTGAATTCCATATTAATTTCATTTTATCATCTCGGAAACAGCAGAGTTTAAGAATTGATTAACATTTAAAATTATTTGCAAACAGTAGAGTTTAAGGATTGATTACCATTTAAAATTATTTGAACTGTGTCATTTTTTATTTCCCCCATTGTATAAATTTATATATAATTAATTATTTTCAACATTTCATTTTAAAAGCCAATTTTTCTTAAATTTACTTTTTTATAAAAATTTTTAAGGTTCTAAAGCAAATCCTCTCTCTTTTAAAACAAGAATGATGAAAAAGATATTAATGTACAAAATTTCTTGAATTTTTTACAAAAATAGCTGCTTGTGCAACCAGCTATCAAACTTTTATGTGTAACTTGCTAATATTGAGTGCATATCAGAAATGGTTGTATATTTTTTTAAAAATGTTCACAGAAAACATATGTTCCTTGGGCCAACAGCCCCTAAACAGTCTAATTTTTAGTTCTAGTACATTGCCCACATACTTCTGAGCAGTTATAGAACCTCTTTGAAAGATATGCAGCTTAGTGTGGCCATTTGTCATGTTTCCTCCCTAAACCAGGAAACTGTGGCTGCGGAAGTGGGATATTTCACAGACAAGGGACAGCAAGTTGCCTTTTTTACCCCTCTCTCCAGATCAAAACATGTCTAGAATCATTGTTCAGACTATACCTGGACATATCAGTAAACAACACTCGAGCCCACTCGTCTTGTCTCCATTGAACATGACAATTACACCAATATAAATGGCTCCCTCTAGAAGCTGGATTGCGTGGGACACAAACTATTCGTTTTCTTGCATACAGTTCAACCTTGTTAAGCCTTTTTTTTTTGTGTGTGTTAAGCCATCCTGTAGCAGCCTGAAGGCCTAAACCCAACTCTCTTATAGTCTCTTTATGGTTTTTCCAAGCCAACAACAACAGAAAGCAGTCTTCTAATGTAGTTATTGCTATTGGTTGCCCTTTACCAGACTGTCTGTCAACTGATCAGGTGCTTAAGAAGCAGCCCCAAACTCTTGATATGATACTTTGATTGATGTTCAAATCTTGGGTGACCTCCATTTGTGTTTGACCTCTCTCGATTTTACCAATTATTCACTGTATTTGACCTTCACTTAAATGGTGCCTTTGAGCCATAACTACTAATCACTTGCAGAATCGACATTCAGTTTAAGCAACACTACAGACCGGAATGCCAACATTCATCCATTGCGCACCACGTTGTCTATCACTGAATTTACATATTTTCATCACTAATATATGTGCCGAAGGACAAATTTTTATGTATTTATATTTAATTAACATAAATAATTACAGCATTGGGCATTTGTTGCAGCTTAGTGAGCATATTTTTTATCATTACCTTTAAATTTTGGTGGCCAATGTATATATATATATATATATAAGCTGTTAAATTTTGATACTACTAACCTACTTCTGAAAATACACAATTTTGTTATAGAACTTACAATTCAAGATATTAACTATGTTCAAACAAATTTAAAATTAATGTTTTAAATAAATTAATATTTCAATGAATTACATACAAGGCAGATAGTTATCTTAGTTATATAAGAAAGTTACATAAGAACCCTTTCTTGGCTATAAAGGGCTAATGAAAGTTTATGTGAATAAAGATATGAATGCATTTAACTTATCATCATCTTGCCATGCAACTATCTTTGTAGTATGTTTTAAAACTATTGTTTATAAAACTATTGTTTAAGTACATCATCTATTCCCAGCATATTTATGCTACATGCAAGAGGATTCAATGGACACGGTCTGAGCTGATCACCACAAGGTGACAATCCGATGACAATGGCAGCAATATTTTGAGCAAAAACACATAGTAATAAAGTTACTTCACAGTAAATTAATTTTCAGCGTGGTGACTTCAATATGGATTAATTTTCAACATTATGACTTCTGGATCTTTCGTGCAATTTTTTAGTCTGCTTTGCTCCTTCTTTTCCATCCAAAAGACGAATGCATTTCCAAGAGTGTGAGTGATGAAAGTTTGCAGCCCCGCATACTCGTGCGAGCCGTATCAGCAAAGAGAGTTAAAAACATGTTTGGCGTGTATTTATATGCACATGTAGTTCTGTGATTCCAATTAATGTTACGATAGTGTCCATGATGATGAACTGCGTGTTGTGAGAAATTTCCGTTCTCACAGTTCTGTTTGCAGTAGGTAAATAACTAATGCTCATTGTGTGTGTGTTTTAGACAAGATTGTGAAGAAGAGATTGTGAACAAGCTAAAATGTCCTTTCAATTTAAATTATTACTAATAAATGACTATAAAAGAACCATAGAAGTAAAATATTTATGCCTGCGTAGATTTTTTCTTTTGCAAAAATTGTATTTCCACATTATATGTGATATATATTTTCTCCATCACTATTATTTTTTGCAGTTTGCTCAACAAGTTATAAACTTGCGTAATGCTCTTGATGAAAAGGAGAAAGAGATAGCATCAAAAAATGCACAGTAAGTTGATTAAATTTAGCTTATAAGTTTTAATATTCTGTTGTTTTATTGCCAGTGAAAACAAAAGAGATTAAATACTTAAGCTGCTCATCCAACATTATCTTCGTTCAATCCCTTAGTTGTAAGTGGACTTAATCTGAAAAGAGAAAATTTCTCCTCCGATGACTCATTGCACTTCGCTGTGGACAGCCGATAATGTTTGTACCTCCATGAGATATGTTTTTTTTCCTTTTTTTAATAGGTAATAAATATTTTTTTTTTACATTTTAGTTTTGTTCCTTACATTCGCAGCATGGATTGCCCATTAATGATGTAAGAGACTTCCATTGTTTTATTTATCTGCTTATCACAAGTGATTTGTGTTTAGGTGCTAAATAAATAAACTGCACAATCCTTCAGCATCTGATTATGGGACTGAATGCATGTTTACTGCATTCAAATGCAGGAAAGAAACTCTGAAATAAATTACCGCTGGGTAAGGGGGAAAAATTAATATAGTTGTGTACTGTGCATTGGAAAAACAAAAGCAAAAATGGCTGCTATCTGTGCAAATAAGTACTCAGGAGTCAAATTAAACAATGGCAATTATCAGCTATGGAAATACAAACTAGAAATGATAATGAAAAAAGTAAATTAATGGAATTTAATCACAAGTGATAGACCAACAGAAATGAATGCTAAGTGGACAAAACAAGATGAACAAGCACAAGCTACCATAAATCTACTTGTAAAAGATAACCAAATTGTACTCTTGACAAATAAAACAGCAGCTAAAAAAATATCGAATGAATTAAAGAAAATTCATTAAAGAAAAAAAATCTTTCTGGCAAACATTACCTTCTCAGATAGCTGTATTTGTTCTATATGTTCCTTACATTCAAAGAGGATTAATAGCTATACCAGAAATCACAAACAAGAGATTTGCAGTTGAAGATACTTGCAAAATAAAGAAGGAAAATAATACCATAGAAATTGCTAAAGCAGAAGGAAATTTATATGAGATAACTGAATCACAAAAGAAAAAAGGCCAAAATTGTAGTTGTAAAAAGAAGGGAAAACAGCATAGATCTTTGGCATAGAAAAATAGGACACAGACATTATGAAGCAATCAAGAAGCTGAAGAGTGATGATCTGGCAACTGGAAAAAGAATTGACCAAGAGCTTGATAAAGAATGCAAATATTGCATCAAAAACAAAATGTCTGAATTGCCACATCCGGAGCTAAACAAATACAGAGCAAAATCAATTCTAGATTTAATACATTTGGACATTTGTGGGCCGATTGGCACATGACTAGGAGAAAAGAAAAGCTACTTAACTTTCATTGACAGTTATTTGAGATGCACAGAGGTCTACTTGTTAGCTGAAAAAATGAAAGTTAAAGCAGTTTGTAAATGTGACAGAGAACAAATTTGGAAAGAAGCCAGACATTTTAAGAACAGACAGTGGAGGAAAATGCACAAAGAAGTTAAAGGATATCTAAATAAAGAGGGAATCGAACATCAAACTTCTGTGGCATATTCACTACAACAGAATGGTCAAGCAGAAAGGAAAAATTGGCACATAATGGAAATGACAAGATGCTTACTGCTCGATTTTGGACTTTAAAGAAAATTCTAAGCTGAAGCCATAATGACAGTGACCTATCTGCAAAACAGACTACCATTAAGGTCAGTTGAAAAAACATCATACAAGCTCTAGAAAAATAAAAAGCCGTATTTAAGCAATATTAGAGTTTATAGCAACACAGTTTGTTGCCTAGTTTCTACTATAAGTAGAAAAGGAGTAAACTGGATGAAAGAGAAAAAAAAAAAAAAAAAGAATTCTTGTTGGATACAGTGATTCTACTAAAGGACGCAAAATTTATATGCTACATACAACGGGTTGTCATCAAAAGTAGTGAAACATTCAATGGAAATAAAAAAAGAAGCAATACCTCATCAAGTAAATGATCGGATTGAGGAAATACAATGGCCGTTTAAAAGAAAATGAGTCGAGATAATTATATCCAGATGCTGCAACAGAAGAAGGAATAGAAACAGAAGAAACTCCCCTATCACCAAGAAGATCACAAAGAACGACTAATGGAATCCCACCAAATAGATTCTCGTACGTGTCAAAGAACAGACATCAAAATTCCTAAATTTTGGTAAGAACAGCAAACGTTTCCAACCAAAGAAAAGAAACTGTGGTTGAAAACCACTAAAGAAGAAACTGAATCTCTTAAGAGAAATAAAACATTGGGTCTTTCAAAAAGGAAATTTCAACTGGAAATAAATGGACATTCATAACAAAATCAGACACTCCAGGAAATGTTAGCAGCATTCAACTTTGAGTAGCATTCAGCAATAAGCATTAATCATCACATCCTCTCATTTAGAATTTGTGACGTTGTCATATTTTGTTTACTAATTACTTGCATCCCTTAATGGAATTCTAAGAATACTTTTTTTTTAATCAAGTGCATTGGTTTAGGAAAGGGATGTGGTTCATGTACACATGTGGGCTGTATGCACATAAATATGGTAGACGTAGAAATACAGGCTTGTGTATCTTTTGGATCATTTTTTAAATGCTCAGAGATATATATAGATAAGATCATTGGGATCATATGATCATTATTTGTGATCGTATTTAAAACATTTTACCGGAGCTGTTGGCGATGAATTCCGGTAGAAAAAATTACACCCTCATCCAGCGGAATGTTTTAGAGTACTATCGAAAGAAACGATTGTTTTCGTCTCTTCTCTGATTGAAACTGAATTCAAGTTATTAAGATGCTTTAGATCTCAAGATTTCAATACACCAGCTACAATTATTACCAGTTTTGTCTATCTATAATCATATCTCATACTAAATTTTAGCTTTAAATAATATTTTTCATGCCTAGTTATTAAATATTTTCTATACCATTTTTGTTTTTGCATTCAATAGCTAAGTTAACATAGAATTCAAGTTATTAAGATGCTTTAGATCTCAAGATTTCAATACACCAGCTACAATTATTACCAGTTTTGTCTATCTATAATCATATCTCATACTAAATTTTAGCTTTAGATAATATTTTTCATGCCTAGTTATTAAATGTTTTCTATACCATTTTTGTTCTTGCATTCAGTAGCTAAGTTAACATAGAAATTATGTGTAGTTTTGATTTCATGAATTATGAAAGTATGGGTGACTCAAAAAACTTTTAAAATATGAATTCCTATCGTGCCTGCTGTGTGGTGCTGCTATGGCAGTTACGTTGTTAGTGTAGTCAAAATTTTCATTGAAATAGAGCAGCGATCCATGCATCAGCAAACTGCTATGTAGAACTATTTAATGTCAATAAGCAGAATTAACGAAAATTTGTAAAAAGTAAGATTGGTTGAGCAGCAGTGTTTGTCAACTTTATAAATTTTCAAAATGCAGTTTTCAAAACTTAAAAATGTCACAATGAAATCTATTCCCACGAGATAAAATGTGAAAGATGCACGTTTTGACTGTTAATACATATTAATTTAAAATGAAAGGTTAAAAAAGTAATGTAAATTTAATCTCTGAAAAATTATGCCAGAACACAGAAAGTTCACAGTCATCTTACTGTAGAAAGATGCGTCATATTGTCACTTTTACATGGTACAAGTCGTATACATATTTAATATATTAGTTTTTAAATATAACACATTTAAACTGACACAGATCTTGACAAAATGTCAGTTTTTTAAATATATATATATATAAACCTCTATACTACCTTACGACTAGAAGAAATATTTACAAGCTTACTTGCTCTTCCAGATTTATTTCCGCAAATTTCTACCATTATAAGGAATGAAAAATGGCAACTTTTCCTCTCCAGCGTGCTTTTCAATAATTTAATTCAATTTAACAATAGCATCTTTAAACAAATACAGGGAATTCCAATGGGAGGTAATTTTTCCAGTTCCGTCTGTGAATTATTTCTTTTTACAAAAGAATTGACCTTTGTCCATTCACTCAGTAAAGAAGAACATAAATTTTACCAACACATCTATATATATATTGATGATGTCATTGCATTTAATAACTATAACAAAATAGAAGTTGCTAATATCTACCCTACATGCTTAAAACTAAATAATACCAATACAGTGCAACACAGTGTAGTCTACCTTGGTGTGTATTTAATTATGGCAAAGCACACTAGGGCTATCTGCCTTAGGGGAGGGATGCCTTCGTGGAGGACTTTCTAAGGGAAACTGGCTCGTATACACGTTACACATGGGGAAAACCACGAAAACACCCATGCAGCCAGCCGGTTCGCGGGATTCGAACCTCGGACCGAACTACCAGTGTTCAGCGACTTTACCGCTCGGCCGCTTGTAGTCTACCTCGATTTACATATTATTGATTACAATTTTATCAAAGTTTACGACAAAAGAAGAGAATTTAATTTTTCAACACTAAAATTAACCAACTGGAAGAATTCATATATTTCTAAAAGAGTCATCCTTAACACAATTTATTCACAGCTACTCAGAATAAAAAGAATCTGCAATACTACAAAACAC
Organism: Stegodyphus dumicola; assembly: GCF_044657685.1. Classification (NCBI taxonomy): domain Eukaryota; kingdom Metazoa; phylum Arthropoda; class Arachnida; order Araneae; family Eresidae; genus Stegodyphus; species Stegodyphus dumicola. Next base: position 251,851,948 of record NC_140780.1, read on the forward strand.
CTTCAAGGAGAAATACTATACTTCGTAACTATCTTAAAAAATAACAGCATTCCTCATAAAATAATTACAAATACTTTAAAAAAAGCTGGCATTAGCCTTACCAATTTTTAGATATTTTGAGTTAGTGATATTTTATGCTTAAAGCCCAATGGGACGGTATAAAGTGGATGGCTGATTCAGAGACTCTAATGTAAAAATGTACAGATAATTCTTGTCACTACATTTTCTTTCCTCCAAAAAAATTTTGGCACAACACTAACAGCTAACGGACAGTCTAATCGCATTGGCTACTGCCCATAGATATTGTTCCCCGCTACTTACGTCACACGACGAGTGGGATGGTGATAAAGGACACTGAGGAGAATTGCAACCCCTTTTTATCTTGTTCCACGATGGAGGACTCTACATAACCACAGGTCTGTTTTTTCAGTTTCTTTTACAAAAAAAATTTTTCTTGGTCTTAGCAAGACCCACTGTGTTTGTTTTCATTTAAATTTAATTTCAGTTTTCTAAAATTTATAAAGGTGTAATTATTTAAGCTAGCAGGTCCAGCACGTAAGTTATTGTATTTTTTGACTAACAGCAGACAGCTATTTATTTTTATTTTTCTTAATTCTTGTAAATCGGAATTGTTTTTAAGTTCTTTTAACACCTTAATGTGTCATTTTGTGCAGATGCGTCGGGAAATTGGAACAGAGAATTGAGACTAATAAATTTTCTAAGACAATTCGTCTATTTAATTAAAATTTGTAACGCAAAAGTTTCAATAATCTGTTTCGGCGAAACGCGTAATGGAGTTGGCTTAATTCGACGACCAGCTAGAAATTTCCCTTGAAAAGCCAGGTTGAACTTCAGATTAAGCTAATTTGTCATTTTCCACTTTGTATTTTTATATTTTTTTATATGTTATATTAGTTTTATGTTTTACTTGTACCATCAATTGTTTTTTCTATGTTTTAACTTAACTTTACACTTGTCACATCGATTGGTATATACTGTATTTTTTGCCATTACTAGTTTCCAAAGATTAGTGTTTTACTGTGTTTAATTTAACGTGTAGCATATTTTTCACCCTTCAATGACATTGTTTTTTTAAAAAAAATGTGTTGAACTTTTCTTGGAGCCACAGCTCCTGGTAACTTTTTGGCGAGCTTTCTACAATTTCTCTTATATATATATATATATATATATAATAATAGCAGGTAGAAACATTGCAGCGATCTTGCTAAAAAGCTACCAGGAGCTGTAGCTCCACGAAATATTTTAACGCAGTATTACAAAAATAAAAACTAAGTAGAAAATTGTCTGGAAAAACTGGAAAAAACTGTAAACACGCAAAAAAACTGCCAAAATTAATGCTGGAAGACTTGCTAATGCACGAAAAAATTAATCTGACCGTTGTGAAATGTGAAAAGTCAACTCGCATGAAAAATAGATCAACGGAAAAATATACAAGTAAAGTACATATAAAAAACATAGATTGAAAAAAGCCAATACATAAAAAGTAAAAATAAAAAATTAAAATAAAGACATAAATTGCAACTAAACAAAATACAATAATTATAAAGTGGAAAATGGTAAATTAACCTATTCATACTCTCAATTGGCTTTTCAAGGGAAAAAAACTGATTGTCGAACTAGGTTAAATACCATTACGTGTTTCCCGAAACAGACCATTGAAGCTCTTGTTTAAAGCGAAAAAATTTTTATAAAAGAACATTAGTATTCCCGAATATATCTTTTTTGGAATAAATCCTTTTTGGAGCCTCACTGCTCTGTTCCTTTTTCCCGACGCGTCCGCTGAAATACACATTAGGGTGTTAAAAGCAATTGCAACTCCGAGCAATGTAATATTAAAATCATAATAAAATAAAATAATTAGCAGTCTGCTATTAGTCAAAAATTACAACAACGTACGGGCTGGTCCTTTAAACCTTAAAGAAGATGGAACTTTTATAAAGAGAATGGTGCTGTAAACAAATAAAAATGCAATTAAATTTGTAAGAAAACAAAACGTCGCAGGGTCTTATTAGGAGCAAAAAAACACAGATAATAGAAATGAATAAACTGACCTGAGAGGTGCCGTCCTTTGCATCCGAAAAATTTTTTGGAAAAGGGTGCAAAACTCCTTCGTGCCCAAACCAACCTTCCTTATCATCTAGTGACGTAGCTAGGCGAAACAATAAAAACTGTATAGGCCAATGGGCTAAGATTGTGGTTTGTCGGGAATTCTTGTCCCCCCTTTTTTATAGAGGGTGTGACAGACGAGAAAAGACACGGAAAGAACTCAAAATGGCGTCAGTCAAGTTGTTAGAACAAAACTGTTGAAAATAAATGAAAATGGCTAACTCAGCTAAAATTACTTATTTTTGGCCACAAAAGAAAGAGTAAATTGGAAAAAAGTCTTTTGTTAATAAAAGTCGTCATTCTTCAAGCTAGAGGGCGGTCAAGCTACTATGAAAAATGAAAAGGCCCGATTTGTTAATAAAAGTAGAGTTTGGCCTTCTAAGTAATTTAAAACTATTACATAATAGTATTAAAGTATAGTGCCAAAATCTTTGGAGGAAAGAAAATGTATGTAGGAGAACAATCTGTACATTTATACAATTTTTACATTAGATAATCTGAATCAGCCATCCACTTTATGCCTTCCCGTGGGCTTTAAGCTTAAAATTTCATTATCCAAAATCAATTATCTAAAAATTGGTAAGGCTAATGCCAGCTTTTTTTAAGGTATTTCTAATTATTTTATGAGGAATTTGGTTATTTTTCAAAATTGTGTCGATGTAAAGTATTTCTTCTTGTAAGTGTTCTGTAGTATTACATATTCTTTTTATTCTAAGTAGCCGATATATATATATATATATATATATATTAAATTACAAGATTGATATTTTGTATGGCCTGATCCCTTTAATTATACTTATATAGGAAAAATTTATACTCAGTTAAAAACAAAATAAAATTTTAGAGCTGCTTGCTGTCTGCAGCTTGTAAAATAGCAGTATTTACAAAGAAGAATTTGATTACAATTGACTTCAAAGGACGGACTGGTGTTTAGCAAAACAAAATTTTATACCTGTATATTCTTGATTTAAGGCTATTGAGAGGAAAAGATTGTTGAATTGTAAGCGAAAGTTTGCTTTTGACGACTAAAATCGTTTTTCTATTTTATTGATTTTTTTCTTCATATACAGGAATTTAGCAGTTAGTTTCAACTTTCAAGCCCTCTTTTTGAGTGTTAAGAATCAGCCGTATCCTCTCAGTAATCAAAGTTCAAATAACTGCAGACTGGAGTTTTATTGGAAAACTGAAGAAGCATTTTTGATTAAAGACTGAAATTTATGCAAATAAAGTAATACTGTACATACCAAATTCATGAAATTTCATAATTTTTATGGAAAATGCTGTCGTTTTACGACTTTATGTGTAAAGTATTTTTCTGTCCCTCCTTTAAATTAATTTTATGTTATTTTTTGAAAAGGTGCCAAAAATTTTTCTAGTATAGAGATTTGTTGGGAAATCTCTTTTAGGCCAGATGTTTTTGCTGTCAGATCGTGTGGTGAAAAATGAACAAATCCTTTTGTTTGAGCAGAGAGTAAGAAACTATTGGATCATTTCATTACTTTCACTGTGTGTCACTTGGTGATTTATCACCATTTTACTGAATTTAAAATGGCTTTTAGTCTAGTAATGTTTGAGTTGGTAATTTACGAATTTCTTTGATTTTATTCAGGTATATTAACATATTGTGATGTTATTAATATTCCAATAATGTAGTAAAATTATATAAAAATGTAGTACATGTCTTCCCACTTTCTTTTAAAATATCTAATTTCCATGTTTGGCAATTTTTTTAGAACTGTTAGGGAAAATTTTTTCTGCCAACTTGGATATCTGATCCAAATGGGTGATAAAATGAGTAAAAATTAAAGTATTTCTTTTATTTCTAATGGTAAGTATACAGGACAACAGATGTCTTTAAAACAAGAAGAAATGAACATAAAGATGGAAATACTTTGGCTAATCTATCAACTTAAGTCTGGCAATCCAATGTCATTCACATAAAAACAGGAAGTAGAGCAGGCAGGAGGCAAGGTAGAAATGTCAAAATACTCTATAGAGTTGCATGAGGGACAAGCAGGGTCCAAGCATGAATGTGTTTCCAGAGACAGTCGTGGCCGGAAAATGGCCATAACAGTGTCACCGATTTATCATGAGGCCACTCAGGATGTCTTGAGAATATTATTGAACCAAGGCTTTAGTAGATTGGTAGGCCAGTTTCTGGTTATTTAGATGTAAAACAGAAGCCCTCTTTTTTCCAAAAAGTCAGCGGTCTCATTCCCTTTAATTCCGCAGTGGGCCGGGATCCACTACAGGACAATTGTTTTATTACAATCTGATAAACATGCCAAAAGACTGATGCAGTTGTTGATATCTTTTATACAGGATTGACTAGCAGGGCTAAACATTCCAGTCGGTTTCGTAGTTGAAGGGTCAATCGAATACCAGAGATTTCTCCTTTGAAAACTGGCATGCAAGCATCAACAGCAGAGTAAAATGAAAAGAGATCACAAAAAACACCAACTTCTGCATTGGCACAATCTTCCACCCTAGAACCATCTGTATATAGACCTTGAGCAAAACAGGGTAATGATTATTCATAGTTTCATATGTTACAGATCTTAGGATTTCATCACAGTCCTCTGCTTTTAACACATTCTGACTCAAGTCAAGGCAAACAGAAAATGTTTTGGCTTTGATGAGGCAGCGGGGTAATAAAGATTTCAGTATTCCAAAATTGATGTAAAGTTGAGAAATCGAATCAATGACCCCCCTTGAACAAACCTTTCTGAGTCTTTAGATTATGGTCAGTCTCAGTAGAGATATGATCCTACATGGTCAGACCAGGAGTTCTAATAATTTTCTTCCATAACAGCAGAGCATGTTCCTTAATAACTAGATTGAGAGGCCTGTTATTTGAGCATGACAATAAATAACAAATAGGGGTAGATTTCACTGCTTCAGTAATGAGACGCACGGCTTGGTTTTTGAAAATTTTCAAGGGAATCAATTATTTTCTTAGAAGCAGTAACAAGTGGTTCACAGCAGTAAGTTATGACAGGCAATATATATGCATTATAGATTTGATTTAAGATAGATCTGGAGTAACCCCATTTGGATCCAGCCAAAGTTCTTCAGAAATGACTGTCTTTTATATACCTGACTGATGACGTCTTAAATATGCAAATTCCATGAAAGTTTTTTGTCAGAAGTTACAACTAAATATTTGATCTTTTCTGACATTGGGATATTACAGTTTTTGTAAACTATCTGTGGATTGAAAGGCTGATGCAATGGAGAAAAAGACTGCAGAAATGTCTTAATGTAGGTTTACTTTCATGTTATTTTCCTCAGACCAGTTCTCTCAAATAATTTTTTTTTCTTTTTTTTCCAGTGGCTACGCAAAAAGTTACAAAGCACTAAAATTTTATAAACAGAGGTTACAAACAATAGAACTGAGAACAAAAAGACGAAATCATTGCCGAAATAGTGCTCTTGGCCTCTGTATCTCAACTTGTCTGTAAGACCACGAAAAACCCCACATCAAAGCAGGTGGTCCCTATCCATTTCTTCTCCAGAATCACAAAGTGGGCAAATAGGATTGCTTGAAATGTCTATGTGATGCAGGTGAGTGGCTATGTAATCATGTACTGTAGACAGATGGAAAGCCAGAACTGCATTGTGTCTTCGACTATCAGGAATAAGAGGACTTATCATTCTCCAACTTTTTAAGGCTCTACAAGTCTGAAGATATCTTAGGATATTAGACACAAATAAACTTTTTAAAAACAGTTTAAACCCTCCATTAAGAGATGGCTGTATTAGATTGTAGTAAGCTGGCACCTCTTTTTGCAATACCCTAATACAGCCATTATTTACTGGAGGATTAAACTGTTTTTAAGCTGACTTGAAATTGATGAAGATGGCACATAAAATATGCATATTCTCAAGAGCATCCTTGGTAGACTGACTAAGGAGGGAAGCTTGATGGTTGGTACATCTGAATCTTCGGAATCCAGCTTGCTTCTCTTTGAGAATGCCTCTTGTCTCCAAAAAACAATTTAATCTATTAATAATAACATTTACAATGGCCTTACAGAAGTTACTTATCAGGGAGATTGGTCTATAGTTCTGGACATCCCTTGGGTCTTTATCTTTTTTGTCAATCGGGATAACTGTAGATTTACACCAAAGGGAGGGAAGACAGCCTGAAGTCCAAATTTTGTTGAAGAACAAAAGAATCGGTTCAAAAGCTCCAGGGCCCAAGTGCATGAGGAATTCAGTGAATACATTGTTCTCACCTGGGAACTTGCATATTTTGAGGCTGTTGAGTGAACTCTTCAATTCAGATGAGCTAATGGGAACGTTGAAAATGGACACACTGATATCTGTTGAGAACCCTAACTTTGCTAAAATTTTATTGTGTTTCTTTATTTACTTATTTGTACTGATATTGCAATAAAAATAAATAATATGGAAAATAATATTGTATGTTAATATATAGTGATTTAATGTTCCAGGATTTTGGAATTGGAAACTTCTCTGAATGCTACAGAACAGCTGTTGAAAAAAGTGCAACAAAAGTTGTCAGAAACTGATCATAATTTACAGGTTAGTGAATTATGTGAATGTATGTTTTTTAACTAGCTCTGTGAAACTTATAACCAAGTTTACTTTAAATAGGGAGATTATATTATTATAAGTATGTATGAAATGAGATACACAAATGAATCTGTGAAATCAGAAAGGGTAATCTATAAAATTTTTAAAACGTAAGATTTCTTATAAGTTAGGTACATAAAAAAGTAAGGACTTGGTGTGTGGAAAAAAAAACAAACAAAATGATAGATCTCATGTTTACAGGGTTCGTAGCGGTCCTTACAAGTGCTTAAAAGTCCTTATATTTGAAAATAAAATATAAAGGCCCTTATAGATGCTTGCTTTTTCTTTAAAGCCCTTATTTTTTGTTTCTAGTGCTTATTTTTTGCTCTTAGTGCTTTTTTAATGAATGCGCATTCCCCCCCCTACCAAAGCCCAAACTAAATAAACAACTTTTCTTTCTTATATGGAACGTCAAATGGTGAATCATACTCCTGGAAATAGCTTAGCTTTTCCCCCTTTATCTGCATTAACGTAACCTATTGTGCGCTCGAGAGTACAGACAGGTGCACGTCGTTCTATTGCTCAAAGAATTGCGAAAACCATAGAAAATTCTGGTACATTCAGTATTCTTTTTCTCCCACCCAAATACTACACACGTTTGAATTTCTGTCAAGATTTTAATAATTTGCATTCTCGTTCCGCGTGGACAGTTCATATTCGTGTTTATTATGATCGTTATGCTTATATTATGAGCATATGTATGAATATTTATAATATAGTTGCAGTAGCTGTTGAAGTGTACATAAACTTCCAAAAATAGGTGTATTTTTACACAGATTAGCTTTCTGAGGAATAATATTCGAAATGGCTTAAGGAAAGTAATTGAATAGTGAGAATAATTTATTTATTTATTTTTTTGCCAATACCAATACATTATACAGTATGGAGGTTGGGAGGTTCTCCCCTTTCTCCGCAAAATCTCTAATATTTAGGCAGCAGACCCCCCCTTTTTTTTTTTTTTTTTTTGTCACTGTTCAATCGGGATTGAATAGGACTAAAAGTTTTGCGGTCTACCCAACCCAAGCGAAGAATGATTCTATTCGGAAAATTTAACGCAGTCTGTTCAAAATTAGAATCAAAAACACCCCAGATTAGTAAGTCTCTTTCTTTTCCTTTATTTAGTTCTTTATTCTCCGAATACTGGCAGCTGTTGATTCCGATTGCATAATATGACGTATGGAAGAATTACGCCGCACGTATTGCACAATAATGTTTGCGGTATTTTGCAGAGATAATTAATTTTGATGTTCAGTCTGAGATTTATTTATGAACACTTAAAAGAGTTTTACTGTGCTTTCTAAGCAGAATATTTCTCAGTTCCGTTGGTCTATTTTTATATGATGCACATATCGAAATGTCAAAATCATTTATTTAGCCCTGAAATCTAAAGAACGGCTACAATCTCCGCCTCCTCTTTTTCCACTTGCGCTCGACTATACGAAATATTCGGCAATTTCCGAGTATGCGGGTTAGTTAAGCTTTTACTGTTAAAGGATGACTGCATGAAGCAATTTCCCGTCTCCTGATTAAAGAAATGTTCCTCTTTTTTACTTAAATTACTTTGCTTGGAATATACTATGTTAAGGGAAAACTGTTATGCTATGAAAATTTAGAAAATGTTCAGAATTTTGATTTAAGTTAAATTATTTAAATATTAATATGAGTGGAAAAATTAATTGTATTTATTATTAGGTGCCAAGCGAATACAATTAATATGGCTTATTATTATATATTTTGAACTGAAATTTCATCATTAAATCTTGGAATATAGTTTAGTTCTGCATAGTTTTTTTTCTCTCATTGTAAACTAATTCTGTAAATTGAACTGTCATTTAAATTAAAAAAAAAATAGGTTAATTGTTTTCCATGGTTGAGGTAATTAATGCTCATTCTCTTAATAAATATTGCATTGCTCATATTTTAGATTGCAAGTCTAATTTTTCTTTTAAGGTTATGCAGTTGTGTATAATGTAATTAGACAGGTGCTTATTTTTTTTTCTTAAAATGTGCTTGAAAAGTGCTTATACGTGCTTATTTTTTTAACTAAAATGTGGCTACGAACCCTGGTTTAGAACTGCTTGAAAAATGCTTATAATGATCTTGTTTTATCTTTTTTTGAGAATGAGGAATAATATGTTTCTCCATTAAGGGAAAAAAAAAATCTGGTATGGAAAATGCACGTCAATATTTTTACTTCGAGAAATGATGGTTTGGTTTGGTTTATTTAATTATGGCAAAGCAAAATTATGGCTATCTGCCTAAGGGGATGGATGCCTTCGTGGAGGACTTTGGCTCGTATAAATTGTAAGGGAAGGGAAATTGGCTCGTATACAAGTTACACATCGAGAGATGATGGAGAAAGTGACTTAAATCACTGGACATATCCCATTTTATTGAATGCTTGATCATACCTTATTGTAATACTGTTGGCTTATTCACATTTAGAGTGCATAAGACTATTGTAATGGGAGATTTTTATGTTTGTTCTAGCTTTTGGGAATATTAGATCTATATTGCATCTGGGAAAGAATTGCAACAATTCACTGATACAAGGCAGATTCATTTTGTAGATGATAAAATATACTCAAGCTTCTTAAACTGCAATGGTTTGTCTGATAATCCAGATTTAGTATTGGTTTTGTTTAGTGCATGATTTACATTTACAGATCTTGAAAGATCCAGATTTTTGTCACCTATGTTATGAAGCATAAGAAATGTAAGAACACTTGGAAGGAATCCTATCAAGAAATTCTGCAGATGTAGAATTTCAAAAAAGCGAGATGGAAATATTTTTGTAATTTTCCCAAGAGTAATTGGAGAAATTTCAGATTAGTGTTACATCTATTTCAGTAGTAGTGTTGGGTTCATACTGTCCTTGAAAGTCCTTAGGTTTTTTGGAATCGATTTTTGGTCCTTAAAAGTCCTTAATTTTGGCCAAAATCGGCAGAATTTTAATCATCTGAAATTTTTGTCCTGTTTTTATGACTGCTATTTTGAGTGTGAATTATCATTTTAGAGGAATATTTTTGATGATTCACTGGCAAATATGATTATCTTCTGAATGGGTTCATGGGTTATATTTTATTCCTATTTTTAATGTAAAGGGTATGATACTGGAGTTTCTGAGCAAGGAGTCAAAAAAAGCATTTCAAAATTGTTTCATTTTTTTCTAATGAAGAGCTCTTTAACACATTCCGCTTTTGGGGATGTGAATTCTTTTATTAAACGGCTCTAAATTTGTCACCTTATCAACATGTTGCCGACTTTTAACATAAATTTCTATAGAAAATTTTTAATTCCAAGATCTAGGCATTTTTTGACAATTTTTTTTAAACATTGTAATGTTGCTAAATTTCATTAAAATAATTTTAATATATTGTAATTATATTTAAAAAATAACATTAAAATAAAACATTTTTATTTTTTTGCTGTCATATTATAAAGTGACATTATTTTCCATTTTGGCAACTTATACAGTGTTTTGAATCTGAGAAACAAAGTAATAAATGCTATAAAGCATAGTTTACAGAACAGTACATAGCAAAAGCAGACTAGCTGTGTAATTAATTAAAAATTTCTTTTAATTTTTTCGTGGTAAGAATTTTTCCCATGTAATATTCTCAGAATATTCAGCAGTTTTCTCCATAAAATTAATTTTACACTTTTTCCACTGATATTTTTTCAAAAATACTTCTGGCCTTTTTTATGTTACAGAATTGGTAGGGCTAATTTTTCTTTAGGATTTTAAACATTGCAATTTGGAAAATTTAGAATGATTTGAAGGCAAAATTTAGATCCACAATTCTAGAAGGCTCCAGAAAATGCGACAGAATGAAAAATGTGTTCATTGTATCATTACATAATGGATATATTTTTCCGAAAATTTGTGATGAATTTCATACATTTTGGAGAATTTTTGGAAGGACAATGAAAACATGATCTTTGAATGTTGTACTTCTGATACTAGAAGTATGTTATCTTCCCTTTATTTAGACATAAGTATGGAAAATATCAAAAATGTTTCTAATCTTTTTGCGTGGACAGGCATTTAAAAGAATTTTTCTATTAATAAAGAAATTGAAAACTGACAATTTAAAAGATTCACCTTGTATGTCTCGATGAATCATACATCCGTGTAATTCAATTTCTGTGGATCTTAAATTCTGCTCCCTGTGCCTAAATTCTAAAAATTTTGCCATTCTAGATTTTGTTGCTCAGTTTGCCGTAAAATTCTAAAAATTCTGCCGCATCGTCTCTGAAACCAGCTCTTACCATACATCATTTCATATTTATGCTGAATGTTCAGCTGTTTCTTTACATTCTAAATGCATCTAGTTTTTTAGAATAACCGGAATCAATTAATTCCAAAAATTCTAAAGTGAAGAGAAAACTTATTAAAGTAACAAACTGAATACATAAAGAGGAAGAAAATTATTTTTCGAAGATCTTTACAGTTATTATTGTGTAAATTAATCAGTTGTTTATAATTTTAGCCTTTACTATAAGTTCCCCTTTCTGTTCCTCACCAAAATGCAAATCAGATAGTTTCTAAACTAAGGTTTTTGAATTGTAAAACAGAGAGTTTTTGCCCTCCACTTGGATGTTGCCTTAGGTCCTGACAGCCCTGATAAATTTTAATTATTCATCTTTGCGATATCGCTGCTAACCTTTGGATTTGTTATGACAATAGAGTTACTGAGTCAGCCTAGATTAAAATTAAATTGTGTAGTTTTGTTTGAATTTAACTGTTCCTGTTGAATTCCATCACCACAAGCTGTAGTTGAATTTGTAAACATAAGAACGTGCCTGTGTGTTCTAAGTTCTTTTTAAATAAATGGTTCATTTAAGTCTTTATTCAGACATAGCAATAATTTGCTTCATGTCTATCAGAGGTTTTGGACTACTTAACTTTTACCAGATGAAGTAAAACCTCGTTAGGATTAAGAGATTGACAAGCTAAGAGATAAAGCACACATAAACTTGTCAGAACATTGGTTTATGTACTGAAACAGATTTCTAATTGTTAGAAAAGATATTTAAAGAGAAGTTATTATAAATGAAGCAAAATGTCTGGGATGGCTTTAAATTAAAAAGATGAGTAAATATTTTGTTGTGTGTTTTTGCTACAAAGCATAAATGTTTTGTAGCTTTTAATGGGGAATTATCCTATTACTGTTTAAGAATCAATGAATGTCATAAATCGCATGCATTTTAAACTGTGAAATGATATTAGATTGTGATTTTAATAGTGCTTCTTTAACGAATGTTTTTGAAAAATAAAGAAAATGTAATAGTAGTCATGTAAATCTATAACATCTAAGGTTTTGAAGCTGAGGATGGTGGTTCGGTAAAACCATCGAGGCTGGTCCTGTGAAAGTTTTGTAAATGTAACGCTGATTATTGTTGTTTGACTTCTGAATTAGTATTTATTCGGCGTGTTATTGTGTCTTAATCTAAATTTATTTAACTACCTAATTTAGTTATTTGTAACTAACTGCTCACCTTTAAAGGTTATCTTTGCATATTAAAACAATTTATATTGCCTTTCATCAATCTTTACTGTGGTCACAAGATACAGTGACAAAATGTAAAAATTAATGTAAAACTTATTCTTTGCATCTAGTAAGACTTAAAATAATACAAATCAACTTGTCACCTCTGATCATTAGTAGCTTATTGGAACCTTAAAATATATTAACTGAGTGTCAATTCCAGAAACTCTGCATGAAGCTGCAACACTAACTGTGTCAGACAGACGAAGCACAACAAACTTTCAAAACCTGCCAACCATGCCTACATCAGGCTTTCAACAGATCCCTTGCTAGGCAAGCAGCAACACTGGCAGAGCAGCCTTCTGTTAAGAATCATGCTGATTATGATTTTATTTCTCATTTTAACCTATGCCATTTGACATAAAAATCTACGTGCTATTTACTAAACCTCTAGACTAAGTACGTGGCAAAATGAGGCATAAAAGAAAAAAAATCAACATAAAGCTAACTGTTAGTAAAATGTAAATAAAATGTCCCTAATCTTTCAAATATGTCCAATTACTATACGTGTAAAATATTTAATGCTACATAAAAAAATTTTATAAAGTGGATTTTATTTTCAGATTTGTTTTATAGTTATGTTTATTAAATTATGTTTAATTAGAATGCATATTACTTATGAATCTTTTTTATACTTAGAGTGTTATTACAAAAGTGAAGTTCAGACATAAGATTGAATTTTATTGAATTATTCAGCTCCCATTTGCTGATAGGTCCTTAATTTTTTTCATTAATGGTCCTTAATAGTCCTTAAAAGTACTTAATTCCCTTGTGCAGAAATGTGTACGAACCTTGTGTTTAAAAGTTAAGATAACATTGGATGTTGCTAAACAATCTATTAAACATTGCTGAAGCCTAGTGATACATACCTTTATAGAATGAACATTTGAAAGCCTCTAAATGGAAAATGAGGCTATGCAAGAATGGCTGAAAGAGCAAAAATGTTTTGACTTTAAAAAAAGTTGATGTTTTGACTTAGTGAGAGACCTCAGGTGTGAAATAAACAAGTAAGCATAAATATACATTGATGATAGCCAGTAGGAATGAAGAAGTCTGATCTAATATATGCATTCAGCCGAGGACAATGATACTGCAGATATTTTTCCAAAATGTTACTTTGCCAATTGAGAAAGACTGATCTTTTAAAAACTGAGAAAAAGCATATTAAGAAATAAATAAAACATGCAATAATGTAGATACTGATCCCCTTTTCTTTCAGACTATGTGCTTAGTGAAACAGGACAAGGGAGAGTCCTGACCTTAAAGTATTCAGAGGAGCTCTTAAGATATCTTGGACTTAATGCAACTGAAGCCCTACTGAATTTCTTTAACAAAATATTATCATCTAAAATCACTACAGAATAGAACCAACTTAAATATTTTACACTGAATGTAATTTTTAAAATAAAGCAGACAAATAAATATGGAGTCTTTTTTTGTAAATTTTGATTTTCTTAATATTTTTATTATTTTACATTTTTAATAATTTCTACATGTCCTCATACTAGGTATCGTCTGATATTGAAAATTCTGGAATTGCTAAAGTCTTGATGAGTCTGGATTTTGGACTTTGTACACTATTTAAATTATATTTAATAAAGATAAATAATGAAGCATTTGCACAGGATTTACTATGCTGTAATAATGCCTTTATTTAAACCATGTAGTTGTCATCTTTTGCTGTGAGCCTTCTGTTACAATTCTAAGTCTACAAATCTGATGTCAACCTTCCCTAAATTTTTCCCCCAATGGCAGGCACTTGCCTATAACAGCATTGGCCATTACTGAGGTCAGAAGTTGTGGCAATTTTATTGTGGAGGCGCCTAATATCCTGTGAAAGGACAGACAATTTTATGTCCATGATTTTTCTAGAATTCGAGCCTGGGCCCTTTGGTTATTGCAGTCAGGCTCCCTTAACCACTGTACAGTCTGAATGGTGCCTTCCCTAAAATTGTTAAATTCTGTTTTCACTGAGAACATTTTCCAAATTATAGTGCAGCAGAGAATTTAAATTAGGAAAAAAAAAGTAGAACACAATCAAGGTCATATCAATATTCAAAACGTTTCTAAAGAACAACTCTTTAGAACAATTTTTTTTGCTTTGTCACAATATGAAACAGCCAATCACCTCAGATCATTTTGTGTTACCAGGCAAAGGGGAAACTACTTTTCCATTCCAAATTATGGTTGATGATGCGGAATTTGCTAATAGCTGATTGTTTTTTTTTTGTTTTTTTTTAAATGAACACCTTGAAATTTTTTTGCAAAAGAAAGTTAAAAATCATGCATCGTTCTTTCACTGTTAGAGCAGGTAGAAAAGTTGTTTGAAACTTATGTTCATCTGAAATAAATGGTTGTTTGATACCAGTCTTGGGAATTTCTAGTAATAATAGTAATTTTGAAATGTAGTTTTCCTACTGAATAAGTAATTATTAAAATTATTATGAGTTTCTGGGCAATATTTGATTTGCTGAGATTTGATAGTTAATTGAATTGTAATTTCTAGATGCCATTTTACTTGTTGATTGCTTTCTAGAAAGAATTGGCAAAATTGCAAGTTTTTATCTTTTAACTGTAATAGTCACAATATTTAGGTAGCTGTTTGATTTTAATGCTTTCTTTCTTCGTATTTCATTTACCTTTTACATGTAATAGTCACATTTAATACAGTTAGTTTTTTCCCTGTTTATTTTCATAATTTCAGATGCTTCTAATGTCTCTCTCTCTCTCTCTTTTTTTTTTAGTTCATCAAAGATGAATATGATGCCTTACTGATTACATATTCTAGTGTAGAGGAAAAGAAACAAAAGCTAGAGAAAGAGAACCAAGAACTTATTACTCGTTTAATTGAAGTAAAAGCTGAAGATGCAGACAGATTGAATGCAGAAACAGAGTTAATTCAAAGGTAATTGAAAGTTGTAACTTAACATTTTGTAAAATTTAAGAAATTAACTTATACATTTTCCCTTGAAACTACTATGCTGTAAATTTTATTACTGATTGCTTGAAAGTTCTCTTGAGTAACATTTAATTAATGAGAATGTGTTACATCACACAGATATGCACCATGTCTATTAAAGTCCTTACAGAGCCTTTATTATTGTTGGTCCTAGATGTACACTTCCAGTTTTAAAAATGCTTTGAATGATGCAAGTATACATTATGTTGAATTTTTAGATTTTAAAAAAGTCAATTTTGTAAAATTCATGAAGTCAACTATTTGTTTCTCATGAATTAAATGTTGTGTATATAGATTTAGTTCATCTTGCATCCAGTAAATTTCTAGCCTTTCCATGTATGTCTCCTCATAAATAAAACTGTGAAAGAAGCACATGGGGATCTTTTTTCGTTTAAAAATAATAAGAGAATTGCAGAGACTTGACAGCATGCAAACCTGAGAGTAACAGTGATTAGCTAAGAAACGAGTTTTCTTGTCGTTCCTCGTAGAAAATTTTCTGCAAAATTCTGTATTATTGCAGAAATTTTACAACTGTTTCTTTCATTGCTGACAAATTCCAGAAGCTCATATATTAAAACTAAGTTTAAGGTAAAAATTATTGTGATTTGTTTTTGGAACTTGAAATGCTACAAAAAAAAAAGAAGCATGCAAAAATGGTGGCGTTGCTTGACTGAAAAATTGTTATGAGCATACCCCTTAATTGTCAGTTTTTCACATTCTGAAAATTTGGTGACTTCTTCTAAAGTGGTTGCATTAATACATAAGTACTCATCTGTTTTCCTGGAATAACCACATCCTTGAATTTTTATATTTTAATTTATTATCTACAATTTCTCTTTTCTATGTCAAGAAGTTTTTTTGCAATTGAGTGAATTTATTCATAATTAAAGTACTTTGGAAATGTTATTTAAGAAGTACATACAGTTTATATTAATGTGAGCCAAGCATGAAATTTCCTTATCAAAGAGCTGTCCTTCCAAAATTATTTGTCGTTACATCACACAGATATGCACCATGTCTATTAAAGTCCTTACAGAGCCTTTATTATTGTTGGTCCTAGATGTACACTTCCAGTTTTAAAAATGCTTTTAATGATGCAAGTATACATTATGTTGAATTTTTAGGTTTTAAAAAAGTCAATTTTGTAAAATTCATGAAGTCAACTATTTGTATTGTTTCTTGTTCCTTGTAGTTATATGAAGAAACTTTTATACTCGTCATAAAAATTCAGTCAAAAAGTTTGACTGCAATACGATAAAAATTAACTGACGGATTTAGTTTTGAGCATTGTGGTGTCATTTTGACTTTCAGGTAAGGGGTTCGTTAGTAAGTAAATTAAGAGTAATTTGAGGCTGATATTTTTCCTTTAAATGCCATTCTATGTATACTTTTGTGATTTACTAGTGTGTAACATTCCTCAGTTTACAAGTTAGTTACTAGTTTACAAGTTAGCTATGTGTCCGTGCACATGCAAAGCATGCCAGTGTTTTCTAGAGCACTAAATCTGTGATATTTTGCACATAAGATCCCTTTTTTGAAAAAAATGTATATCTGTCAGTACCTTTGAAGACTGCATACAAAGCACTTAATCTGTGAACATCAGAAACATTTTTTCTAAAACCGATTTTTATTTATGTTCAAATGCAAACATTTCATTCCTTGATTTGGTTACAACCTTAGTATGGATATCTGACATTGAAAGTAAATATCTTGGGAAATTTTTGCCAAACAAGAGTCACATTAAAAAAAAAATTTATAATGAGTATAAAATTTTTTTGAATGTAATAACTATAGGTTTTGAATTATAAGTCCGTATAAAAAGTTAGATTCTGAAATTTTTGTGATTTCAAATTGTAAAAAAGATGAGTATTGATATCATTTAAAACATTTTTGTTATAAAAAAAATATACATTTTCACCCAACAGATATGAAAATGAAGGCTGCATAAGGACTTTTGTGGAGATGGTGAATGCCATATTTCCACTCTAGCCAGGTTCTGAAAATTTGTGTATTATTTGTGTAATTTCTCCTTTACTCAATGCGTTCAGAACGTTCAGAGAACGAGGTATCTTAAATTTTAAAATGGATTCATCTGCGTAGTGATTGTTTTCATCTTTCTAACAAAGACAAAGGCCTTACAAATTACCAGTAAAGGTTTTACTGAAACCTTTCCCTTCTGACTGTTGAACTTTATGCCAGCATAATACAAGAACTGACCAGTCAGTGAAGCAAACACAAACTGGCATTCAGTCTGTGATTTTGCCGAGTCAGTTGTACGTGCATCTTCCTTTTTTCATTCATGGATAATTTGAGACCTTAAGATAAGCAGAGAATGATGATCAGATCATTAACTGTGAGAAAACAGACTGAACAGTGTCGAAGATAATAGGCCCTTTCGGCAGATAGCCCTCGTGTGCTTTGCCATAATTAAATAATCCAATCCAATCCAATCCTTACTTTAAAAAATTTCATTCATATTTACTGGACAAAAGTGTTCTTTTCAAATGAAAGAAGGCTTGATTTTTGGATATAGAAATCAAGTTTCAGATTCATAATGGTTAGTGTAAAAAAATTCAAAGAAGTAGCTTTTTTTTTCCCCTCATTTTTCATAGGGCACAACTGAAATATTTATAGAAAACTTAAGACAATCCAATATTTCTAAAACTCAGCAGAGATGGTTGAAAAAGTTCACTTTTCTGTAATAGAAGGGTAGCCAATCCACTGGGGTGTTAGTATGTTGGCCAAGAAACCCCACTATTGTGATTATATATAATACATTATATGTGGCACATAGGATGCACATGCTTAGAACTAAGTCTTTGCCCAATAAATACAGTCCTCAGATGTAGAATTTCAACACCAAGAAGGAATGCGCATAGTGCCATGCAAATTGCAGGAGCGAGAGTTGTGAGATGGATATCCAAATGATAAAAGTTGCATATGCATTGAATCGTGGTACGCATATGTGGGCTATAAAGGTCAGCTACTTTCTGTTCTCATAAACAGCATCTGAGACTTCAGAAGTATAGACGATGCCTCTGAGAGGTCGTTGAGCTCAATACCGTCAGTTAACGACTGGGGAACGTGATCATATTATCGAACTCTATGAACTTGGTTTGTCGCTGCGCACAGTAGCCACTCGTGTTAGGCACAATGTGAGTACCGTCCAATGTTGCGTCACATAATGGATTCAGGAAGGTGTACGTGCATGCACAGGTACATCAGCGTATTCGACGGTCAACTATCGGAGACTTTTTCTCCACATCACATCACATCCAAAGCCCATTGCGTCAAGCAGCAGGTGGATATGTGTCCACCCAAACTATACGCAACAGATTGCATGAAGTACACGTACGTTCACGGGTACCAGCCACAGGGGTACAACAAACTGCTAAAAACAAGACTAGATGCCTGGTGGGTGTCAGTGTCATAGTGCGTGTACTATCGAATGACATCAGGTTTTATTTACAGATGAATCTCGTTTGTGTCTGTGGAGGAATGGCGGCCATCAATGGATATGGCGGCAACCTGAAGAATGCCTCAAACTCTAGATGATCTACATGTGGCTTGGCAAAGGCTACCTCAAGCAACCATCAATAAGCTCATTGATAGCATGCCTTGCCAGATTGCGTCCTCTATCGTTGCCCGCACACATTAGATACTGAATAAATTGGTTTATAATGATTTTATGTCTCTGTTTTTTTAATCATTTGCATGTCCGTCTCACAACTCTTGATCCTGCAATTTTCATGATGCTACAAGCTTTCTTTCTTAGTGTTGCAGTTTCACTTTTGAGGAGTGTATGTACCCCAAATACTGAAATCAGAGTAGGTGACTGAACAAGACTGTAAAATTTCTAACAATGAATGGTTCACTTTATTGAAAAAAATATATCTGCTGTAATTCATTCAACTTCCAGTTTCCTCAGTTGGGAATACTGACCTGTAATCCCCATTCTGTGAATGAGAGAATTATCTCTATTGCAAATTTCCTCTGAAAATAAAAAGAAACTTGTTTTGTTATATTTTCTCAGAAAGAAGAAACCCCCTTACATTTCAAGAAGGGGAACCCTGTTGTTGTACAGAAAACATAATCTCCTTGTTTTGTAGAAAGGGGAATCTAATTTGGATGAAAAAATTCCATATCTGTAATCTAGAGTAAAACAAAGTTAGTAATCTGGACATCCATTATCTAGAATTATCTATAATCTGGACCTCAAAGTCACCAACTTACACATGCACATAATGCGTTTACGCATGCGCGTTTGATGCGCACATCCCCTACTCCTGTACGTAAAGCCAGTAAAGCGTTTACACATGAGCACCTCCGATAGTGAAGAAAGTGACAGAGAGGTTATTGAAAATGAAAAAATTTGATTGACAAGTTAGTCGGTATTGTCGACACAGCAATTACAGGGCTTCAACAGTGCAACTTTGTAATTGAACAAGAAATCATGTCTGTTTATAGAATTAAAGAGAGAGTATAAGCACAAAAAACGAAGCAACAGAAACAACTTACATTGAAAGAAATGTTTAATAAAGTAAACAAATAAATATTAAGCTTTTTTTTGTAAATTTTGATACCCTTTAGATCATAATTGTTCTGTATTTCATAAATTACGATTTCATATTTTTAAGTGTATAATTTCTGCATGCCATCTTACCAGATTTAAATTGATGATCTATAATCCGGAAAAACCCCTAATCCGGAATCGCCGAAGTCCTGACGAGTCCGGATTAAGGACTTTGTACTGTAGTTACGTCTCGTATTTTATCTTCAAAGGAACTGAATTTTTTTATTAGTCCATGCATTATCATAACATGGGGATGTGTTGATAGTGTTGAGACAGCTGTTGAGTATCTTATTGCATTTAGGAATTATTGGATATTTCTGATAAATAACTTGAAATTTGTCAACTTCCTCGTGATGAAACTGATGGTACTGCTAAAAAAGAGGACACTAATGACAGTATTCTTAATCCTGTTGTGCTTTCTAATGTTTTTGGGCACATTGGCATTATTAACGGATTGGTAATTAGCCAAAACAGTTTTGAAGAACAAGTTACAAAGCCGACTTTGAATGAAAAAGAATTTGTTTCTTCTAAAGTAAAAAAAAATAGTCTTGTTTTCTAGATATAAAAGGAAATCTGTTTAATAAGGGCATTGAAAGTGAACCAACACAGAAAATTGACGGTACATTTCTAGAATTGATAGAACTAGATTGATTATGATGAACTGAACAAAAATAACGTTCAGTTTGAATTATTTTGCAAAAACATGTTGCACTGATGAATTAATAGTTCCATATTATAATTACCATTCTTTTAAAAGTTCATTCAGAAAGAAAAATTGCTCCAGATTCAAAGTTTGGAGGATTTATACTGTGAATGGTTATCCATATGGAATGGAAATTTTTTGTAGGAAAA
Source organism: Stegodyphus dumicola (assembly GCF_044657685.1). Classification (NCBI taxonomy): domain Eukaryota; kingdom Metazoa; phylum Arthropoda; class Arachnida; order Araneae; family Eresidae; genus Stegodyphus; species Stegodyphus dumicola. The sequence goes on from NC_140780.1 coordinate 251,872,610, forward strand.
CACTTAAACAGCTCTTGGTACTAGGGTTATCAGTGATCTTCTGTCAATTATTACTAACTCTCTTCAAGCTGAAATATTTTTTTTTTTTTTTTTTTTGCTTATGATTTGATAAGGAATTCGCAAATTGGAACATAAAAGCCACAAGTACCATTCAAGAACATTTAATCCAAAACTGTTCGCTGTTGGTTTCTAAAGAGAGAAGAAAAGTGCAGGAGGAGGTATATTTGATTACAAATATGACAGTTCGGTATTTCTACACTGTTGGGATGATAATTCTATAATGATTGTTTCTTCAAATTATTGCTCTCATCTTCCAATTTAGTTAACAGAAAGATACTCTCATAGAAAGAAAAAAGTGTGTATGCTACACCAAATTTTATTCATAAACATAATTCAGGAAGGGGGAGTTAATGTGTTAGATAGAATCTTGAGTAGCTACTGCCCCCAACTTTGCAATAAGATGTCGTAATAGAATTTATTTGCAAATACGTTAAATATGGCTCTTATGCGTGGATGGCTCTTATATGCAGCAATTTGCGCAGAAATAAGCAGCTCACTCACCTAGAGCTCCATTGAAATTATTATTGGTCTTTTACAAACTGCAGCAAGACAGAGGAAATCTCATTTTATATAAAAAATTCACCACAGTATATCACAGCGGAAGAGTGATGATCATTACATCATGGCAAACAGTGTACCATGGAATATAGTTACAAAGTAAAACTTTATGCAGTAGGGAAAAAAAAGAAAATTTTCAGCTGAATTCATAATATCCATGTTTAAATTTAAAAATAAATCTCTCATGATTTTTTTTACTAATCCATTTTTTCGTATAGTGAGCTTAATCTGAAGTGGCTAATGTTCCCATTGGGAGCATCATAAAAATCATATATAAAAAATCCCTTTTCCCAATTTTGATTATTGATACCTTTAAACTAAAGCATTGGGAGGTGAAATAAGCAAACAAGTAATTAAATATAAACATGGATCTCAGCTGCCTTTAAAAGATTTAGCATTAAAAGAGCTTTAAAGGCTTGAAAGTTTAGCATTGAGTTTTTTTATGTTTGTATAAATGGTTCTAGTATGCTACAGTTTCTAAATTGATAAATTTTCAACCTGATTTTCTGAATAGTTATGTACCCACTCAAATTAAAAAAAAATTAATCTGTTAAATTTGATTATTACTTGTACAGTTGAACCCCAATTATTCTAGTTGTGATTAAGTGAGATTCTGTCTTATCTGAACCCAGTGGAATAAATTAAAGTCATTTTAAAATAACCTCACTCAAAAGGTAAACAATCTGTAGACTTAGGTTATAGTAATAATTTGAACCGGAAAGGTAAGAAGTTCATTATTGGCACATTTGAGCTTGGCAGCTTGATTTTTACGTGCTTTGAGTGAAAATCAGTTGGTTTTTAGTTTTTGCACCAGAGCCAGAGCTAGTTGTGCAACAAGGGAACAACATGGGTGACTTTGGCCTTTTTTGTATGTGTTCTAGTGATTGTTGAACAATGACTGGTAGAAGAAAATGTATTTTTTATCGCAAGAGCTGACTGCTATTAACAGGCTAGTTTGTGGTGAAACAATTAAAAAGGTAGCTAGTATTTTTCTGGAAATAAACTGTTGCAAAACAATGCAATTTAGTACCAATAAAGATAAGCATTTTATTCCAACATATGTATAAGATCTTTGTCTGATTTTATGAAAACTTGATCTTGAATAAGCCAGATTAGTTTTTGTGAAGAATGTGAAGTTATGTGCTTTTTTGTTCTGGCCTGCTAGTTTTATGTATTCAGTTATAGGAGATAACTGAAATTTAAAATGTATACCATATTTACTTCCCTAATATTTGCACTTTTTCTTGCCAATTTTTCAGTGTGAAAGTCTAAGTGCAACTATTATGCAGAGAAATCTACTACACAGAATTGGGACACACTATAATGCTAAAACATTGCTGGTCTAAAAAATATGTTATAATAATATTAGTAACTAACCAAAAGTTTCCAGATTATGTGCTGTTTATTAAATAGTCTTTTCGTCAGTTGCATACGAGATGTTTTTTATTTTTAGGGGCTTTGTCCCTGAAGGACTGTTGTTTTCGTTTTGCAATTTTGCGTTGAAAACTTTTCATATTATTGCCATCAAATACTATCACTCTGTATTATATTTGAAGAAATTAATAATGAAGAATCTGCATAAATGTATGTATGTTTCTGGCATTGTGATAAAACCATGCTACCTAGAGCCATCCAATTTTGAATGATATAATCCTACTGCAAATATGAGCATCTGAAAGCCCAAATTTGAAATTTGTTTTATTATTGATTTCATATTTTGTAAAACTTTAACAAATTTTTGATTAGCAAACTCAACAATTTAAAAATGAACAATGGCAACACTCTACCGGGGGGGACCTTTTTATCTCCAGTGTGCAAACCTGTGTATCAGAAATTCTAAAGATATGCTCATTTTAAAATTATTTTGCGACATTGCTGTTGAACTGAATTTTATGGTTTAAGTGAACATGATATTTAATAAATAAAGGTAATACACAATACTTTAAAAAAATGTCCCTTTGGGCGGAATTTAAAATCTGAAACCTTTCAGTTTTTTATATTTATATGCTAATATTTTTATAGACATAAAATTCACAAATAATCTTTGTAAAAATTTTGACAAAAAATTCTAATAGCATAACACATAATTCATAGTAAATCACTGAAGGTATCAGTATCACTTATGTAATGTGAATCGTTGTTTGAAGAATGTCCATCATTCCATAAAATGTCACCTTTGCTTCCATCCAAAGCGTTGGAGATAGCCATCTTCTTAAAATGTTTCTGAAATTATATTGCTTGTTATTGAAGTCCAGCTTTGTAACATTCAGCTACACATTAGTTCCAGGGATGAATGACTTTTCCACTGGGAGTTTTTTCTTTTGTTCACATTGGCCATCCAATCTTCATATACTTATCTTATATTTTCCTTAAGTGGTTTGTTAACTAATACGCCACACGGCTGCAGAATAGATGTAAGTCCTCCAGGAATTATGGCAAGATCTGTTTTGCCTTCTGAAAGTTCCCTCTTCACATCATCAGAAAGATGTCCTTGGAAGCTATTGAGTTCTAGCATAGCTGGTTTTTTTTTCAGCAGTGCTTCAGATCTTTTGTCCCTTTTTTCATCCATCCAACCCTTTTCTTGAAATTGCACATGGATTCAATGAGAATTTAACACCTTTAGTAACAGTTTTTCTTTTAAAAATAGCAAATTGAGATAGCTTATTGTTATCTGCTGTAATACTCAGCATTACAACGTAGCGTGTTTTTTTATATCCACTTGTGCTCACTGAAACACTTGAAGCACCTTTTTCTGCAACAGCTATGTTGCATGGCATGTCAAAATACACTGGTCAAAATAGACTGGTGTCTGATCAGCATTTCCAAGTCTGAATGGGACATAATCCATTTTTTGGCAAAGGTAGGCAACGTACTTCTGAAAAAGTAGAATTTTGTCCGTAAAGTCTGGTGGCAGTTTCAGGCAGACACTTCTTTTTCTTCTGATTGTTAAGTCATTATGCTGCATAAATGTGCATAATCATCTATGACTAGTTTTGAACTTTTCTTTTGGAACATTTGGCTGTATTGCAATTTCCTTTTCTCTTCTTTGCAGCATTTCGCTTGAAACCAACAATTTATAATGCACAAACATAAGAGAGAAGTTCATTTTCTGTAATCGTGAGAATTTCGTGCTTTGGTCCTGTTAATGCTTGCCTATTTTCATTTGTTTCTTGTAGAGATTGTGTGGATTTTTTCCAGTCCATTATTAATTTTTCACTTACATTCCATTCTGTTTCAGCAGCTCTGTTTCCATTCTCTTCAGCATATACAATAATCTTCAGTTTAAATCCTGCCATGTAACTGTAGTTATTCTTTCTAAACTTTCCCATATTCAGGCAAAAAAATAAGACGTCCAAAACATACCATCACGAAATTTACCACAGAACAAAACATTGGCAAAGATTCTTTCTCTGCAACTTTAGATACTTGCAGCCCAGTAAATTTATAGTACATGCATTCTTTCTTTAATGAAAAATGAGTTGAAAGCTTTAAAATGGGGAGCGGAATAAGAAATTCTGCACCAGGGAACTCTCCCATCCTCCCAGGGAAAGCAGACAATTTCTTATCTCGGCATGGAGTGACCATTGAGAATGTCAGTCATATTTAATCGTATTTGATGGTTTGGTTTATTTTAAGTTCAGCGCATCATTTTTTCCCATGAAAATGATGAATTTAATTGCTGGGTTAATGTATAAATTTTCGTATTTTATTTATCTGGCTTTGTTTTAAATATATGAGAAATTTTATCATTCATGATATATATTCTTTATATGTGTGTAGTTACCTGCATTTTGAATTCCTTCTTTTTTTACTTGTTATAGAAGATTAGTAGGACTTGTTTTAGAAGACTAACTTTGTAAAAACTGTAATGGGATGGGGCATGAGAAAATAACTTAATATGAAATTAATTTTTGACACAAGCAGTATTGTACTTTTTAGAGTGTTTTCATTACTTAGTGAAAAGTTATATATGTATATTCTCGTATTTAAACAGTCTTGTGTGAGAAAATTTTCATTTCTTAGAAAGTAAATGGTTAAATTTATTAAGTTGTTCCAGAATTAAATTGTTTCGCTCTGTTTTCATTAATGCATTTATATGACGGTCACTCTGAAATTTTTTAAATAAGCTATAAGTTAAAACAGTTTTCAGTTATACTTCTGAAATTTTAGGAGTGTTAAAAGTAGTCTCCTCCAGCATTAGTGCAATTCTGTTAGGGAATTTTTCAAAGATTAAATGCCTCAAGCCATTTGTTTCTAATAATCAATGAAAATATGAATTTATAGCATGATTAATCTCATCTTTGGAAGAGAGAACAATGTCCATGTAAGTTCTTTTTTAGATTAAAAAATAGCCAAAAGTCATACATAGCTAGATCAGATGAATAGGGTGGATGTTCTATCACTTTGATGTCTTTTTGTTGAAGAAACTCAACTTTTCAGTCTTACTGAACGAGAAGCTACATTGTCATGGTGAAACATGAGTCATCTAACATTCACTTGAAGAATATCTGGAGGACACTTTGGTGTACCAGTTAGTTGTGACTGCCTTCTATCTTTCCAGCTTGATGGCTTTGACCAGTCCTGTACTTCCGAAGAAAATGGCATACATTGCTTTTTTCATGGCACATTGTCTTTTCACCATTATGGGCATGGGATCATCTTCAAAGACCTGTACTTTCTAGACATGTTGGATTATCAAAAAAATGGTACATGCGTTTCATAACCAGTTACAATTTTAGAAATAATGTGTTTGCCACCATATTTAAGTAATTTAAGGGTTTCCTTGTAGAGACATTAGGTTATTTCTAAGCAGGAGATATGAAAAATGAGCAATGCCTTTGAGCGTGCTGACCACTACGCCATGAAGGTTAAGAAGGCGGCAGAAATACCTTATATACTTCCCCTTTTAAAGGGCGAGTGGGGTTGTAGGGGACCCAATTGCCAAATCCTAGTGGTGAAGAATCATCATTCACCACCTTTTAGTTCCGGTGCCACTGTGGAGACATTAGGTTATTTCAAAGCGGGTAAGATGAAAAATAAGCAGTGCCCTCGCCGGGACTTGATTCATTGACCTCATGAATATGCGTCGAGCGTGCTGACCACTACACCACGAAGGCATGCTGAGAGGGTGGGAGAAATACCTTATATCTTTACTGATTCTGACACACTGCTCTTTCTGGTGTTCAGTTAAATTATGAGGAAACCAACAGCAAACTTGTTTTTCATATGCAATTCTTCATGAATAATTTTATGTATGGTAGCAGATCTAATGCTAAATACCTTCTGTATCATTTGGTAGGTGCAGCGATTATCATCGATTAATATTTTCCATATGGCAGATGCATTATCCAGGATTACTGCTGACAATTGCCTTCCTGTGTGTTTTTTATCCTGAACAGAGTTGCAGCCTCCGAAATTCTGTAAACCATCTGAATACAGTAAAACGAGTTGGATCTTTTTCTGAAATACTAATTGTAGATGTTGGACGCATTCTTCTTGATTTAATCCCATTTGAAAATCGTAGCATGATGATGTTCTTGCATCAATTCCATTTTTCCTTCTGCCTAAAATTTATTCAGTCCTAAACTACTTGCAATTGGACAATATAAAATCATCTGCTAGGCTAAAATTTTCATATTTCCAAGCCTTGCAGTTAATTGTTTTGCTTCCTACTTATTGTCTGCGTGTATTCCAAAAATTTCAGAATGACCCTCATATTTAATGCAGTGGAATCAGTTTAGTTTTTGTTAGTATTTATTTAGAAGTATTTGTTTTTTGTAATTAAATAGGAAAAATAAAATTTTTTCCTGCCAAATTAAAAAGAATGGTTTTTAGTTTCTTTTACTCTGAATGCTTGCTGTATTTTTTGTACTTAGGTTACGGCTATTTAAGAATTATATGTAGTGGATATGAAGACTGGACTGATGATACTAGATTTTGCTTTGTTACTCTCTGTAGTTCTAAATAGAAGGAATTTCCCAAGTGATTTTGTTAATATTAATTACTGATGAATTTTTAAAAGTGTTTTTATATATTCTTGGTTCTTTTTTCAGTATTGTACATGATTCTAATTGGTGAAGAAATTCAATTAAAAATTTGTGAAATATTTGTTAGTTGCATGTTCTGTATTTTAATTTCACTAAACAATAAAGGTAATAGTCAACTCATTTAATGTATCCAATAAACAGTTATCTATTTTTGCATCTGTATTTTACATTACAGACGCAACAACAATTGTACATTTTATATTGGAAAGATGAGCGTCTTTCACCAGTTTTTGAATTAGGGCAGATATCTGTAGATGGTTTTGTGTATATATAAACTCCAAAGGGATCAAGATTCATTGGTGTAAAGCAGTATGATTAATGAGCTAATGTATAATATTTTGCTTGCTTTCTTTCTATTATTTAGTAGTATTGAGAAATAAAAGTTCTTTTATATTATTCATTTATTAAAGAACTAGGATCTGAAAGATTTTCCCATGTAATCCAAATTAAATTTCATTGAAATAGAATTTAGGCTATAATTATCTAATTCATTATAAAAATTGATTGAAATTTTTTATTTGACTAATATGTTGCCATATTGTGAATGTTTGCTATATGTTTTATATGAATTGCTGGATTTTATAATTTGTAACTGTTTGATGTTAAATTGAAGTATTTTTTAATAATTGCCATGGGAGAAATAAATGGTGTAAATGATAACATTTTTTATTGGTATAATGAAAAATTAAAGATGAAAATCTTAGCTATTTTTAACTTGATTGATAATTAATTGTAATGAAACGTTGAGTACTTTTTTATAAAGTACTCAACGTTTCATTACTCACAGAAAATATATGTTTTCTGTGAGTAATGAAACAAAAGTGGAAGCAAATAAGAGCTGTATTTGGGAGCTTTGAGGGATATAGAACTCTTAGCTACATTCTTTTGTGTGTGATTGGAAACTGAAATGCTAGTTAAAAAAAGCTGCTCAACTATATTATATAATTTATTAAGAATAAAAATATGTTGACCTACTTTTAGTCTGATAATTAGTGAAAATATTAGACAGTAAATTAACTGAATCACTGCAGCTAAAGTCAGAGACTGCAAATGATATGATTGAAGTAGAACATTTAAAAAAGGTTTTTTGCACGTTGAATAATTTTTAATTGTATATTTGCTATTTATATTATATTTATATAGTATAGGAAAGCGTACAGTTTATAACAGTATAGAAAATTTATTTAAATTTAAGCATAAAACTTTTTGTTATTACAAGTGATTGTGAAAACTGAAAGTAATTTTAATGCTGCGGATTCATTTTTAAAATTCAGATAAAATAATTTTTGAATTAAGTGTGGTATTTAGAATCAATTCATATGTAAATGATATTTTTCCTGATTTCTAAAGATCTTCCCATCCATTAATTTTTTTAAAATAAAATGTGGCAAAGTTTTTATTTTATCTATCAGATTTTTTTTTTTTTTTTTTTTTTTTTTTTTTTTTTTTTTTTTTAAGTCTGTGTTGTCCATTTTAACTTTTGCCATTTTAACTGCAGCTAAAACTGATTTTAAAACAAACATTTAGAAATTATCAAAATTAAATTCAAATTCAACAACTTTGGTACAAAAGTGTTTCAGAAACTGATGGTGTTTTGTAGATTTAGAAATAAAAGATGACCTGTTTCAGGTTTTTTTACTTCTGAAGCTGGAACTAAAATGTTTTAGATGTGGTGCCTGCTAAACTAAAAGATAATAGCAAGTGAATATAGTAGGGGTTGTGTTGAAGTATTAGAAAATATTCTGATCCTAAGGAATTTGACACTTATATGCTGTACGGAGCACACAATTGTTTTATAATGATTAAAGATTAGAAACTGCTATATGCTAGCATGTCATAATGACGCTTTCATTTCAGCTCATGTTACCTCAAGATTATAAGATATAAAGTTTCATTATCATGTTGGTATTTTTCCAACGTTTCAGTAAGTGTTCCACAAGGTGGAAGACATTTTTTGAAATTTTCTTATGTACACGTTCTTTTGAGTTCAAATCATAAAAACAAGTTAACCAGTGTAAGTAAATAATATTACTTTGTAGGTTTTTATGCTATGCAGCAGCTTGACACTTTGCGGGATGTGCATTTATTGAAGTGCCGTTACGCTGCCACCGGTTCATGCAGGTTCTACTGCTCGCTAATGGTGATATTTATGCAATTTTTCAAAACATAACTAGTTGGTATATAATTATTATTAAAGAAAGCACTAAAATGGCTGTTACACTATTTTTATTCCATTTTATTCAAATTTTATTTTTTAATTAGTACTAAAAAGTTTTATTTAAAAAATTTAACTCCTAGGATCCATAGTTCTTTTTAGTATGATAATTCTGAAAGCATTTTCCAACATCCAGAGAAACGTTGCAGGAAGAACACATGTATACAGTGGAACTTCTTTTCTTGGCGGCAGTGCAGACTTTGCAGGCCCTTTGTGGGTTTTGAATTCTCCCATTACCACTAATACATGTTATTTCTATGTTTTCTCATGTCCGTAGTAAGTCTGCCTGGATCAAACCTCGGCGATCTTTTATCACATTGATCAGCCGATCTTGATTGTTGCTCCTCTTCATTTCCATTAATCCATGCTAGTGCAAGGTTTAGTAAAAATTGTTTGAATGTAATAGGATTTTCAGAATTTTTCATGTATATCTGGAACGTGTTGAGTAATGCACAGTTTATGAGATATAAAACCGTTTTTTTTTTTTTTTGTCAATTTTTTTTTTGTTTTGCGAAGTATGGAATAACACGATAGGTATTAATAACACGATGGGTATTATTATTGATCGGTGTGATCAACACCTTTCATAAATTTATTATACTCTTGTATGCAAATTGGTTTAATGCACTTCTTTTTGGTTCTTTTACTCACACATTCGACCTTGTCTGCTGAATGTATCATAGAAATCATTATTAACAATTTTTTGGCCGAATTCCATTTTTGTGCCATCATTTTCCCTTTGCTACGAAATTCCATTGACTTATTTTTCAATGTAGCAGATTTTAAACAATTTGGCACTCCTCTGTTTACTCTAATTTTGCCACAGATATTTGTTTTATGCTTTAGTAACTCCTCTGCAACCTTTACACTATTGTAGTAGTTGTCCATATATACATCGTGCCATAAATTTAAATATGGCGATAGCACGAACAGTATTGTCGCAATTAGCGATTTTCCTTGCGCGCAATATATTTCTAAATTGCATATATAACCAGATGTCGTCTCACGCACCATATGGACTAAAATTCCATGTTTTATAATTTTCGCAGGATTATATGTACGAAAAGATAGCCTGCCCCTCCATGGAATGATACCTTCATCCAGCGATAATTCTTTCTCGGGTTTATAAATTTTTTTAAACTTTTCTACCAGGTACGAGTAAACAGGTTTTATTTTATCAAGCCTTTCTTAGCAATGTTCATTATTACTGAAGCGACAATACTTCCATAACTGCCGAAATCGGTTCCTTGGCATAGTATTCCCAAAAATAGCTGTGTGTAATCCAGGGTGAGTAGACCAATAATCGTCTTGTTCTTGTTTTCTTACTATTCCCATTATGATAACAAGCCCCAAAAGTTTTTTCATTTCTACAACATTTGTATCAGTCCAAGCTTTATTCTTTGTTGATGAATTGTTGTTATCATTATTCTGCTGATTATGATATAAATTTGTTTGTGTGGCAAACAAATTAAATAAATCATCACATAATCGTCATATATTATCACAATTCCACAGTTGATAATATATCTGGAGTGTATGGTACCTGTAACCCAAACCATTCCAGGCAAGCATGCAAGTTAGGTTTAAAATCAACTTCTGACCAATCATTTGCCACAGAATTCTCTTCATCACTTTCAGATTCACTAATTATTGGTCTTCCCTCATTTTTGAATCGTGTCACAATTATATCGCTCCCACTGTCTCACTATCAGAGCAATTATCCTCTTCTGATAACAGACCAGCATATATTTCCTCATCGAAGAGAATTTTGAAGGATATCGTTAGATCTAACGTAAGTTTCCGATATTTGAAGGCAGCGAAAGGCAGTCTCAAACTAGCAAAACAAGCGTCCACGAAAAAAGATTTCAATAATAGACAGTCTGGTGAATTGGGAGAGGAAAACAGTTGAAACCAATGTTTCCTGATCGCCAAATTTTTTGCTATAGTATGTCTAATTATACAAACGTCGATCTGAAGCATCGTCATTGGTGAAAATAAGTCACATGTACGTGACAGCGGCCGATAACTGTTGGTGAGTAAAAGTCACACCAGCGTGACAGCGGCCGATAACCGTTGGCAAACAAAAGTCACGCCAGCGTGACAGCGGCCCACAAACTGCTTTAATATGGATAAAGGATTTCTTTCATAAGCTTTATTTCCCATTACTCCATATGTATATATTTTTGCTTGATTGCAACATAGCTAAGGTATTGTGTTATTTATTTTGGGCTACTGTGATCTGAAGCATCGTCATTAGTGAAAATAAGTCATGCGTACGTGACAGCGGCCGATAACTGTTGGTGAGCCGGCCAATAACACTTGGTAGCAATTTCAAGCCATCAAGTGGCAGAACTACCAACCCTGTATTGCAACCTGCAAGCATACAGTTTAGGTCTTCTGAATTGTCTGTCTTAGAAAATGAGGCTTTTTGTGAGAGATGAAATAATATGGAGTAGTTTCACCTATTGTACTCTCAAAAAATGGTCTTAATTTTGCTCTACCAATCTGTCAATGCCCTTTGAAGTATTGAGAGACATTTGTATTGTATTAAAACTAAAGTGCTTGTCATTAAAAACGACACATTATAAGACTGTGTTCGGGGGTGCTATCATGTAGATTTGATCAAATGTGAAATAGCCAATGATTCGTCTTTGCATAACCTCATCCATTTTTTTCTTCCCATAGCCTATTAATTTAGCAAACAGCAGTGTTATACTGCTAAAATGCTCTGCACATTTTATTCTGCAATACTGACTCCCTTTTTTTATGGCCATGCTGCTGGATGAATGTTGTACTTTAAACACTGCCTTTCTGTCTGTTTGTGTGACTGAAGATGTTTAGACATTTAAAAAAAGTATAGAGTAACTTTTCCTGTCAAAGCAAATTGTATAATATAACATTTTCTAGAATTCATAATTATCCTTACATTTTGAGCAGATTAACACGTTAAGCGCTGTGTCAGCCATCTGTGGCTGACACGAGACTTTCCGTTTAGGCCGCTTCAGCCATCTCTGGCTGACACTAGACTCTCCGCTTAGGCCGCGGTGACCACCGCTGGCTGACAGTGTGTAACATGATATATAACTATAAAATTTACACTGTTTTATGGAATTGCAGAAAATTTATTTAAAATTTACTTAATTTGAATTCATTACAGGACTAATGGATTTCATTGAAACACGGTAAACATAAAAACGTAATGTGTTGAATGAATGCCTATAGGAATCACGTTCCAAACGTAAACTATTTTCTACTGCAATAAGAATCACTGGCCCTACAATACCAGCGCTTTTAAGCAGGCGCGTGTGTCCTGAATGGGATTGTCTAAGAAATACGCGTAGCGCTCAACTTGTTAAGGTAATTGTTAAGGATATAAGGTATGTTGAACATGCATCTCATAAACAAAGTTACTTAAACCTGTATTAGGGGAGAAGTATTTAAATGTGTTTCAATATGCATCTTTGCAGGCAGGTAGGTATATTATTATATTTGTCAGTGATTTAATAATTTAAGTAATTTTTAAAATTATGTATGTATGGCTGTGCTGTTTTAACTCTTTCGCATCGAGAGAGGGCAAAATCTCAATTCCCCAAACATCGAAAATGCCCGTATCTAAGAATTTCTCCTGGAATGCTTTTCCTTTCCCCATGACAAGTTGAATACTACAGCGCTAACGATAGCCTTACTTAAGTAAAGCGAGAACTTCTTTCTTCGACGCTTTGACACTGTGTGAAGTTCCCCCTTGGGACGGGATTGCTACTTCGGGCATCAAAAGCTAAACACTGACAGTAAACAAAGGAAAGGAAGGAACAAAGGAAACAAGGAAGCTACTCTGAGTAGCTTCAAAAAAATGATTGACATGTGATTTAACAACACCTGAAAGCAAGTAACGTGATGGGGGAAAGCACTGGGTAGGAAATTATTCAGGCGTTTCGGGCGTCCAGCCGATGTCTGAATGCTCGGGCGCTTGGGGCGACTTCGATGCGAAAGAGTTAAGATAATGTTGTCATATTTTCTACTCATCATCACTGCTGTAGTACATTATTTTTTGGATGTTGAATGAATTTTTGTATTCACTTATAAAAGTTCTCTTGATTTTATTTCATTGAGATATATAAATCAAGTAATTATTCTGTATTTCAAGTTCTTTAAAAATAATTGTGTATCTGCTGATAACAGTATGTGTGTGTATGTGTATATATATCTATTTTTAATGCATTGTATAAGATACTGTTTTAGTCGCATTAAAATACCAGCGTACCAATGATTCATATTTAACCAGAAATTATCAATAATCCACAATTACTTGTTCTAATGTATGTTTGATTGAAATTGTGACTGTAAACCCATGCTAAATCGTGTATGCTAATTTATTATTTTGTATATGCGTATATGTATTTACATATGCAGTGCTGTTTGTCTATCTGTAAAATACCTCTTTACTAATCAACTATGCTTTGTTATGTGATTTATTCACCAAGAAGTTGTATAGAAAGGTGTAAGTAACTTCTTTATATAAGTAACAAGAAAAAAGAATGTTTCATGTTGATTTTTGTTAGTTATTGAGTATAATTAGATTTTCCTTGGCTCAAGTAGTGTGTAAGTTTGTGAAAACAATTTTTTCCTTTTTATAAATACAGTATAATTTTGAAAAAAAAAAATTCGTGTTACAGAATGAAATTTTTTATAAAATGAATTATGTGATTCAATAAAGGAAATATGTAATTCAGTAAAGTAGTCCATGTTTTTTATTGAAATAATTATAAGAAACACATATGTTCTGTGAAGAAAGGGGTTTAGATAGTATAATTTAATTTGTTTATTGCTTTTACAACCATCACTGAAAGCATAATTTAAGAAGGTGCACTGTAAAAACAGCACAGAGACATTAGATTTTGATATATATACATATACATATATATATATATATATATATATATATATATAAAGACAATGTATAATAAAATTTAACCCCATCTTGATTGGATTTTTTTCCCAATTTCCAATCCCCCTTCCTCCAAATTTTATATTTTTTAATTTTTATTGCTGAAAATTAGTATGTGTTCTATCCTGAGTTTGAAAATGCAAAACATTTTTGTATAACAAATATATTGCTTTGAGGTATTTAAGATAAGTATCTGCATAAAAAGAACTATTAAAAATGCATAAAACATTGTTTTGGAAAATGGTTTTGCAATGTTACCTTGAAAACAGCTTTACAATCCTTCTTGACTATCAGAGCATAGAAACCACATTGAACTGTAACTGTAGATTATTTTATTGCTTACTTTGTCAAAAAAAAAAAAAAAAATCTTGTGTGGTATTCATTACCCACTGACTCGCACTCTGAATCCATCGTTAAAACTGTTTTCTCTTGCAACAGTATCTAAAAAAATTGAAATTGCAGATTGATTATTTTCCATTCAAGGTAGGAAATGTCTAAAAAACGTGGAGAAAATAAAATCCGTACCAGCACTAACTGAATACTCTCTATATTCAGTTATACAAACTTAATCATGAAATATAACGAAACGTGAAACAAGTGGGAAATTAACTGTCAACGATGCTGCGATTTTTCTCTTTGTTGCAAGTTATGTGTTGCCAGTCGTATCTGCACAAAAGTGTTAAATGTGTGATGCACAGTGCCGACTAAGGGTTAAATGTACCTCCATTTCCTATTGAACTCTTTTATGCTTTTTTTTTTTTTTTTCCTAAAGAAATTGTTGAAGGATTTGTTGAATGGTTAATGTTTTAATGAATAAGGAATTACCATATATCCAAGGGGCATCTTAAAAGAAAGTTTTATGTAGGATCATAAATGCTACAGTGTATTCCATAATTTATATCTGTTTCTCGTAATTGCTGTGATAACTGAGGCATTTGTTTAAGAATGAAATAATATGATGTGTATTGTATTTTGAGTGTTGAGCCATTACATTGCAACTTTTTTAACATCCTTATCACTCCATAATCTGTAACCAACTGTGCATTCCTTAAGAATATGTAACATTAAGTTACTGTGAAAGAAGTAATGCATAGCTTCCCCCCTTTTTTTGTCTTTTGTCAAAAAGTATGTGGAACTATTCCCAGAGATGTGCAAGTTACTTTCCACATGTCCTTTTCAGAAACTATGAAGACCTAGGAAATGAGTTATGTTTTCATTCCTGTGACAGAAGGAAGCTAAAACTTTTTGGAACACACTAGTTTTGATCTTATGGGCTTTTTGTAAGAATATGAACATCAAGGCTGTTTGCTAAGATTATACTGTGTACTTCCAGGTGATGATTACCATGTGTTTGGCTATCAGAAGGACATATTTTTGATTCATTTCCTGAAAAAGAAAATATATGTGTAATACGCTGTGTACTTTACAACAGTGTAACATTTTTTCTTTTATATTTGCTGTCAGGCATAAGTATCCTCAGATTGCTGACAAAAGGTGTGTTACTCCTCCATAGTATTTCTTCCTGATAATTGTCCTTTGATTTAGGACCCTGCAGTATTTTCGAGATTCTTTGGACCATCACTTAATTTTGACTATTCACAAGTCATTTTTATAACCTCTCAAGGAATATATTGTCAGCCATATAAGGGGGGTGATGTCTAGCATTATAATATTTTATTTTATGAAATAGGCATAAGAAAATTGCACTTTGACGTATACCTTGATCATTCTATTGATTACTTGAGATTATAGTTATTGATCATGGAATACTGTGTGTAATATGTGTGCTCAAATAAGCATTTATTTAAGCTTGAAAAACTATCCTGTATATTTTAGTAATATCTGTATAGCTATTGAGAATATTTTTGAATATGTAACAGTACTAATTATAATAGACTGTATTGCAGTATATATATAAATGGAATATTAATGGCAGGGCATATGATAGGGTATAATTTTGTTTGGCATATATTTGAGAAAATATAGGTTGATTTCCCCATGAAGGTATCTTATAATCCTATCTGAAATGACAACTCATGGCAGGTGGTTGTCTTAGGGAGGTAAAATTCTGTACTAATGTTTATTGACAAACTCAGAAATACTTGTCATTTTCAGAACCTATCGTCATAAGGAGTGGGGCATCATAATCGTTTATTTTATTTTGAATACGGAGACTGATCAGTGTAATAAAACATAATATGCTGCAATAAATTTATGAAAATCTCATTAAGAAGGAAAAGGCAAAACAATCATTCTTTAATAAACAAATTTTTTAATCTGATGGAGGTCATAAAACTTAAATAATTTATTTAAAACATTTTTATCTCAAAAAGAACTTAAGCCATAAAAAGTGGATTCCTAGTTTTCATACTGTTAATCATTTCGAAATTTTATTTAAGATTCCACTTTGGAATTACAGGTATGTTTTACATTTGCAGGAATGGGAATGTAGAAATCAATCTACCTTTTGCAGTCTTTTATTTCCCGTTAAAAAAATCTGCAAAAAATATTAAGACCAAAATATTGAATTCTTTGGCTATCAGCATAGCAAAGTATACGTTTGTTATGCTGATAGCCAATTAGCAAGTGTGTTTTCCATAAATCAGCTTTAAGAGTTCCCACCCCATGCTTTGTAATGATCAATTGTGGACTAGCTTTTCATACCACTTCCCATTCTAAAGTTTAAACTTGGAATTACTGCATACATATGTTTTACTTCAAACTCTTTCACATGTTACAAAAACTGCAATTAAAATGTAGCACTAACATTAATTTCCCTTGTAAAAGTCATGAGAAAACTGAAATTTCTTATTGCCTCCCAGCAGTAGTTAAGAGCATTTTTAAAGTATCTGTGAGAATAGCTAAAAAGCAACTAGTCCTTCCTGGTGTGGGGCTGATGTAACTCGAGCTTTTAACATTTCCATAAAAGCTTGACTGTATTCAAATGGCCTGTGGCTTCAGTAGAGACAAAATAATTTTAAAACTTTTAAATGTTAGATGAAAAATGTACTTGAAAGTGTCACAGTACAAAGTTTGAGATCTGGACTCTTTGGGAATTACGGGTTTTGGGATTTTTCCGGATATTAGATCATCAGTTCAAATCTAGTTAAATGGTATGTAGAAATGATAAAATTAAAAATATGAAATCATGATTTATGAAATAATGAACCATTTATGATCTAAATTGTATCAAAATTTACAAAAAAAAAAAAAAAAAAAAAAAAAAAAGGCTTAATATTTATTTGTTTACTGTATTAAACATTTCTTTCAATGTAAGTTGTTCAAGTTTCTTCATTTTTTGTGCTAATATTTTCTCTTTAATTCCATAGACAGAGAATTTATTGTTCAGTTACAAAGTTCCATTGGTCAAGTGCTGTAATTGCTGTGTCAAGCATTCTAACTGAGTTGCCAATCGAAATTTTTCATTTTCGATAACCCCTCTGTCACTTTCTTCACTATCAGTTGTAGTTTCTGGATCTAGAACCATACTACAGATTTTGCGATCCATTAATTGACTCATGATTGGGGCTTCATTGCAATAAAAAATTTCTGTTATATCATCTTCATTAATTACCACTTCTCGACATTTCTTTATGAAGTCCATTAATTGGAAAATGTCACTTTTTGTTTGTGATATGTGAAAACCTACAAATTTGGGGCTATCATCTTCTTCATCCTACCATGAAATATGGTAGCTGGCTATAAATTATGCCAAGCACTTTTTAAAGTATCTGGAGACACATCCTCCTGTGGTCTTGCGATGCTCCACACAAGAGATTTTATGTTCAAATATTTTTGAATAGTCTTGCAGTTCTTCAAGAAATTGAACATGGATTTTAGAAATGGTACTTTATATTTGCATTTCAGTGCATGCACTGTTCTGAATACATAGACAGAATGATGGGTGTACAGTTTGGAGAAAAGAATAATACAGATACATTATCTTTTACTAAAACTTAATTGAAGTGTGAGCCAAAGAGTTACTATACATTCAGGGCAATTTTTGCATCATTAGGTAAACCAACCGAATTCAAATGCTGCCGAGCCTCGGTTATGCGATGATTTTTAAACCAATCATTCATTAATGCTTGTGTCATCCATGTTGTTTTATTTGCACACTATATAACGAGGAAAATCTTTATTTCTTTGAATGCTTGAGATCGTGTATTTTTTCCAATTATGAGAAGGTTATACTTGTGCATCCCTGCAGCATTTTGCACATGCTAAAATTGTTGGTCTGGCTTTGGAATCTTTGACACCAGTTAGAGCCTTTTCTATAAAGGTTGCCAAGGTGTTTCGTGGTAGCAGTTCATGGCCAGAAAAGACCAGTTTCATCATGTTTTCACTATTAATGAGTTAAATGAATTTATCTGCAAATAGTTCATCAGCTGAAGCTTTTTCACCTGAAATTTTTAATTGCCTTTTACTATGGTGATATTTAGGTTTGGTTAACCAACCTGTCGAATATGTGCATTCATTTTTTAAGTTCATTTCTTTATGAACTATTTTGACTTCACCTATTTACATTGAACCCATCAGTGGCATGCCTTTGCTGCAACACTGTCTGACCGCCACGTTTAGCGTAAATTTTCAGTTTAATTTGTTAAATTTTTCCTGTTTTCATTGCGAGTGGGGTGTCGGAAACCCAAAAAAATTCGAAAAGTTCCGTCAGTTTATTTATGTCATATACAGTTGATTTTCTCTTGCCATACTTTGAGATTTTGAGACAAATATACCTGTATCCATTTTTGGCAGCAATTCCGCTTTTTGTTTAATGAGCATCGAAACATGCTGTCGCTTTGTAGATCCTGTTCCAGCTCCAGAATTATTTTGGCATAATCGAAAGTTCAAACTTTAATTTTCATAAAAATGCTGTAATAATAACAACCTGCAAAAAAACAATGAGCTGGGTGAATTCAGAAAGTTAAGGAACATCGCAATTCATTGTATTTATTAACTGAAATTTCTTGGAATCAGTAAAGTATAATTTTAGCCTAGCTTAATAGCATCCAAGATACATTATTGGGTATGTATCATGACCCATTATTGGCGATGAAAGACAAGTTGTTCTGCTAAATTTTTTCTTGCTTCTGTCATGCACTGAGACAATTGAGACTTGATTTGTATTAATTTAGTTATTTATTATACTTACGTCTATTTCTTGCACATGCTTAAGGCTTATCTGAGTCCCCTATTTTACTGCCTGATACAGTCTCTGCGCGTCCTAAATTCTGCTACCAAGCGCCTCCCTAAGTTTTAAATTTTAGCCGCCTCTAAATTTTGCATTCCAGTGCTTTCCTTAAATTCTAAAAATTTTGTCGTGCCTTAATTTTTAACTTGGTGCTTCTTGAAATTAAAAAAAAAAAAAAAATTGTCTTTCCTTAATTCAGCAGTACGGCAATGACATACTTTTTGAAAGATATTTGTTTCACAATTTTTATATTTTTTTCTTATATCATGTAACATGTTTTGAATTCAGAGTTTCAGAGATGAAAATTGAAATATTGACTTTTAATTTATAGCTATATTATTATTTGGGTGCATTAAGCTTAATGTAATGTGCACTAGTGAAATTTTTGGAACTAATTTTATGCTTATGCAAAAAGTCTGTAGGAGTCCTTTTCCTGCCTTTATTTTCATAATTGTTATTCGTACTCGCATTTTTCCAATTGCAAAACTTTTTAAATATATACTGATATTTGGCTTTTTTTAATTAAAAAATTGTAAAATCTAACTAAACCTTGTTCTTATATCTTTTGTATTTTATTTTTTTTAATCCTCTATGACGAAAATTGTGCAAAATATTTCATTTTAAATTTAAAGATCATATTCAGGGGCGTACATAAATTGAAGAATGAAGTGTTTACGTGTGTACATAATTAAAAATAAAAGACAAATTTAAGAAAGGTTTTTCAGATGCTAATAGGTTAAGTGATGGACATTTCTGTGCAGATTGTCATCTATTGATTGATATAATTTTTTTTTTCAGAAAAGGGAGATTGTATTTGCAGAATCTCATTGAATTCATGGTCTAGAAAACAGTGGCTGGTTTCACATATGCACTGGCACATAGCCAACGCATTATTTGCACACATTAAAAATAAAAAATAATGTTAGTGTAACAAATTTTGTTTTTGTATCTTTATTAGCTAATGATTCCAAAGTAATAAAACTTCTTTATGTAAGTATCTCTATTAGATAATGATTCTAAAGTAATGAAACTATTCATTATATATTTTTATGCTTGAAAACTTATGCAAAATATGCAAAATTTCTGTAACATGCCATTTGTAACGATTATGAATTAAAGTATGTTGACACTAGTAAATCACAAAGAAATATCTCTGAATGACATTTACCGGGAAAAAAAAAAGAACTTCAAATTTTTCTAATTTATTTATTAACTGACACCTTCCACATGTTGTAAATGACATCGAAACTTCCATATTTTGAAATTAAATATTTTGAAATTAAATATTAAATAAATTTTTGTCATAGAGCCAAATTTTTTGCATTTTATTATTTTTATAATGAGTATAAAAGCCTCCATAATTTTATCTACAAACTCTGGTAGACAGTCTAAAACCTGACTTTATAATTTTCACAATTTTTTTTAAAAATTGAATAATGGCATAAAATAAGTATTTGCATCATTTAAAACATTTTTATGACTTGAAGTACGTATACTGACAACATATTATTGGCCATCTACTGTATAATATGTAAATACTATAAAGTATGGTATAAAAGAATAACTTCTTACCTTAAAAATGTTGTCTTAGTTTTTTTATCAGACAACATCTGCACTCTGGCATTCTTATGTGTGTTTGTAAAAGTAATAAAATCACCCTAATGCTCATGCTGAGGGTAAAAAGTTTTTCGGAACAAAAGAGATTTATTTCACATTACATACTATATTTATACTGCTTTTTGACTAGAGAAGTACAGGCTTTCTTTCACTTTTATTTTTTCAACCAGTTTAAGCTTAAATTTGAGTAGTTTGAATTATATTTACTTATCCAAGGGTAAGGTTTGAGCCATGTTTAAACTTATTACATAAAAACATGATAGATTAATTTTGTTGGATTAATTATACATATCCTTTTCCATCATAAAATCTAGTTGCAGAATTCCATGACTATGAACTTCTCACAAGTAAAAATAGAGCTGCATTTGGTTATGATCATTCATGGTAGTGTGCATAGTTGTGATTTAATGCTGGACATCATATTAATGAATTTAATCCTTTTCCCATAATTTATAATTCTAGAATCAGTACTGTATGAACTGTATTGATTATGTGCTAGTTGTATTAAAACTTACAGTGCACATAAATTTTGTTTATGATTGTAGTAAAACAGTATTTTATCAGTGCAAATATTAATTTAATGTAAAAAGTGAAATATGTAACATTTCTAAATGCAAGGGAAGTGTTAGAAAGCAAGGGAAGATTTGCAGAATAAAACATAAACCAAATAAATCTCTTTTGTTATTATTTGCTCTGTGTTACATTCTACCATAGGTTATTGCTATTTATTTAAAGGTAAATGACGTTTCTAAAAAAAAAAAAAAAAAAAAAAAAGAAAAGAAAACCATTACAGCAAATTCAGAGACATTTTTTCAACTGTGGGAATGTGAAGTATCTAATCCTTACGAATAAAGGTTTCAAAAGTTCTTGTAAAAAATAATTTCTCATTTTTGCCCTTTTAATTTTTGTCCTTTTGGAGTGGTTTGGTTGATTTATGAACAGGTAATTTTTAATGAAAGGTTTTAATTGGTATCTGATGGGACTTAATGCTTATTTAAAATGTTGCATGGAAAGCAGTCTTGAGAACTTGAGTTTAAATATGTTGTTATCCATGATCTGTAATTAAAAAGCACTGCTTTAATATCTTAAACTTTTGTTCCATTTTCTTGAGTTATCTTTTTTTTAGATACTCTCAGTTTACCCTCTCTCTATCCTTCCTGCCATATTTCCATTTGCTATTTGATTATTTATGGAGTAATTACATTTAGATTTCGTCATAAGCAATCAATTACATGTAAGGAGAATTTGTAAAATCTGTGAATCGAATGAATGTTTAATACAAGGACTGAATATCTAATGTTAAAAATCATGTATTTGTGCTTATGAGTCATTAAATTATTAATGTTGAAATATGTTAGTGTAATTTGACATTACTTTTTCACAAATTCATAAAAAAATTCAACAACAAAATGAATAATATTACATTTACGTCTTAATTATATATTAAGTATTTAATCTGGAAAAATGTTGCTCATTTTGTTATAAGAGTATTTTATATTATATTTTAATAATTTTATTGTGTGTGCAGTTTGCATGTAGGTAATTTATTACTATGATGCAAAGTAACATTGTAGGTTTTCTTAATGATTGCTGTGAATTTCTTTGTAACTTTTAAGTTATTTTTTATGAATCTACTTGAGCAAAAGCTATTAATGTACTATCCAAGTTTGTATTATTGACTTTACTTGTTAACATGATCTTATTTAATTATTGTATATATACTTATTTTCAAATATTTGTAAATAAAATAACTTGTTATGAGATTAATATCATAAATTTGTCTTAATGTTAATGGACAAGGTGAAATATTTCCAGATGCTACAAATGCCGAATGTACCTTTTGCGATGTTGGGACTTTAGTGATGTTTTGTTATTGTTTTATATCATTTATTAAAATTTAGGTTTATATTGGCCAAATAGGATGCAAAAGAGCTGACCAACTTACTTAAGAACCAGCTTATAATGAGGAAATCCAATCATTTTAGATTTTCAAATGCCAAATTACTATTTTTTAGTCATTTAGTAGTTAAGAGTTGTTTTTTTCCCTGTATTAGTAACACCTCATTTTGTTTATGCCATAATTATCTGAATCCACAAGTGTGAGAAATGTATCAAAATTTGGAATGTTTTTAGTTACTTCAAACTTTTAAGTGTAAATTTTCATATTTATTTTATTGAAATTTATATTGTCTTAAGGATGCAATGAGACACTTTTGTTTAAATGTAAAGTCAATGATATATGTGCTGATCCTTAAGTTCAGTACTTGGATTGTTTAAAAACAAATGAGTAAATTATTTTGTGATCTTCATTTGTCTAACGTGCTCGATTTTCAACAATACAATAACTTGAAGTATATTTTAATTACCTTCCACTTCAGTCACTTTCCTGACACAGAAGAAGGGCATAGAATTATATCCTGTTGCAGTTTTAAGAATTTTCCTATGTACAACCTCTGTTAAGTTTTGCCCAGTTTATTGGTGGGCTTAATAATTCTGCTCAAATGCTTTATGAAAGTACCGAAGTATGTAATAGGAAAATACCAAAGCTGGAACTGTTCGTCATTTGTTTTATATCATTTATTAAAATTTATGTTCATATTGGCCAAATAGGATGCAAAAGAGCTGACCAACTTACTTAAGAATCAGCTTATAATGAGGAAATCCAATCATTTTAGATTTTGTGGTCCAAATTATACTTAACCTCTAAGCTGTATATATAAATTCAAAAACATTTGTTGTGACACCTTTATGTTTATATGTGTGTATGTGACATATTTATTTGTTGTGATACAGGTCTTGTGGTCATGTAGTTAAGCTATAAATATTGGAAGAAAAAGAATCAAGGTATAAAGGAGGAGGATCACTTTGGAATTATAATCAAGAAAATATTACTGACTTGTGGCCCTTTCAGAAAATTCAGCATTTTGAGGCCAAACCTCTGGCTACTTGAAGGTTTAAATCATATGCTAGAAATGCTAGTTATAGCATATGATTGTAGCATATAATCATGAGTTTGCCATAAATACTTGGTAGCAAAATTAACAGGAAGCTTTTCATGCTGTCAAACAACCTTGAATTTTCTACCAAAAATTAAAGGACTGTTCTATTATGAATTCTTAAATCAATTTGTAACAAAATCTTGATGTATTTCCTTCTGATTTCTTTTCAAGAAAACCCTCTTCACAGCTGTGTATGCAGATGTTTCGAAACTCATGAGCAAAAATTTAAGGGGTGGTAAAGATGTGTATTAGAAATGCCTTTAGAGTAAAGGTGCATTCATCCGTGAATAATACATGCTCCCTAAAATCAGGCTGCACTGCTAGCTGTTGCAAAAGCCAACATGCAAACTTGTCACATTGCCCACAATCTGCACGTATCAAGGCCTTGCACTTTCTGCACATTATATGGGTCTAATCTTTGGTACCGGAGTGTTTGCCAAACAGTCTAGAGGGACACATTTACGGTACAGGAAATGTCTCGCATGCTAATATGTGGATCATCTTCCATTCTTTGCAGATTTTCTTCTACAATTTGTGGTGTCCACACACTCCTGCCACACCCTGTATCATGCATGCTGGTGACAAAGGATTCTGTTTCACAAAGGCACCGATGCAATCGCTTGAACATTTTTTGGTTTGTAGCACCATTTTCTACAGCACCATTTCTGCACTTCAGAACTACAACCAGTTTGGAACCATGTATAAAATGCATGTCTGCCTTTTCATGATTACTGTATGTGCACATGTTTTCTGAAATCCACGCTAGAAATGACAATGTGTAAGAAAACTCACGCTTTACACTTTCCATTACAACATTGTCTAGAGGTTCACTCCTTGCCCTCCACCCATGCATTATATGGTGAAAATTGCTTGTTTAGATGTTTCCTGCCACCCATTAAATTTTTGCCTATGAGTTTCAAAACACCCTGTATGTGAATAAGAAGAAATATGGATCATTATGGGTTCGTCACAAAGAATTTTCATCTTAAAAAAGAGTAGTGATGGAAACTCCTATTTCAAGTATGAAATTTAAACTGTGCAGTCCAAAAAGTTAATTCTATTATTAGCTTATGAAATTTAACATCTAAGAATTGTAAATTCTTTCACAAGTTACATAAATTTTTCACAGAACATTTATTAATCCAGAGGGGCAATTTGCCCAGAAGGACTATTAATTTCGTTTTGGCATTTTGTATTCATTCACGATAAATGTCGGTTCACTTTTCAAATTTTTGCTGCCAAATATTGGAGCTCTGTATTATATTTAAAGAAATTAAATAATAAAGAATCTGCATAAATGTATGTATGTTTCTCACATGAAACAACGGTACTAGAGCCATCAGATTTTGAGTAACATACGCTTCCACCTGAATATGGGCATCTGAAAGTCCTAATTTGGAATTTGAAATTTGTTTTATTATCGATTTCATATTTAGTAACACTTTTAACGAATTTTTGATTAACAAACTCGATGATCTCAAAGCGAACAATGGCAATACTGTACTTGAAAAAACATTTTTGTCTCCAGCGTGCGAGACTGTATCAGAAATTCTAAAGATATGCTCATTTTAAAATTATTTTATGATATTGCCGTGGAACTGAATTTTATGGTTCAACTCTTTCGCATCGAAGTCGCCCAAAGCGCCCGAGCATTCAGACATCGGCTGGACGCCTGAAACGCCTGCTTTCCCCCATCACGTTGCTGCATTACTCATTGCTTTCAGGTGTTGTTAAATCAGACTTCAATCGTTCTTTTGAAACTACTAAAAGTAGCTTCCTTGTTTCCTTTGTTCCTTCCTTTCCTTTGTTTACTGTCAGTGTTTAGCTTTTGATGCCCGAAGTTGCAATCCCGTCCCAAAGGGGGAACTTCACGCAGTGTCAAAGCGTCGAAGAAAGAAGTTCTCACTTTACTTAAGTAAGGCGATTGTTAGCGCTGTACTATTCAACTTGTCATGGGGAAGGAAAAGCATTCCAGGAGAAATTCTTAGATACGGGCGTTTTCGATGTTTGGGGAATTAAGATTTTGCCCTCTCTCGATGCGAAAGAGTTAAGTGCAAAGGACATAATATTTAATAAATAAAGGTAACGCACAAAACGTTGAAGAAAGCCCTTTTGGGCATAATGTGAAATCTGAAAGCCTTCAGATTTTATTATATTTTTTTTCCGTCTGGGATTTGTTTCATTATTTATATTGTTGAAGTTTGGACCTTATTATATGAACCTGCACTATATGATATTTATCCATTGTGCAATTTCTGCAATGTTTAGGAATTTTGACTATTTCAAAATTATATTGCAGTTTTTGTTGACCATATTTTATATATTTTATTTTTTGCTTTATATGCCATATTCTGAATATTTTTCCTCAATAAGTAAATGGTGAGCACCTGTTGACATTTACCATTGCACTGGTGACTTTTTTCAGTTTACACCTATATGTATTTCTTTTGATGCAATTACATTCTTCATTTAGTTTTCAAATGTGTTAGTGGGTTTCCTAGAGAAGCTTTCTTTCTTTTAACAAAATACAGACAAAAGTCTTTAATCCGGACTCGTCGGGACTTCGATGATTCCGGATTATTGTTTTTCCCGGATTGTAGATCATCAGTTTAAATCTGGTAAGATGGCATGCAGAAATTATAAAATTAAAAATATGAAACCGTAATTTATGAAATAAAGAGTAATTATGATCTAAAGGGTATCAAAATTTACAAAAAAAAGCTGATGTTGATATAATTTTAGAAAATTTTTAAATAAAAAGCTGGATGCAAATGTAATGTATTTTTAATTCTGGCCTCTTTGCTCAACAGTATTTACAGCTCATAATGTAATTTTTACAATATGACATCTCAAAGTGGTATAACTATATTTTATGGTGGACGCATTTGCTTTCTACTATATCCAGTGTTCTCAACTTAGGTTGACCATTAATATAGGCATGTCAAGGTGTGTAGACCGTTCACAATAGATGGGACTGTTCTGGAGATCTTGGGGAAAGCAAATAAGTAAGCGTTGCCAGCTAGATTTAGTCATTTGGTTTATAATCTAAATCTAGTAAAATTAATCCCTGTGCTTTATATAAATAAACAGTGATATGAATTAGTTCATGTAGTATAGTTAATGTTGTATAACTTTTTGTTTATTGTCTTTTATAAATAGTCTTGTAGTTTTTTGCTGTTGCATCTTTGATGTTGGACTGATTTTGGAACAGTAATAAACATTATACAGTCAAAAGTCTTTAATCCGGACTCGTCGGGACTTTGGCGATTCCGGATTATAGATCATCAGTTTAAATCTGGTAAGATGGCATGCAGAAATTATAAAATTAAAAATGTGAAACCGTAATTTATGAAATAAAGAGCAATTATGATCTAAATGGTATCAAAATTTATAAAAAAAAAGCTTAATATTTATTTGTTTACTTTATTAAACATTTCTTTCAATGCGCGCATGTGTAAAGCATATATTATGCATAGTCGAAATTAGAAAATTGCAACCAGAAAACTATTTGATGTGTACTCGTGATATTTATAATGACGAGGAATTTGATTTAAATCATATCAAAGATGGAATACATCGAGATGAACTACTACATTCAGTAAGGAATTATAAGCTGAATAAAATAAAAACATCTGCCCTGAAGATAAGGATAGTGATGACAGATCAACTTCCAGTTCATTGCGCGTCACGACGTACCCTCCATGAAGCAGCATGAAATTGATAAACAGGTTTCGGAATGGTTAGAGAAACAAAGGATATGCCTTTATCCATTTTTTGCAACAATTCCACTTTTTGTTTGATGGACATCAAAACATACTTTCGCTTTGTAGATCCTTTCCATACTAGTAAATATATATCGGAAATTCTATTTGACATAATCGAAAGTTCAAGCTTACTTTTATAAAATTGCTCTAACTGTCTGCAAAAAATAATAAGCCGGATCCAATTAGAAGATTAAGGTACAATGCAATCTGCAACATTAACTGAAATAGATAATTAGGTAATTTTAGCTTACCTTATATCGTCCGTTATACATTAAACACGCATGCGTAAATGTATTATGCACATGCGAACACGCATATGTGCATGCTTAAACGCCTGTGCGCATGCGTGAATGCATTATGCGTTAACGCTTGTGCAGAAAGTTTGTAGCTTTGAGGTCCGGATTATAGATCATTCTGAATTATGGGTGTCCGGATTAATGACTTTTGACTAGTGCATATAAAGAAAGTATGTTTTCAACCAGTTTCATGACTGTCAAGAAATGAAAATAGTGTAAATATGATGATGGTTATTTAGACTTTGGTTTTACGTCAACAGAAATGAATGTTAAAGGGAGTGTAATGTGTATTGTCTATGAAAACTTAGGCAGCAGAGTGTATGCTTCCAAAATAACTGAAGTGCCATTTAAAAGCTAATTACTACAGCATGGTAGGCAAACCTTCAGAATTTTTTTTTCCTAGGAAGTTAAAAGAACTGAAACAACAAAATATTTTAAACTGCATGAATGTATCAATACCAAACAGTGCTTTGCTATCAAATGGTTTTACAGAATCATTAAATGTAAGAAGCCTTATACCATAGCAGAAAAACTTATTCTACTGGTTGCTGTAGATATGATAAACTTCATCAGTGGTGAGTCTGCTCGGAAACTGCTTTTAAAATTGCCTTTGTCCAGTAACACATATTTTCAGAGAATATAACATATGGTGGAGGATATCAATGCTCAGTTAATTGAAAAAATTAAAGGAGTAGAATTTTGATTACAGCTAGATGAGGCTATGGATAATAATAGGGGTGCTCATTTGATAAGCTATGTACTGTTTATAGATCTTAATAATATTAAAGAACTTTTTAAAAAAAAATATTACTACAGGAACGAAGGCTCAGAATCTGTTCGAGTTTCTTGATACATTCATATCTGAAAATAATTTGAATTGGCTTAAGTGTGTTGGTGTCTATACGTGTGGAGCTTACTCCATGTCTGCATGCTCTTAAGGATTATAGACTCTTATTCCAAGCAAATCACCATATGCACTGTGGACACATGTTATTTACAGAGACGCAGTTACCCCCAAAGCATCTGAGTACTGCATTGAATCAGGTGTTGGAATGTATGGTGAATTTTATATAACTTAGTCCATTGAAAACAAGGCTTTTTTAAAAACTGTGAGAACATGGGAGCCGAACACTCATCTTTGTTGTATTATGGCGGTACACGATGGCTTTCTCATGGTAATGTTGCTCATGGCAAGAATTTTACAAAGATGCAGAAGATTTTGTTGGTGCTGATGTTTTAATAAAACTGGCATATTTATGCAACATTTCTGGAAAGATGAATTCTCGTAATCTATCTCTGCAGGGAAAAAACATACATCTTTTGAAGTCAACAGAAAAAAAACTAGCTTTCATTAAAAAAAAAAAAAAAAAAAAACTCAAACCGTGGAGAAGAAAATTGAATGAAAATGTAAGCTAAGATTATATTTTAATGTTGCAGTAAATCTTGATGTCAAACGAACTTGATCTTCCTTAGGATATAAAAACCAAGTTTGAAGGCACTTATCACAGTTAATTATTTGATTTCAGAAATATCTGGTTCAAGATACATTTAATAGTAGTATATTTCATATGAATTTACTTGTGCAGAAGAGAATCTTATTGAGTTAGCTTGTGACAACAGTTTGAAAGCAAACTTTTTCAGCATGGAATTGACAGAATTTAGGATTTTAGTAAAATATTCCCTTCCAAGTGACGAGGCTCAGCAAATTTTAATTATATTTTCAGTGTCGTATTTGTGCGAAGCTTGGTTTTCAGCAGTTGCTGTGATAAAAAGCAAGTATATAGCAAAATTTAATATGCAAAACGAAATGAGGATGGATGTGTCCAGTATATTTCCATGATTTGAGAGAAAAATGTACTATGATTTGCAAGATCATCTATCACATTGGTTATTAGTTTCATGTTATAAAAAGTAATAAAGTTAAATAATGAAAATGCACGAGTTTTATTGTTTTTTAAATTTCTTACATATGATTAGTCATACTTTTACTTAGAGTAGGGCGCTATGGAAAAATTTTAATTTAAAAAAAGGCTCTGCAACTTGGAAAAGTTTGGGAACCACTGGCTTCTTTGAATTTTATTGGAACTGCATTGTTATCTGTTATCATAGTCAATTTTACTACAAGAATGTTAATGGCACTGTTACAGTCCTGTTATACCCATTGATGTAATATAATCTCTTACTTTAAGCAGGCTCTTCAAGGCCAGTGCAAACCCTCCCCATTTGCAATCACATCTTGGTTGTTGTCATTGCACAGCACTTGCTTTCCCTATCTCAACTTGACTTGAGACTTTATTCATGCAGTTTTCATGAAGCAAAATGTGGTGCTGAATGGAAATAAGAAAATCGGGTGGGAGAAAATAACCTTGTGGTTCCTCTTTTAAAGTAACATACTATAGTTTGTATGTATACCTCTAAAATTAAAACTGGAAAAAAAAAATTCATGTGAAATTTCAGAAGAAACGCATTGTAGCACTTTTCTTATTATTCTTGCTGTGGAGCCTTTTATTTTTCTTTGATTTTTCCGAAGAGCTTCTAATGTAACATTTGAGTTCACTGTTTATAGAGATTTAGGGCAAGTGTTCCTTTTTCTGAGATAACTGATATTTTACTGCTTTGAGTAATTTCACATTGTTCTGTTTTACTGTCTAACTCAGAACTTAATTCTAGAAAGATATGATTTTTCTTTCCTTACTTAAATTCTAAAGCTGTCATCTTGATGTATTTACATAAAATAAAGAGTGTAATGTAGTTACCTTTTTTTTATAAATACTTGTTCTAAATTTGAAATTCAGGATTACTTTTCATTAACAAACATTAAACCATTACATATTTTAAAACAATATTTTTATGAGCACAGGTAATGAGATACAAAAAGTTATTTGTAATGTTGGCATTGATGTATAGCCTGAGTTAAGCACATGAGAACATATTCCTGAAATTATACATAGTTATTGTGGACAAAGTAAAATTTATAAATTACATCAATTTGAAGCAAAGTGTATACATATAGTGTTGCCGCTAAGAAAAATAATTTTTGTGTTTCATTGATAAGGTTCTAACAGTTTTCACTTTCATGTACTGCAGTCAGTGCAAATTACTTTTATGACTTTTTCACATGTTCTGTCTTCATTTGTAGTGTATATCAGTGCTACTTTTATTCTATTTTCCGGTTTATCACTGTACATGAAAATTTTAATTCCTGACCAGATGCATGTGGAATGGAACATGAAGCACAGTTGGTAGTCATATGTTTCTATCAAAATTAATCGGAAAGCTGCAGTAAAATATTGCATTCTGGGAATTGTGCATCTGTATCTTCTTTGTATACAATCTAAGCATTGACTGCAGCAAAATATAAAATATTGTAGAATTTATGAATTGGCCATCTGAGGCTTCCTGCTTTCCCTGAACAGTTTTACGTGATCTGGATCATCTCTTCAAGAATCAGTCAGTTTTTTCTTTTATAATTTCTTCAAGAATGTCAACATTACACGATATAGAGTTATAAAATGTCACATTTTTCAGGCCATTTTTTAGCATTGTGTGTAATGTGAGCCGTTTGATGATTGTTCCTTTAATGTACAAAAGAACTAAAAAAGGGTTCAGCCTCTCATCTAGTAGGTGCCGACAAGCATCTGTTCATTATGTGCTTTTATTGTTATTCATGTTGGTTCATCTATAAATAATTGTAATGAACTAATGACTGTTACATTTTCCATGTTTCTTCTTCCATATGGCTTTATTCCACCAGATTCCAGTAATTTATTTTGCTGCTGAAAATGCCTTTTTGGCTATCTTAAGTATATATGTGTCTGATGATTTACATGTTGATGCTGTTTGAACATGTATTTTTTGGCAAAACAGTTTTTGGGAAGCACATTCTTTACTTGAATAACATGTTGCAAAGTGTGTGATTTTTGCATCCACTCTTGATCACATTTGTGGTTTTTTACATCGTTATGACAATACAAGTGATGAAAGACAGGTAAATGGCAACATATTAGAAATACAGCAAGTGAGAGCAGGAATATCACATGTCTAAGATGTCAGAACGATTTAGTTTGTTTCTTATCCGTATTTGTTAATGTTAAGTTTGGTTCCTAAATATGGAGTTATTATTGGTTGAGCCTTCATTGTCAAGTGCTTACATCCTTACATCACTAGTGTTATATAAGATTCATATGACAGCCACTAATTTTGAAATGATGCAGTTCAGTGAGGTTTATTACAAATAGTACTATTATTAGGATGGAAAGGGAAAGAAGCCAAATAAAATAAAGAGTTAAGGGACTGGCGAACATTGAAGTTTGATGTGCACATTGTTGTCTTAAACACATGCATGCACACAGAGAGACAAGCCCATATGATGCAATCTTTTGCAACATCAAAGATATTGCAAAATATGCCATTAATACCTTTATTTGCAATACAACACAGTGCAAAAGTACTTAACTGCACAAACATTTTGTATAAATATTTTAAACAATTTTGCTGGTTTTCCTAAAATGAGTATTCAAAATGAGTATTCAAAATGAGTCTCTAGTCATTACGTTCTCATCCTTTTTTTGGGTCATGCATCCTTTTCGTCATTGCTAGATCGTTAGACCCCCTTCTTTTCCCTACTAGAAAAATATATATACATTTATTTAAATTTAGATTATTTTTTAATGTGTTGTATAAATTAAACGAGAAAAAGTATAGAAATGTTGATAAATACTAAAACTTGAACAAAAGTAGTATTTTATACTCATAAACTAAAACTAAATATTTAGCAGCTAATTAAAAGGCTGACCTCATCCCCCCTGAAGCTATAAATCTTGGTTGAGAAATCCTGCTCTAGAATGAGAAGTTGTAAAAAACCTTTTTCTCTTTGTGTAACTGAATATAGTTTTCTGAAGCCAATATTACATGAAGTTTGGAAAAGTCATGAAATTTCAGCATTCCTGAGCACACAAATAAAGACAGTACTAAAAAATAAATGTGAAGCTGTCAAAATGATGATAGTTGAATGTTAATTACATTAAATGTATTCTGATTCAATGAACACTCTATTGTTTAATTTCTCATTAGTCTGGATTCATTTTCAATGTAACTAACTTGTTGCACATTTAGTAATCTTCCCCTCTACTTTGTGTTTATGCATACAACGTATCTTGCGTTTATGTAGAATATTCAAGTTTGAAATGCAGATTATATGTTGCATGAATAAAGAAAAAAAAAAAAAAAAAAAATAGGATGAAATGGGCTTGCTTCCCTCTTCTGATTCCTAACTATGTGATCATCCTTTTGGTATCAGTTAACAAGTCAGTTTAAAATATTTGGGGAAAATTTAATTTCCTGTCATATCATGTTTCTCAATTATAATTCTTGATCAAGTAAATAATGGTAATTATCATTTTATTGCACTGAAGAAAGTATTAAGGATAATGAATAATAGATAGTATAGGTTGTATGAATATTCTTTTTGTAGAATTAAATGTATCCCGTGCCATTAGTTGTATATGTTTATGGTTTTGCCGGTATTTTTGCCCTGAATCTGTAAATCAAAAGACCTGACTTTAAATATGTCTATGTACATTTTTTGTTTACAGTTTGTTAACATATATTAATAATTTGTATTCTTTAGGAAGAAACAAGCTAAGTTGCAAAAGGAATTGGAAGAAGCAGCAAGGGAACCTGTCTCTCTTGATACAAGCAGGTTATTCAGATGTTCTGTTTTTATTACTTTTACTTTGTTATTATTCAGATGTTTTATTCTCATTCCATTTACTATATTACTATTCAGATGTTTTATTATTTTTATTACTACATTTTCTATTGCATGTTTTTTAAGTTTTGGTTTATTTTTGTTGGTGTATGCTTTAAATTTCATTAAACAATTCCCTTCTCCTTCCCCTCACATCAGTTTTCTTTTGAACACGAAAAGTTAATCACTTATGTTTCTGGTACACATTACATGTGTCTGATCTTACTGGTCATCTTTTTTTTTTTTGGGTTAAAAATAAATTGCGTGTGTGTGTGTGTATATAATGAGATATATACGAGAGATTTTTTTACTGCCATTTGAAAATAAAAACCAAATGAAAGAAATTTTTAAAAAACCAATTTTATTTTCAGATTCTGCACACATCTCTCTATTTTTCAACATAGTTGCCAAGTTTGTTTAAACACTTATCATACCTTAGAACTAGATTTTGTATACCTTTGTCATAGAAATTTGCCGCTTGCTCCAATAACCAAGAGGTCAGAGCCGTTTTCATGTCTTCATCATCGTTGTAGTGGTTGCTGCTGAGATTATGTTTGAGATAGCTGAAAAGATGAAAATCTCTTGATGCAAGGTCTGGGCTGTAGTGGGGGTGATCCAAAACTTCCCAGCCAAAAGAGTCCAATAATGCTCGGGTCTGAGATGCGGTGTGAGGCCTTGCAATGTCATGGACTAGCAAAATTTCTTTTATCAGCATGCTGCGCCTTTTGTTTTGAATCGCTCTACATAGCTTTTGCTGGGTTTGGCAGTAGGCTACCACATTTATGGTGGCTCCACGTTGCTTGATGTCAACCAACAAAACACTGTGCCTATCTCAAAACACAGATGCCATGCTTTTTCTAGTACACCTAGACGATGGAAAAACGTAAAACAATGCATGGTTGGAAATGCATTCCTGGCATGGTATTTACTACTCCAAACACAAGAAAAGGAGGACACAAACAGGGTGAGAATATATATTTATTATTCTCATTGCAACGGAAACTAAGAAATAAGAACAAAAACAGATGATCATCATCAAAGAAGGAGTTCCAAACATAATCTCAACATTGGATCAGCAGGGAGGGTCCAGTGCATTGGCTAGCAAGATCGCCACACCACACTTGCGTTGGCTACTTCATCTGATGGTACGTGCTGAGGAACTAGTTGCATGAATTGTGGCAGCTACTGGGGAAAGTCTAGAACATGCCTGGTATTTTCCAGAACATCAGATCTTCTATATGTTGGAGATGCAAGGCCTGCATCACTGTCCGGGGTCGTAATTTGAAACACATTCCTTTGCTGATGATTGTTGTCTATTTTTGTTCTTATTTCTTGATTTCTGCTGTTTTAAGCATAATAAACATGTTTCCTCATCCTGTTCATGTTCTTCTTTTTCTGTGTTTTGTGTTGTTACTACTGCACCAGGAAATCCCCTTCGACCATGCATTGCTATATGATTTTCCATCATCTAGGTGTACTATATCTATCTCTCCTGAAAGTGTGTCACCAATTTACTGAAACACTATATATACGAGGGCTATCCAGAAAGTAGATTACGTTTTGGAATAAAAAAATAAACAAAGTATAGGAAACAAATTTTATTATATACAGATGAAAGCCACACTCAAATACTACTTTTCTACATAGTCACCATACAAATTAAGGCATTTATCGTAGCGATGTACGAGCTTGGAAATTCCTTCGTCGAAAAATTCGGCCGCCTGCGCCTTCAACCACTTCGTTACCTCTTCTTGCCTTCCATCTTGCACAAAACTTGTGGTAACCAAGCTTTTCGCTGATGATTTCGTGCAACAAACTTCGCGAAATTTGTGGAAAACTCAAAGAAAGTTCTGTTATTGTGAAATTTCGATTTTCACGGACTTTAGCATCGACTTTTTCGAGAAGTTCGGCGGTCACTATGCTGGGTCTCCCACTTCGATCTTCGTCGTGAACATTGGTTCGGCCATTTTGAAATCTTATGACCCTCTGACGCACTCCACCTTCAGTGATAATGTTGTCCCCATACACTTCACGAAGCTGCCGATAGATTTCTATCGGTTTACAGTTTTTTGCAGTCAGAAACCTTATTACTGAGCGCACCTCGCGGGATTTTCAATTAACGCAGACATTTCAAACCGTCACAGTATCTGAACGGAGCACAGCACGAACCTCTCACTAGCACGGCTAGATGCAGACTGAGCTGCGCAACGCTCTGACCCCAAGATGGCCGCGCTAGCCCCGCCCCTAGCGGACACAGACGGAAACGTAATCTACTTCCTGGATGGCCCTCGTATCATTAAGACCTTGTGATTAATAATAAAATGTTAAATTTTGTCTAGCATTAAAATCATAAATATATTTGTCTATAGTTGTTAACATATGAATTTATTTCCTATGGGCAAACTGTAATTGCACTTATTTGAAGAATTTGTAGTTCTAATGTGAAAGAATATTTTGCATGAGCGAGAAAGCCGTTATCTGTGACATAAGTTTGGTAATTTTGTGTATGTCTAATTTTCACTTCTGAGGCATTTTAATTTGACTTGTATTTCATGTATTAAAATTCTTCTCTGTATTATTTACCTTTAAGCAGTATTATGGCATAATTATAAAGAACTCCAGTTGTTAGGAGTTTATTAGAATTATGAGGATGTAAGACTACAATTTTAATTTACTTCTTTAGAATTTTTTCAGAGAAGTATCCAAGGAACAGAGAAATTTAATTATTGATTGTTGTATTTCTTTAACTATTCTGAACTATTTCACACGATTGTTTGGATAATTAGATTTTTGTGACTACTTAAGGAAAGTGAAGCCAAACATCACTATAACTAGTGATGAAATAGAAAGGGCCAAAAATTTACTTATCTTGTTGATTCAGAGAGCACAGTCAGTAGAAAACAAGAAGATAAAATGGAATTTTAACCCACCAAGTGCACTGTGGTATGGTGGATGCTGGGCATGTTTGATATGCTCTATGAAAGAGCTGCTGAAAGGAATTTTTGGCAGAACTAGTCTAAATTGCTAGGAAATGTTGATGGTTTTATGTGATTGTGAGAATTCAATCAGTAACTTTTTTGTTGGAGAATCCAGAGGCACCATTATCATTAACACCAGCATATGAATTTATTTCTTACGTGAAACTCCAAATTCTGCTAATTGTGATACTCCTGATTTTGATACAATGAATGAAAGTCATTTGAGAAAAGAATACAATATTTGTTTGAGATAGTTTTTGAAAGAGATGCTCAAAAGAGCATTTCTGTGTGAGCTTATAAGGAATCAAAGTTTTAAGCAAAGAGGTAATATTCAAATAGGAGATGTTGTTGTGGAATCTTGACAGCTGCAAAAGTATTAACTGGCCTTTAGCTAGAGTGATAAAATTATTTACAGGACGAGATCAAAAGTAGTATGTAGCCTGACTAAAATTGGCAAGTATAGAAGAAATTATCCACCCCCTTCTGCAGTTATATCCTTTCGAGATTGCATCATCAGATTTAGCCCTTCAGGACAAAGCTGGAAGCTCAGGGCCCAGATTACAAAGGAATAGAGGAGATTCATTACTCAGTCATGATGATCTGAAACCGTATCCTTCAAACCCAACAGTATGCAGTGATGGAATTGTTTCGAGTCCTGAAATAATACCCGAAGTAAATGATAGATAAAGCAACCCAAAAGACTGAATTTATAAGTTATACAGTGTAGATTACAGTTTTTAAGGAATACATCAATTTTATCTTGTAATATCTAGATGTACAAGACGAAAGGTGGGTGTATGTTGCATATCAATATTTATTAGTATCGGTTTTAGAATTGGGTCTTTGTATGTGTCCATAATAATGAGACCTGTTATAATATTAAGAAAAAACATTTCTGAGTAACTACTGTAAGGCTTCTAAATTAGTAAAAGTGTTGTAGTATGAAATAAAACATCTTAGTTAATGACTATAAGTATCTGCTGTGTTTTCAGCCGAGAGAAAATTTCGTCGCTCTTGGTCAATTCCAGCACTTTACATCAGTTTCTTATCATGTGCTCTAAAACAGGCGAGGATTCAGTATTACCTGTTTTCTAGTTCTTCATTTTTTTTTAAAGTCAAAGCATGGATTCCAGTATTTTGGTATTTGTTGGAGTCCTTAGAGACTGTTTTTCACATTACAAATTTTACAAGTATTTTTTCTGAACTTTTCTGGTTCGTGCATAATTAATTTCTCCACAAGTTTACCACTTAAGAATGTAGTTTTGATATCAGATTACTTTAGTTGCATGTTTTATTTGCTGTAGTTGCCATTACTATTTTAATAGTACAATATGCAACAAGTAAAAGCTTCAACCTAATTAGTAAGTGCTGTGTGAGTTTAGCTTTGGCTGATATTGCTGCACAGAACTGAGTTTCTTTCCTTAGCATTTTGGGGTTCTTCTATAAGATCCCAAGCTTTATTTTCAGCATTTGCTGATATCTCAAATTTGGTAGTATTGAGCAACATCTTTCTTTCATCTGGTTCAATTGCTTTGTCATGTGTTGCAGGATTCAGATAATTATTATTGGAACAGCATCAACAAGCAAAAAAATCAAATAAATAAATAAAGTTTGGCAGTCTTAGCAGTCCAAAACGCAAAAGCAGTCTTATTTAGATTTCACAAAGAACCATTGGGATATGAAAAGCATAATGCTGCCTCACGTGTAATGGCCTACAAAGATTCTTTTAATGTGCGAACATAAAGCATTGAATAAGCAAATTCTATTACAACTTTGTATATTTTTCTGTAATTTTAATTTATATTTTTATACTTCCATAGAAAATGTAAATGAGAATATATGTGAGGTATATTTTTCAGGTCAAAAGCTGCTGTCTGTCTAGATGCTATCGTGCCAAGGAAAGTAATGTACAAGTTTGTAAGTTATGTTTTCAGTATACTTTATAAATTTTGTTTTAATATTGATCTTTTTCTTAACCCTCTCAAGCCTTACAGATGGAAAATTTCATACAGACACATGGCTGTCATATACACCTGAAAATTTATCCCATCTTTTAATGTATCTCATTTCTGGTTGGATGTATATTGGAAGAAAAGGAATCAAAGTACAAAGTGATTGAGTCATTTTTTAATTATAATCAAGAAAATATTATTTATTCATGACATTTTGAGGAACTATGAAATTTCAGGGCTTAACCCGTAATGCTCGGAGGGTTAATAATAAAAATCTTCCAAATAAATGTATGAAACTACATTTTTAAATGGGGATGACAGAAATTTCCATTTAAGTGTTTCAGTTAAGTGTATCATATGTACAGCCTTCTATCATGTAGGCCATGCAGTCTTTACTTTGAGATGATGTTAACATTTTTTATCATGCTCTAAGTTAGTAAGGTATTTTTGCTCAAGTTTATGCATAGAATTTATACTGCACTTATTGATATATTGCTCCAGATGCATCCAAAGCAGATCAGCATGCAACTATTTTTATTGAGAGGAGGGCTGTGATATATTTCAATAATTCAGCTAACTGACTAGGTAGGCAAGTTCTATATGTAGGGATCGAACTATTCTAAAGGAGTTCGCGCAATTCTAACTGATGCTTAATGGCTGTTGAGTAATTTAAATAAGTGACTAAAAATCCATTTAACAATTAAATTACATTTAATTAATATCATAAGGAATTATGAAGTTCAAGGGACCAAACCTAACGTAGCTGTGTCGCATACTCTTGACCACAACCACAAAAGAATCCAAAGACAACAACATCATCTCTTCACTGTTGGAAAATTCATCCATTGAGACCAAAGATGATTTTCAACATCCTCCCCCCTTTTGAGTCTATGGCTATTGCAGGAGGCTCAAAACTCTTCTGAGATATTAAACAGGTCAAGGCGATGAGCCACTTAAAAGATTCTTCCAGATTGGATGGTCTGTACAGCTGGAAGAAGGCCTAGTAGCATTCAACATCGATTCCAGAACACTTTCACTCTGGTCGGTATCACTGTCTTTAACCTGTAAAAGAGAATCTATAAATTTATTAAAGGATATCTCCAAAGGAAAAATTCTCTGGATAGGTCTGATTAAAAAATTGCATTGAGTTCACACTTTACCGTCTTTTCAAGGTATAAGTTCTATAAATTTGGCCAGAAGCCTATTAAGATATTTTTTAAAATCATCTTCAATGAGAACTGTATCACCTAATTTTGCATTGAAACAATGTTTCTGGCCTTGATGTTAAATTTATAAGCCAAGATACTCTTTGCAAAAATGCATTTTTAATTCCTTTAAGAGCTTACTGTGATATTGAATAAGTTTACGATATAGCCTGAGTAAGAGAAACTAAACATCAGAGTCCTCTGATATGTATGTAATTGGACTTTGGACTTTTGAAATTATAATGTTTACATTTAATACAGTTTTTTATACTACGAAAAGTTCTTCTACCTCTGACAATCCCAAATTTTTCACGTAAAATACTTAATAGAATCTGCGTTCCTGCATGACAGTTCATCTCATGAAAATGTTCAGTTAATCTTTGAGTAAAAATACATTTGCCTGGCAATGATTTGGGCAAGATAAAGGATTGGGAATCATTATGTTCGGTTATTCGTATTTTAATTCTAATGAGTGCGGCTTCATCTTTAACCTTTTAACAAGCGGTGATCGCACCCTGAAACCACCAATTTTCAAATTTTTTTTTCTCCTCTTCCTTCCGAAATTTTTGAGTGAAAATCAATTGATTACTGATCTTTTACCTCTAAATAACACAAAATGACTACAGAATCATACATGTTTTAGGTCTTAATACTTCAAATCGGATGCCTTTTAAAATTCGTTTTCTGTAAGACAAAATAACTTCCCTTTATTTATATAAATAACTTTAAATTTCAAAAGTTATTCATCGCACATCATAATTTCTATCATAAACAATAAAAAATAGCAGTAATTAAACTGCATATATAAAAAAACCCCTCTATATGTATGGCATCTGCTTTGTGGGTTCAGGGCACGACTACTGCCCCAGTAGAGCATTGTGTCACAATGCTCTAGAGGCTCGGTGGTCGCGCCTTGAAACCACTGCTCTTCACAATGGCGTTTGCTTGCTTCTCAAATAGGGATGTTTATTTTTACCCGGATATAAATAAGGGGTTTTGAAATCACAGAGTTATTTTATTACTAAACAATACATGTACCTGCCCAGTAAAAAGGTCTTTCTTTTCCAGAGACTTTTCTCTGACCTCAACACACTTGCTCCCCAAGCTAGTATTGTGATTTTATAAATTATTTCCTGTGGTTTAAATTTAATGTAAATATACTTTGCTGCAATTAGAAATAGAAATCGCATAAAGTTTTATTTAAATTTAAAATATTTTCTGAATATTTTGAGACGAAATATGAATAAAATAAGAATGAATGGGAAACAATAATCTGTACCAAAGCCGAAACGACCAAGCCCCTTCCCGCATTAACCTAAAAAAAACCCACAAATTTCATGTGCCAGATGAAAAGAAACTAAATAACACTGGACATATACGAGTGAAATTTAGATCCAATCAGTGTACATTTTGTAGCACAAGGAAGAAACATCATAGAAGAAGATGCATGTGTGAAACTGCAATGTGGGTCTATGCATGTACCAAAAAGACAAAACATGCTTTGAACACAAAAAATATTTGTTCTTTAAAATTAAAAAAAAAAAAAACTTAGTCTTTTTTTTATTCTTATTTTACTGAGTTTTTTAATCCATGTAGCCAAACGTCCTTATTATGTAGATACTTATACTTTCACTGCTATAAAAAAATTACATAAATGTTTATTTTTAAATTTTTTCTGATGATTTAGTTTGTAAAATAATGTAAAAAATATATATTATGCAATTTTTACAGGCATTTTTTTAAAAAAAATTCGTAAATTTCGTCATTTATTGGAAACGCGCACAAAAAAAGGTAAGTTTTCTTTCCTACTACCTAGGTAAGTTTCAAAGTCCTAGACGCGCGATGGTTTCACAGTGCGACCACCACCCACAAAACAATGGGGAAGAGTAGATTTTTTTTAATTCATATATTATTTATCTCTAGGTTCATAATATTCAATTTCTAGAGTTTTTAGTTAAAAATTTATAAAAATAATATCGCGCGTGTCAAAGGGTTAAATACGTTACAGATAGGCACATTATTAGATACAGGGTAATATTCAGATTGAATTCTTCTAATTAGAACCTCTTCTGTATGTTCTCTCTTCAGTGATTAAAGTTCTGAGAATTTTCTATCTTTAGGTTCACTGCACTCATTATCTACAATACATAACATCCAGGTTACAAGATGAATAATGGATCAATATATAGAAAATCTCCTTATATGAAATGGTGTACTTTCTTAAGAAAAATTAATAAAGCTCAGTGAAAGTTTTCTTTTTTCTTCATCTACTTCTCTTTTAAAAAGTATTTTACTAGCTAGCTATTTCTCAGAATTTCCTAAGATCCATGATGGAACTTCCCACCATTGAGTTTTGGTTAACTTTTCTGGTAAACTTCCTCGAGCAATAACATTAGCAACATTTCATTACAGCCAGAACATGTCTCCAATTTTTTAGTGAGGTTAGCTGGTAGATCTCCTTTACTCTATTTGAGACAAAAATAGACCACTCCCTCCATTCTCGAATGCACCAAAGGGCCACCATGGAATCTCACCAAAATGTACCGTATTTGACGGCATATAAGATGCCCTTTTTTTCCTAAATTTGGTCTAAAAAAAGTTACCTGCGTCTTATACGCGAAGGACACAGGTTAACTTTCAATACTGAATGCTATTTTTAGCCCGGATAAAGGTCTAGACACACATAACTTTTTCTATATCTGCCATAATTTTTTTTGCGCATACGTGAAATATCTGTCACCAAAAAGCCCCAAAACTCGAACCTGATGTCGAAGTTCGAACAGGTTCGATGGTCACATTACGTCTATGAAGCTTTTCCTTCTTTACATAGACTTTCTTTGATTCAGCCGACACATGTGTCGGTATCGGTGCTACTCTGCATAAACGTGTCGGTATCGGTGCTTAAAACTATTTGTTTAAAAAAATACCCTGGAAAATATGACTATAGGAAACAAGGGATTAAGCTATACAATTCAGTATAAACTACGAGTGTTAAACTACACCAAAGTGCATGGAAACAGAGCAGCAGCAAGGCATTTCAGTCCACCACCTAACAAAAGAATGATGTGTACTTGGCGACTGCAGGAAGATCAACTGAAGACTTCTAAAAATCAAAAACATAAC
This sequence comes from Stegodyphus dumicola, assembly GCF_044657685.1. Classification (NCBI taxonomy): domain Eukaryota; kingdom Metazoa; phylum Arthropoda; class Arachnida; order Araneae; family Eresidae; genus Stegodyphus; species Stegodyphus dumicola. The sequence goes on from NC_140780.1 coordinate 251,915,309, forward strand.
CTTTGATGCCCAGCTCCCTCTTGGCCTGATCTTGAAAATGCAGTAAAAATGTGGGTGATAGATTAGAGGAAATCTAGGTTAAGTGTTTCAATTGAAATGATAATCAATGAGGCCAAAGGATTTGCAGAAAAACATGGGAATCAGAACTTTTCAGGGTCTGAGGGCTGGTGCTACAGGTTCATGAAAAGGCAGGGCTTATCAATGTGCACAGAAACAACTATTGCACAGAAAATGCCAGCAGATTATGAAGAAAAAATACTAGCATTTCATATGTTTGCTATAAATGCACACAAGAAAACTTCTTTTGAGTTCTGTCAAATAGCAAATATGGATGAAATTCCACTCACATTTGATGTACCACCCAACAAGACTGAGTATTAAAAGGTCTAAATCAATGACCATAAAAAATGGTCATGAAAGAACCCGATATACGGTGGTTCTAACATGTTGTGCTGATGGCACAAAACTACCGCCATTCACAACCACATATTCAAAAGAAAAACTCATCCGAAACAAAAACTTCCGATGGGCATAATTGTTCATGTTCATCCGAAAGGCTGGATGGACGAAGCTGGAATGAAACTGTGGTTACAGAACATATGGGCGAGGCGACCTGGTGGACTCTTAAGAAAACCCTCTCTTTTGGTTTTGGATCAGTTTAGCGCCCATAGAACTGAAACTATAAAGAATAAAGCGAGATAATTAAAAACCCAGATAGCTATCATTCCTGGTCAACTGACTAGCCAATTGCAGCCTTTAGATGTATCGGTGAATAAGTCATTTAAGGAAAAAGTGCGAGAACGATGGAACAAGTGGATAGGAGAGCCACATCACGCCCTCACACCCTCAGGTAGAATGAAGCAGCCCTCTATTTCACAAATGTGCGAGTGGGTAAAAAGATCTTGGGAGCACGTAAAGGCTGAAGTAATTGTTAAGTCCTTCAAGAAGTGTGGAATCAGTAATGCTCTTGACGGAACAGAAGATGACGCATTATTCGAAGAAGGTCATACTAGCGATGACGGAAACAGTAGTGATGACGATATTCTTGTTTTCGATGATGATAATGGTGAAAAGGGTTTTTATGGTTTTGAAAGTGATTAAAGTCTAATTTCATGCTAGGCAACGTTTTCTTGAATCTGTGTTTTTTTTTTTTTTTTGTTGTTTCTGCTTTATTTTTTATTATGTTTGATTGCTTGCCGTTCATTCATTTATTCATTATTGAAATTACATATCATGTTCAAACAGCACTCTCACGCGGACTATTCAAACTTTTTTCTTTGTGTGTGGCCTTCTAAATAAGGGTGTGTCTTATATGCCAGTGTGTCCTATATGCCGTCAAATATGTTAATCTTTACTTCAGGCAAATCAAGAGCTAATCTATATAATGTGCTAATTGAGCTCCTATATAACACAACATCAGTTGTAATTTCATTATCGACAGTTCCTTGACTGCTGCAACCCAAGATTTAGCTCATAAGAGATGAATTTTGACACCAAGAGAAACCTCTGTTTTGTTTGCATAAAAACACAAGCATCATACTATGTTTTACATGCATCTACAAGTACATGTAATTCAGATAACGTATTTACTTCTGTTGAAGATGGCTGCTTTAAACAGACAATTATGCAATGGCTATGTGGATGTCTTGAACATATGAAATGTTAAACATTGTTCTTACTCCAATAAGACTAATATTTATTTACATTTTTTAGATATAGAATCACACAGACAAAAAATCAGTCATCGTTCTTTTCTCTTGCTTCATGTTGCCATTCTGGCGAAAAGAAAAGTGCATGTGAGAAGTTTCACAGATGGCGCTTCATTAACGCGAATGATGTCGCCACACGGCCTTTCCCAGTGATAGCGTTATACCTCATAATCTTTCAGGTATGCAGGAAATCTCACCCTTCATCCAGCTTTTGTGTTTCTAGGATGAATATTTTGGGAAGAATCATTGTCTCCAGGAAGTGAAGGTGAGATTTTGGAGTTATCAGCTTCATATGTCGGGAGATTTGTTGTTGTTTCGTTCTGTTTCAGTCTATCTATTAATATCCTTTTAATTTTACCTGAAACTTCCACATCGAAAAATTTCTCAAAACGTTTTTTAACTAAATATGGTCCGAGATAGGGTGGTTGAAGAGAAGATGAAATTATGTTATTATAGATGAATACGTGTGAACAATTTGCTAAGTCCTTGTGCACAAAAATTGGTTTTTTGTCATGGCTGGTTATTGGTTTTAGGTTTTGGATGTGACTTTGCAATTTTTGTATAAAATCTGAATGCGTAACAGTCGGAAAATAACTGAAAAATTCTCCAGGCAAACAGATTGGTTAACCGTACACAAGTTCAGCAGAAGAACAATGCAAATCCTCCTTAATGGCGGATCGAATGCCAAGAAGAATCAAAGGTAGCACGTCAGTCCAAGAATTTGACTTTTGCAGGTGGGATTTTAGGCTGTTTTTCAAGGTTCGATTTTGCCGTTCTATTAAACTGTTAGATTGTGGATGATAAGCCGTGGTGCTGTTAGCCTTGAAGCCTAGGTATTTGCTCAAGGATCTGAAGAGTTGGCTGTCAAATTGTCGACTTTGGTCAGATGTTATCTTCTCTGGAATTCCAAATCTCGAAATCCAAGTTGCGAGGAGCGCATTTGCGACGGACTCTGCAGTTTGGTCTTCCAAAGGTACAGCTTCAATCCACCAAGGGTATCGATGATGGTAAGCAGGTACCTAAAACCTTTGCAAGGGGCAACAATATCGATATTAAGGTGCTTGAAACGTTGATTGGGAACTTTGAATTCAGCAGCTGGAGCATGGGTATGTTTGTGAATTTTGGCTCGTTGGCATTGCAAACATGCTCTAGACCACTGCTGACAGTCTTTGTTTATGCCAGGCCAAATGAATCTTTTTGTTACCAGCTTTGTTGTTGCATGAATCCCAAGATGGGATAAGTTATGTATAGAAAGAAATACTTGTTCGCGAAATTCTTTAGGAATGTATGGCCTGTTAAAATTAGTGGAGGTATTACAGTAAATTTTCTTATTGCTATCCGTAATAGGAATTAGTACTATTTTGAAACTGGAATTTGATTTGAGAATCCTCAGGTGATCATCCTCCTGGCAATCTGCTATAACTGTATAATCAATTGGAGCTGAGATAGCGATGGTGTCGATTCTCGATAGCGTGTCAGCTACAATGTTTTTGTGGGTGCCACGATAATATATTCTATGCAGGGGTCGAAGTATTCTAAAGAGGCTCAGATGCATCTAACTGTTGCTTAACCTTTACAAGACTGGGAAGTTTGGAAAGGTTTCACTTAAAAAAGGATGGGTAATCTAGATTAGTTCCCACCCCATTTTTGGTTGCCATTATAAAGGGAAGCTATTACTGCTTTGAAACCCTTAGCTTAGGTCGCCTTTGTTAATATTAAGGTAAGAGACTAGGGACTAATACAAAGGAATTTTTTCTCTTTTCCCTAAACTAGGGAAACATACGATGGTGAGATTTTGTAGCTAAGTTATTGTCGAATGGTGGAATATTAACTTTGCCTCATAATGAAAATACACCTTAGCAGCAAATAAATACCTCCTAGGTATGCCTAAAATCAGTATATAGTCTAATCAATATTTATTTGTTTTCAAACTGAGTTTAGTTTAGAATTGCATATACTGAATAACAGTTGTAATTTATACTCGAAATTGGTTTTTAAGTATTTGTTTCTTGCATAAATTGGCAATTTGTATTCATTTTGTTACATTGTGTAACAGCTTATATTTATATATTCAACAAAATCCTGTTGTATTTTTGTGATAGTAGTTTCGTTTACCTTTTTCATTAGTATTCTTATTCAGTTTTTTTTTTTTTTTTTTTTTTTTTTTTTTTACTTTATGGATTTTTCTTTCCATTGTATCGTCAGTATTTCATCTTTCAACTACATTATTGTTCATTGTTCTTTCTCACATTTTTGTTATAGAAGGTCTTCTTTCTTTAGTGTGTTTTTTAAATATTCTCCTTTACTATAAAAAAAAGATCTTATTGATTATATTTTCATCGCAGTGCATGTTTCGAACAGCAGTATTAAATACAAAATTTACAATAAAAAGGGGAAAACATAAAGAAAAAAATACATTTTACATAACATTGAAAAATTGGTAAATTGATTCTAATATAAAATTTCAAGTGTATTTATATAGACCCACCATAGGTCGAGTAGTAAAATCAATGAACACTGATAACTGTGTTCAGTTCACATTTCGGTGAACTAGCTGGCTGCATGTGGCATCAATTGCATGAGTACCAACCAGTTTCCCTTAAAAAATCCTTCAGGAAGACCCTTCACCCTTGGGCAGATAGCCCTTCGTACCTTGGTCGTAATCCAAATATAACGACTTTTATTTATATGTGCGTGTAACTGGAATTGTCATAAACAGATAATTATCCTGTCAAAATATAGATGCTGTTAGGCAGGTCACTTCTGTAGGAATTTAGATCATATTTTCATTATGAACAAGAATGTGAGGAATACTGAAATTATAGATGCTATTAAAATAGCATTTCTCATTATTACTTCACCACAGTGATGACAATTTCATTCTTAATTACAAAAAAAAAAAAAAAAAAAAAAAAAGCTTATGCCGAAAAGTAATTCAGTCTCTTGGTAAAATATGAAATAAGATAAATTAGATAATATAGATAAAATTAGATAGTGTAGATAAATTAGACTGTATGATTATGCAAAATTATGCTAGTGCTGTTTGCCTATATGGAAAAATAACATTGTTATAAGGACTATATTTATGATTATTTATTTATTATGTGTTCCGCCATTAGGCACTACATGGAAAGAGGATGCTTCATGGAAGATGTCTTAAGGGGAACTGGCTCATATGCACATTACACATGGGGAAAACCTTGAAAATGCCCATGCAGCCAGCTCGTTCGTCGGGACTCGAATCCCGGACTGGACTACCAGTGTTTCAGCAGCTTTTATCGCTCGGCCGCTGATAGGTCTTTTTTAAGGCCTTTCTGCATGAAACTGGCCCATATGTTCGTTGTACGTGTGTATGTGAAGGAAAAAACAAGAGCTTTATTTAGTTGCGGCAGAGAATAGAACTTTCGAGAACCAATGTATTATCAACTTCACCGATATGCTAGTAGGTGATATTTGATTGACCGAAGGTATGACTTGACTGTCATCAATACGGGTATAATTTCTTATAAAAAAGAAGTTGAAGCAAAATAATACATATGTATCTATATTTTAATTATTAATACATATTTTGATTATCTCCTGGAAAACAAAGAGTAAATGCTAATTTAATGAGAGTTTTTTTAAATTTAAATCATAGTAAATGCTACAAAACTCTAATTAAATACATTCCCCACATTTTGCTTTCTTGCCACAATTCGGAATTGCAAATATTTGTAAAAGAAATATAAAAAGCAAATATATAAAAATAATTATTGTTAATCTCATAAAAAGTCCTGACTTTATAAGGGGAATTAGTCGCTTTCCATAAAATCATCAGTAATTGGAATATCATCTATCGCATTTCATCTCTCTGTATTTTTGAATAAAGCTTCTATGTGAAATGCAAAAAAATATAAATTAATATAATATTTAAATCTGTCATTTTCAAATATATGTATACAGATATGGAAATGTCTATATATATATACAGTTATCATATGTACATGGTATTTACCCATAGGTAAATGTATATGCTTTTATCTATGTGTGCATATAATATGCATATATCTGTTTGCATACACATGTACAATTAGTATACATGTTACACATTCACATTTCTGTTGCATATGCATGTACACCTCATTTGCATATGCTATCAATATGATTATATTACTTATGTAGAATTCTAGAGAGCAAGTTAATCATGCAAAACACAACTGAAAGTTTTTTACCCCAAGCTAACATTGCACTGTTGAGGGAAAATTAAAAGGAATTTATGAAACCCCATAGTTGTGAGGCACAAAGGTCATCAGACAAGTGGCAGTGGAAGGTTATCGCACAAGGACTTTCTCTACACCCTAAATTGTGGAAGGGAAAGAATTTCTCTGGCTGAGATTTTGGCCACAGATATCATTTTGAGACTCTGGCTTACAATTCGGTCACCCGTCTTCCAAACGTTAACAGCTGTCGAATCATTTAAATAAATTAGTAAGACATCCATTTAACAATTAAATTACATTTAATTAATAGCATAAGGATATATACAGCTGAAGGGATCAAAATTAACATTGCTGTGTTGCATACTCATGAACACACCCACAAAGAATCAAAAGACAAAACCATTCCTTCACTTCAGTGCTTTTAAACTGCTGGAAAAAAATTCATCCAATGCTTCACTTCAAATCTATTGAGACAGGCTAATTTACAACACTGTATTTTCCTACAAACTCTACTGCAAACTTCTCTAAAATATCTGCTGCTTAACATTGCTTCTTCTTATTATACTGGGCTTGCAAAGTAGACAGTCCTTAACTCTCTGACTTCTTATCCCACGATTTCTACAGGCAACATAATATAGCAAAATTTGCTCATCCTGCTACATATGTGAGCTTGCATTTTTTCATCAATTAAAAGTGTATCACACTGTTTCAATGTTTAACCTTCAGTAATATGTTTTGTGCAGTGTTTAGACTTTAAATTACCTTTTTTTCAACAGATGGAATTCATTATCCCCAAAATTTCATGTATTTGTGTAAAGTTTCTGAATTGGTATGCAGATGTCAAATACGGAATAAAAAATGCACAATTTTGAAGTGATCATGTTAAAAAAAGTGAACAGTCAGAGAGTTAAAGGAAGATACTGTAGTTAGCTTTTGTGTTATGACTTTTCTATATGTCATTACCTGAATAATTCTGTGAAAGGAACTTCCTGTCAGGCAGTGACATAAAAATGACTTTATCAGACTTTTTTTTTTTTTTTTTTTTTTTTTTGTTGTTGTTCCTTAGGCAGACTTCATCCAAAATAATTTTCTTTCAGCTTATTTGTTAAAAATGTTACAAAACATCTTCCTTTATGCTAGAATAGCTAGCATTTATGAGGCAAAGTTATAACCACCAATGCCATTTAAAAATTAGTTTTTAAACCTTTCAAAATGTTTGTTAACCCTGTGAATGGCACTCCTTTTTGGATCTGTTCTTGAGGAGAAGACCTGGATTTATAAAGCATTTATTTGCTAAATTTGTATAAGTGCTTAGTTTAGTCTTAATTTTCATAAGCTTCAATTCATTAAGATGATATATACATCATTTAAGAAAATAAGAAAACTAAATATTTTAAATTATCTGCTAATATATACAAAGTGACAAAAAATCTCATGACCACATGAAGGTGGTTATGTTGCTCATAGTTAAATTCTTTAAGATAATTTTTTTTGTTAAAAAAGTAAGCTGACCTCTGTCATTCAAAAATGATTTGCGCTACAGAAAAATGTGTTAAATCTCCAAATTCAACATGTGGAATAGAAATTGGCACTTAAATTCGCCACAAAAATTACTTTTTTTTTTTTGGCACAGTGCAACCTCAAATATATGTTAGCACTGGTTTAAATATAAATATTAATGTACATGCATCTTATCTGCAGTTTGCATTTTATGCAGTTTTGGACATTTTCCTCATACCATAATCTTGCATGAAAAGCCTCTTAGCTTGTACCAGGTTATTATTTTTTTTTTATTTATTATTATTTTTTTAGTACTCCCAGTTATGCGTTAAAAAAATTTTGGATTAATTTATGTGCACAATTTTCTGATTGTCAACCCTTTTTTTATTATTTGCGTAAGTTGAATGTAATTCATTAATAGTTGTTGCCTGTAGGTTTTCATTGAAATTCATTGCATTTACCTATGGCAGATTTGTAAATGTTCCATACGTTTATAGCTGCAAGATCTAATGCCATAAACTGTACAAACTAGTCATAGTATTAATGTAGCTTTTATATTATGGTTATGATTAGTCCATTTCAGTACCTTTTCTTTATGGTATCTTAAGATTCATAGCCATTTCATGGTCATCTGTATCACATTTGATTTTATCATTCAGACTTGTTCATAATGAGATGGAACTATGCATAGTAAGTGTGATGATGCCTGTTGTTCACTTTTATGCTCTCAGCAATTCAGTATCTAAAATGCATTCAGTATCTGAAATCACATTAAAAGCATTACAGATTACCTCAAACTTTGATTTTAACACACTTCCTTCATTAGAAAAATGAGAAAATATCCAATTTCAGTAATGATTCGGACATTCCGAATTTTGTTGCAGTATAATCCCATTAGATGTGTGAAGTGCGGGCAACAACATCGAAGCAATCAATGCACCATGAAACCCGAAGATAAGCCAAAATGTATTTTCTGTGGCCTCTGTCACATGAGCAGCTATAGAGGTTGCAGCAAGTATAAGAAAAGATTTCAAAAGAAAAGCAACCCACCCCAGCCTAAAGTTCCCGAACTCTCTGAGGAAAACTTTCCTAGCTCAAAGACTGCCTCGATCCCAGCGCAGAAAAATCCCCTCCAAGCCACTTACAGCGAGAAATTGGGGGAAAAATCACCCTGCCATCGAAAGACTTAAACGATGCTATTAAATAGATTCAAGATGAAAAAAGTTAATGCTTTCCTAATGTCGATCATCTCATGCATTGCCAAAATCAGAGCAGCAAAGAATCCAGCAGAAAAGTTACAAACAGGCATTCAAGCAGTTACGTTACTTATTTCGCTGAGTGTGAAGATTAGATAGTGATTTAACACTCCCTCTATAATGGACCAATAGGAACACGGGAAACTCACGCAGCTATTTTTGGAACTTATTTTTTTCAATTTTCCGCATTCTACCTTCTTCAACTAGCGCAGCTTTGCTGTCTGTTAGTCGGAGTACCTCCTGAAGGTGTTATGCACAAGTCTCATCTCATCGCAACATTGAGAATCCTATTTCTAGAATTCTCAGTCAACATTCCCTAATGTAATGTTTGGAAAGTTATGTCATTTCTCCATGCGTTACACACGGGATGTGGCTTTTAGCCTAGGCGCCTGTTCTCCATGTACTTCGCACCAGAGCCTTCAATCAATGACTTTTTCTTTAGATCCACAGGTTAAATTTATGCTTTAAATCATTGACATCCTATTATCACCACATCTCTTTTTTGATAAGAGTATCTGCATATTTTAAGAGATTCAATGTTGTGCTTAAAAATATATATATTATTATTTTTTATTTTTCCCCATTTAAACTTTAGATGATAATTCCTACTTTTAGAAGTCTGACATAATTTTGTCATCTTTCATACAATCCGTACCACAAATTGCTTATCAGTATAGTTTGAGATGTTAAATAACTATATTATCCATATGCTTCATCAAAACATGCATAGATAATCAGTAGTTAGGTTTCCCTTTTATGTGTTCCTTTTCTGCATGTCACAGTGATTTATTATAATTAAGGGTGTGAAATGAAATGGGAAAAATTGTTCCAAGTTTATCAGTATGTGTTTTGAAATATTCACATGAAAGTATTTATACAACTATTTTATCTCTTCCTTAGGATGCTCATGATGGAGAAGTAAATGCTGTGGCATGGACCCATACAGGTTTTAAATTTGCCACTGCTGGTGGGGACCGGAAAGTAAAACTTTGGGATATTGTGTCTGGTATTGTGAATTTATCTTCTCTATGTTTTAACTTTTTATCTACTGATTTATTTAGTAAATACCATAATAACTACTATATTATTTTTTAATTAATTCATATTATGTCAATTCTGTACCGACTTTTTTGATGCTGTTGATAGCAAGCCTTTCAAGCTTATTTCCCATCTGCTAATAGCTGTGTGTCAATTTTTTTTTTAGAAATCTTTAAATGATTATTCTGAAATGTAAGTAATATCCTGACATTTGTTAAGATATACAAATTACAGCCTTTGTATATAATAACCACAATTCTGTTAAGAATTACAGGAAAAATGTGTAAGCTCTCATAGTATGGGATGCATACCAGGTAGTTTGTTTATCTCAGTTCTGTGCCTTCTCTTTAGTATAAAAAAGTCTGTTTTTTAAAAATTATCTAGCTGTAAATTAGCTGGTTAACAGATAATACATATTGATTTCTGCTTAAGCAATCTTATACATTGAAATTTTGTGGATACCTGAAAATCTCTATTTTATACTCAATCTGTAGTATCATTTATTTAGTTTTTTAACCTTCTGAGTGACATGGCTTTTTGGATACAACCATGAAAACTGTACTTAAGTAGCTTCTACTAAGTAAATTTGTTTTACTTATTTCAGTCTGTTTCCATAATCATTTATCTGTTAAGATGATATTTAGATCATTAAATAAAGGAAAAAGTAAAAAAATTAAATTATGAACTAGAATATAGAAAGTAACTATATATATATATATATATATAAACAGTATTGCCACTCTGAGGGTTAATGCTTTGAAATGTTTTAATTTTTGTTTTGAATCAGTTGAAATCATTAAATAGTTTGGGATACAATGAATCTTTTAAAAGTCCTAGCAAACACCACATGGGGTACAGACTGTTGCTCTAAACATGATTACAGCTCAGTTGTTTATGATTCTGCACAGGCTTCCATATTACTGAAACTGGATCCTGTTCATTATCAGGCTGTGTGTATTTGTTCCGGTGCATTTTAAACATCACCAGTCCGAAGTCTGTGTGTTGATTGTTATGAGCTATTACTTCATATAAAGTGTGAGCAGTTGTCTCTTAGCTGTTACTTGAATGTATTGTCTCTTCCTGACCATCCTAATCAGGTTTCTTTGCTTGATGACAGGTACAAATCCTTGTTTCAGGTCCTGCCGTCATATGTACCTTTTGTAACATTTAATAATTTGTAAATGGTAACATTTAATATTTAGTAACTTGTAATTGGCAACACTTTGAATACAGATATGAAAATAGAACTATGCTGGTATTGCAGTTCTCTGTGATTATACATTCTAAGATTGTAAATAAATAGTTTCTAAAAGCTAAAAGTGTACCGTGTACCCTCATAATAATATACCTTTTTGTCTTTTAGTGTTTGTTCACTTACTCACTGAGAAATATCACATGATAGATTTTAAGTACCCAGGTTGTAAAGCATTTTGAAATCTTACCTTGGGAGGGTGTTCCTATTTAGCTTCTTGATATTTTCCAATATCTTTTCAAAAGAGATACTGATAGGTTTGTATATAGACAACTTTCTCTTGAACATTGGTATAAATGCATCAATTGCATTTGAGGAGATGTTAGTGCATCATTTGTTGTTGAAGACCTTGTGTAAGGGTAGAGGACAACATCATGCCTGCTCTCTCCTCACCTCAGAATTAACTGCTGTATATTATGTGCTTTCATTTATTTCTAAGCTTAAGAAGATTCATAATCTATAGGTGCTAATTTAACCCTCTCAGCGTTAAGACCGGAAAATTCCGTACAGAAGTTTGCCTTCCACATTCATTATACTACATGAAAATTTGTGCTAGCTTTTAATGTATCCGATTTCAGTTTGGATGTATATTGGAAGAAAAGGAATCAAGGTACAAAATGAGTCATTTTTTAATTAAAATCAAGAAAATATCACTTATTCGTGACATTTTGAGGAACTTTGAAATTTCAGAGTTAAACCCATAACGCTCTGAGGGTTAAGTGCATTAAAATCTTTGAAATCATATTCCAGTACTCAGAATCCCATCATTCTTGTTATCTTAAGTTTGAATCTAACGTTAAAGAGCCTTATTCAGACCAAAAGGTGAAAGCTAGGAAGCTATTAGAAACCAGAATGAGGATATATTTTTAACCTGCCTTAGAATTGGTCACACATGACTTATCAAAACCGGAGAATAAACTCATTTGCCCCAGCTGTAGTGCTGTTATGTCAGTGCATTGTTTTTAATAAAATGTCTGTATTTTAAGACTTTGATGGAAACATTTTAATGAGTATAACTTGCCTTTTAATCAAAATAACTGGGAATGGGGGTAAATAATGCCAAAATTATTTCAGTACCTGAAAGAGACAGGCCTTTATCATTTAATTTGCTTTCTTTTGAAGTTTCTGCTTGGTGTTTTAATAATGTTTGCCTATTTTAATATATCTCATTCTTGTTGTTTTTAGTCTTGTTTTTCCATTTGAGATCATTATCTGAATTTTATCTGGTTGTTCATTTCAGCATTCATCATTTTATCAGTGCTTTTAAATGTATGGTTTTCCTCTGTGGTTTTAATTTATGTTTGTCTATAACTTGTGTGTTTACCTAATTAGTGTTTGGAAATGCCTGACATGTGTTTGTGGCATATAAAGCTTTAAAGTTTTGTGCCAGAAAACCCACAATTATAACTACCACCACTACTAGCAAGTAGAAATTTAGTATGTAGCCTACTTTTCTCCAACATTATGCTCAGGACTTCTGGTTTTCTATTTAAGTAGTAAACAGGTGAATTTCAAATTACCTGTTAAAATTGTTGGCATTGTGATTTAATGATGCTTTTCTTTACTGCAGAATAGTATGTTTAAAATATGTGCAACCAACATTAAAAAATGATGAACCATTTTGAAAAAGATGTAGTAAACTAGCTGAAATGCTTATCTCTTGATCCCATTAGTAAAAGTTTTTATTTTCCATTCCTTGTGCAGAATAGAAGATTCTTTCTGTCTGCAAAGATTACTTTCCAGCAGCTAAGGATGATACTGAACCCTGTGTATAATGTAAAATGCATGTTGATCTGCATAAAAATAAAATGGTTTGATTGATAACTTACACAAAAATGTTATACAAATAAAACAAGGTAATAATACAACGTTCATCATACTGTAAATTTATGGAGTATCGTCTACTGTGTAGACATGTATGGTACAAGAGAGCTGGGGGGGGGAATCATATTTTCCTGCCAATACCTATAAGCAGTGAAGCATCATTTCAGATTTTACAAGTGCATGTTGAATTTGTTCCTAGGATTGACATACCTGACAGCATTGGGCTTATTCACCCTGTTGTATTTTACATTATAGCTTTTTCTTACTTACTACTGTAAATATTCAATTACTTGCAATATTACTTGCAACTGTAAATATTTAATTGCTTTTGTTTACAAAATAACAATTTTGGTTGTAGTAAACCTTGGATACAAATTATTTTTTTAACATATATTTACTATTTTTGTGTTTGAAATACAGTGAAATTGCAGAACACTCGTAGTTTGATCTCTATGTTCAGATCCCGGTAAACTAGCTGACTGCTTTAGTATTTTTTTTTAAAATCCTCTACAAAGGCATCTCTTCATTCAGATAAATAGCTTTTGTGTGCTTGACTATAATCTAAGTAATCCAGTCCAATCCAGAAACCAAAGAAATTTTTCAAAGCACCGAAATATTTAGTTTTCTTTTTAACATCCTCAACTATATGATAACTTATTACATTAAAATTACAAGTGCTAAAATAATTTGCTGCATTTGTGTGTCTTTTGGTCAGCCTAGTGCTTTAATATTGCCTGCTCAAAATAATTCGAGGTAACAGAATGAACAGAAGAAAAAGAAACATCAATTAGTTTAATTTCTTGCAAAATGTGTTCTTGAATTACAGGTAGTTAATGGAATGATAATATTTTCTTATGATCCGTCATTGGGACACAGTGCAGAAAATGTTTAACATTTAAAGTGCATATATTTATTGCAAAGGAATTATTATTGTCATGAGTTTAAAAAAAAAGTAGCCTTTAAATGACACTGTGAAAAGGTTTTGTGTAAGTGGTCTAACCAAATAATGAAGATTTCCAGTTAAAACTACACTTTTTGCAAGTACACTGCTAAAAAAAAAAAAAAAAAAAAAAAAAAAAAAAAAAGGACAGTGCTATATCTCTCGTTCTACTGGGCCGATTGACAAAATTCAAACTGCGTTTTTCATGTCTTGAAAGCACGACTTAGGACATATATTAGATTTATATATAGCACTATTCTAACATAGGTATTTTGACACAAAATTGGACTTTTTCTGAAATAACATACCAGTTTTTTTTCCATATTTCGATTCTATGGCTCAAATTATGCCAGAATGCCAAGTTTTGTAAAAATCGTATGAGTAGTTTTTAAAATATTAGCTCTCAAAATTTTAGCTTCTCAATGTTAATTGAATTTGGCAAATATTTATTAATATCTCTTTTTTTATTAAACTTTTTTGATTTTTCCTTTCACATTTCGAAATTTAGGTTCATTCCAAATAAAATTTACTGATTTTTTGTGTTTTATTTTTTAAATTTCTATTTTTAAATAATTTTTATAAATTTTTCGAAAAAAGTTTTGAATTATAACATAAAAGTTTTACCATCATCTTAAAGTAGGTGTATTTCTAAGCATACCTGCAAAAAATTAGACTTTTTTATTCAAAGTTTTCTAAGATATACACGAATTTACATATTTTCACATTTTGAAATTTGGCATCTTTTTTTTTTTTGAGCGATAATAATGCCAAATGCGGTTTATGGATTTTTGTTACAGTGAATTGCAATAGCTATTTTTAACCTTAAATTTCAAATAAAATTTTACCGAGAATGAATTATATGAAATTTTTTGCCTCAATGATGCGTAATAAATGTTTATTAATACTATATGAAAAGCTATTTTTTTTAAATTATAGATGATATTATTCAAATTTTAAACTATTTTTTTAAATTTCTCTCTTTCTTCCTTTAAAAAAAAAATATTTGTAAGAGTAAATTTTTATCTTCGGCGTTTTATCGTCTTGCTACTTTACTTTAACTTCGTTTAAATTCAATTGTCTAAAACTGAGAACTTTCATTTGATGTTTATTTGAATTTTATGAAAATACTTTATGACATTAAATGCATACTTTATTTCTAAACAAGCTGTTGCTTATGAAGTGGCTGATATTATCATCTATATTTTTAAAGCACAGTATATTTTTATAGAAACATAAGATTTAGAATAATCATTTTTATAAAAGTCAAATTATGATATAAACATACAACCCTCCAGAGATAGATTTAATGGAAGATCGTTCTAAAATGCAGATCATTTCTACAATGGTTATGTAGAAATGACCTGCAGCTACTTAATGGCTGGATAAGTCAGCAGGTTCTGTGAATAATTAAGAATAATTATATAAATGACACCCAACATTCTGGATTCAATTAACAACGTGGGTACGATGTTTATTAAATGAATTTAAGAAGTTTTTAAACACAAAAAATCAACTCATTTTTTTATCCTAAAATGTATTTTTACGCGTAGCATATTTTCATTATATCCTTAAAATTCTAATTTAGAATGTAATTGTCAAGAACTGAATTCTAATCATCAGTAATATAATAAGTGATTATTACAGTTATTAATAAATCCTTCTTATAAAGTAATTGCAAATATTTCAAAAAACTTTCTGTCTGAATGCAAATATTTTTCTATGCAAATATTTCTAATTTTATATTAATCAAGATTGCACACGATATTATTATTTGCACTTCAATTCTTACCGTCAGCTCTAGTAGAAGTTACAAATAAATTATATTTAATTAAGGAATGACCATGTAAGTTTAGAAACAGCGTACCGTAACAGCAATTCAATTATTGGCGCCGTGTCTTTCATGCTACTCCCGATTGGCAAGCTACATGATTTTTAATGAGTATTCGGATTTTGCTGGTAACTTTACCTGGAAATTGCGCTTAAACTAGGTTAATTGGTTATTTGAACATAGAAAGAACATGGAGTTATGTGGTTAAGATGCTTTCATAGAGAAACTTTTTCTTAGAGAACCTAAAAAACTACGAAAACCAACCATGCAGCCTGGGTTGGACTTCACAACAAACAATTAGTATTTAACAATCTTCAAATGCTAGGCAACTGATGAGGCTCCAATTAAATATCCAATTTAATATTTTATTTGTAAATATTTAAAATATTGTTGTATTATTAGACACAAAAAGCTGAATTTAAGTTTTGTTAACACTTTAGTAAACTACCAAGTCGTAGTGCAAATGAATATTCAATTTCTTTTGCAATAATTGTATTCACTTAATATTCTTGGAATATGAGTTAAAGAAGGAATGTTTTCGGAAGTTTAAAGAAGTGTTTAAATCCAGTGATATTAGGTTCCTCTTACAAGCTCAATCCGGACTCATCGGGATAATTATATAAAATCTTATAATTCGGAATTTTTAACCAGTTTGAAAATATAAGTGTGTTGGTAAGACAAAATGTTAAAAAGAGTATCACATAAAAATATTTATTTTAACACTAACGTAATTCAAATTACAAAGAATACTATTATTTATCTTTAGGAACAACAAGTTTACAAATTTTCTGGGTTTTTTTTTTTTTTTAAATTTTTTTTATTTATTTTTATTTATTTTGTATCATTTAAGAGGGGGATATAATCTTATACTTGCGTATTTTCTTCAGAGGTTAGTTAATAATTAAACCAAGATGAAACTTACTATGCTTCTTATAACATTACGTAAAAGAATTCCAAATTTAACTTACAATCAAATTTGCTTATGCTTGTGAATTTAAATGATATTGTAGATTAGTTCGAGAATTAAATCTTTTATATGTTTGCACATTTTTTTAAATTTTTTTAAAAATTATTTTGGCTTTTTTTCTTTTTTTAGGCTTTAAATTTGCTTTTTTACTTTTATACGTGTTTGTTAAAATTTAAATTTTAATTTGTTTAAATTCCAATTTAAAAAGATTTTTGTAATCTAAAAAGAACCTTTAATAAAAATGAAAACTTACCCTTAAAATGTAGAAAAAATTAAACTCCTAGAGTGAAAAAAATCTTTGAAATTTCAAAATAATCTTAACACAAAACTTAGTTGAATTTCTTATCAAACACCAGTGAAAGTGAAGGAAAATGGCAAAAATACAAAGTAAAAATCTTTAAAAATCTTTTCCAAATTATAAAGATTTTACTAATCTAAAAAGAATTTTTAATAAAAATGAAATTTTAACTTAAAATGGCAAAAAAATTCATTTTTGCTGAAAGCAAAATTTGCATTCCCAGCCAGAGTTTCAGCTTCAAAGGGTCATCGATTCCTGTCCTACCCAAAGTCAAGGTTTTAGGAGGGATGCTGTATGGAAAGCTGATCTTTGTTCCTCATGTTCCTGTACTTGAGGAAGAAGTATTTCGAAACAATATTTTAAGTCTTCGTGAACTCTTCTTCTGTGGCTTTGGCTAAATCTTTGATTTTATTGAAGCTAGATCCTGTGCACAATCAAGCCTTGTGGCTTTGTTCTGGAGCATTTAAAATATCCCCAGCTGAAAGCCTGTATGCTGACTGTAACGAACCACCATTCCATTTAAGCCCTGAGCAATTTCCCTTCGGTATTTTTTTAATATCTTATCACAAGTGAACCATCCTTCTAAAGAAAGTTCTTCTGCTTGATGGCATGTGTGACCCTTATCTGAAGTATGACCCTCTTGTATTCCTACCTTCTCCCTAAGGGTTCACTCACTAGTTGAGAAATACTGCATGTCTGGCTTAGACATCCAATCAGAGAAGCATTTTGAAATCCCACCTTGGGAAAATGTACAAATTCGCCTTCTTCATGTTTTCAACCATCTTGATAAAAGTACTAATGAGATCATGTATAAGTAACTTTTCTTAGAGCATAGACAGTGATACAATAATTATACTGTCAAAAGTCGTTAATCCGGACTCGTCGGGACTTCAGAGATTCCAGATTATCGATTTTTCCGGATTATAGATCATCAGTTTAAATCTGGTAAGATGGCATGCAGAAACCGTAATTTATGAAACCGTAATTTATGAAATAAAGAACAATTATGATCTAAAGGGTATCAAAATATACACAAAAAATTTAATATTTATTTGTTTACTTTATTAAACCTTTCTTTTAATGTAAGTTATTTAAGTTGCCGAATTAACGTTTAAGGTGTTCGAATTAACGACTTTTGATTGTATTTTGCTTTTATCACCAGATGCTTATCAACACATGACAACTTGAATAATGACACATACAATGATGACTAAACTGTTTTATTTTATATTAGTAATTTAATAACAAAGAGTGCGGTAACCTTTTATGTTGACATTGTGCTTGGCGATGATTACAAATTTAAGTTATATGCAAGGAGTTTAGCATCACATGCTAAATGTTACGAGGAAACATTTAACAAAAATTTCTTTCCGCATGTTAAAAATAGGTTTTGGTAATGATTCATTGGCCAAAATTATATTTCATATTAATTGAATTTAGAATAACTGAATTGATTTTTCACATAAACCCAGAACCTGTGGCAGAACTTGAATGACCACACCAGGCGGCACAGAATTTACGGAAGACAAGATTTTTGGAATTTAGAGAAGCACCAAGTAGCAAAATTGAGTGATGGCAGAAAGTTTAGAATTTAGGAAATGCACTGGGACCCAAAATTTACGGGCGGCAAAAATTTAGAACTTAGGGAGGCACGTGGTATCCTCTTTTGCTTTTCCTCATAGAAAGTTATGTTAAATAATAACAGAATTTCTTCTGTAACTTTCTTTTGATAACCTATACTAGACCTGCATGTAAAAAATACAATGTAAATTTGCTAGGAAGTGCTTGGCAAACGGAGAAAAGAATTTAAATAAAGTTAAATTGAAAGGGATAAAAATGAGGATTTCTTTATTCCTTGCTGCAGGTGCACAGTACAAAAGTCCGAGATCCAGACTCGTCGGGACTTTGGCGATTCCGGATTTGGGATTTTTCCGTATATTAGATCATCAGCTTAAATCTAGTAAGATGGCATGCAGGAATTACAAAATTAAAAATTTGAAATTTTTAAATTCGTGATTTATGAAATAATGAAGCATTTATGATCTAAAGGGTATAAAATTTACAAGAAAAAAAAAGCTTAGTATTTATTTATGTTTACTTTATTAAACATTTCCTTCAATGTGTATTGTTTAAGTTGCTTCATTTTTTGTGCTAATATTTTCTCTTAAATTCTACAGACGTAATTTCTTGTTGAGTTACAAAGTCTCACTGTTAAAGTCCTGTAGTTGCCGTGTCATGAATTCCGACTAACTTGTCGATCGAAATTTTTTTCCTTCTGTAACCTCTCTGCCACTTTCTTCACTATCCGTAGAGGTATTTTCTGGATCTAGAACCATACTACAGATTTCGCCATCCATTAGTTGATTGATGATTGAAGCATCATCATCACAATGAAAAACTTCTATTAAATTCATTTATTACCGCTTCTCCACATTTCTTTACAAAATACATTAATTGGAAAATTTCACCTGTGTTTTGCATTATCCAAAAACCTTTAAATTCATGACTATTATCTTCATGAAGTATGATAGCTGGCCATAAATTATGCCAAGCATATTTTTAAAATATCCGGAGGCACATCCTCACACGATCTTTCGATGTTTCACACGGCAGATTTTATGCTAAAGTATTTTAAAAATTCTTGAATAGTCTTGCCCTTATTCATGAAATTTAACATGGATTTTAAAAATGGTACTTTATATTTGCATTTCAGCACATGCACTACTCCGATATCCATAGGCTGAATGATAAGCATACAATTTGGAGAAAAGAATAACACAGATATATTATCTTTCAATAAACTTTACGTGAAATATGAGCCAAACAGTTATCTATAATCAGGAGAATTTTTGCATCATCAGCTAAGCCAAGCGAATTCAAATTTTACTGAGCCTCCTCGGGTATGAAATGATCTTCAAACCAATCATGCATTAAGGCTTGTGTCATCCGTGCTGTTTTATTTGCATGGTATATATAACAGGGAAAATCTTTACTTCTTTAAATGCTTGAGGTCGTGTATTTTTTCCAACTACGAAACGTTTGCTCTTTGCATTCCTGCAGCATTTGTATATACTAAAATTGTTTGGCTTTAAAATCTTTGACACCAGTTAGAGCCTTTTTTGTAGAGGCTTCTTAGGTATTTTGCGGCAGATATTGCCAGAAAAGACCAGTTTTAACAGCATTGTAAATTTTTCCTGGATATAACATTTCACTATTAATGAGTTCAATGAATTCATCTGCAAATAGTTTAGCAGCTTCAGTATCAGCTGAAGCTTTTTCACCTGGAATTTTTAATTGCATTATACCATGGCATTTTCAAAATTTGGTTACCCAATCTGTTGAATATGTGCACTCAGTTTTTAAGTTCATTTCTTCATGAAATATTTTGGCTTCAGCTATCAATGGCATTGAACCCATCAATGGCACACCCTCGCTGCAACGCTGTCTGACCCATTCAATCATCACTTTGTCAATTGTCACTTTAAGCACGCCGAGTAATTTTTCTGTTATTCATTGTGAGTGGGGTGTTTTAATCCACAGAAAATTCATAAAGCTCCTTTTTGAGTCATGCCATATACAGTTGACTTTCCAATGCCATACTTCTTGTATAATTTAGAGACCGATATACCTATATCTATTTTTTGCAGCATTTCCACTTTTTGTTTAATGGACATCTAAACACACTTTTGCTTTGTAGATCCTGTTGCATCTCCAGAATTAGAAACTCCTTTCGATATAATCGAAAATTGAAACTTTAGTTTTCATAAAACTGCTGTAATTATAACAGCCTGCAAAAAGAAAAAAAAAAAAATAAAATAACCTGGATCAAATCAGACAATTAAGGAGCAGCGGAATCTGCTATATTAAGTGAAATTTTTTGGAATCAGTAAAGTATAATTTTAGCCTAGCTTAACAGCATAAGCTATACAATATTAGCTATATAACATGAGATTGGCAATGAAAGACAAGTTGTTCTGTTAAATTTTGTCTTGCTTCAATTGCACACTGAGACAAATAAGCCTGAATTGTATTAATTTAGTCATTTGTTATACTTACGTCTATTTCTTGCACATGCTTATCTGAGTCCTGAATAAATATATTCCCACATATACTTAAGCTCATGGAGGGGCGACTCTAGTTATTTTGCCATCTGATGCAGTCTTTGCAAGTCCTAAATTCTTCTACCAAGTGTCTCACTAAGTTCTAAATTTTTACCGTCCCTTAATTTTGGGTCCCAGTGCTTTCCCTAAATTCTGCTGTCATGTGTGGCCATATAAGCTCTGGCACCGTTCTGTGTTTATGTGAATAAAAAATCAGTTATTCTTAATTCACACAACACTAAATGTAATCTTTTGTCCTATGAGTATCGTTAATGAAATCTATTTTTTAGCATATGGAAAGAAATTTTTGTTAAATTTTTCTGCGTCAACATTTAGCATATTTAACTTAGATCTGTAGTCATCCCCAAGTGTAATGTCAACATAAAAGGTTTCCATACTCTTTGTTATTCAGTTATTAGTATAAAAAAGTGTTTAGGCATCGCTGCATGAGTCATTAATCAAGTTGTCATTCGGTGATAAAAGCAAAATGTAATAAATAAGGATTCGTCAGGTTGGCATCAGGTATATGAAATGTAAGTACTTGTAAAATCACGGATGTTTCTATGTAGAAAGTTTTGGTTTGAGGTGTATGCCAAGCAGATATGCAGCTAAATTATTGATGACACAAATTTATGCTAAGATGATTGTTTCTTTAATAACAAGGGGCCCACCAGCGGCCGAGCGGTAAAGTCGCTGAACACTGGTAGTTCGGTCCGAGGTTCGAATCCCGCGAACGGGCTGGCTGCATGGGTGTTTTCGTGGTTTTCCCCATGTGTAACGTGTATACGAGCCAGTTTCCCTTAGAAAGTCCTCCACGAAGGCATCCCTCCCCTTAGGCAGATAGCCCTAGTGTGCTTTGCCATAATTAAATACACCACACCACACCACCTTTAATAACAAGGTATTTTATTTAGTGCCGAAGTGAAATTAAGAATCAGGATTCTCCAAATGTTTTATTGGGGGGGGAGCAAATCTGCATGAGTAAAGCATAAAACAAAATTCCTTAGAAAATATATTTTTTGGTGGTTTTAAGGTCCAGATTTTAGATCATTCCGGATATTGGATGTCTGGATCTCAGATTTTGTACTGTAGCATATTTCATTGTGTAGTGTTTTTATTTTATTTCTTAAAATGGTTTTTAACACAGATTGTCACAAAATATCATTATTTGTAACATTATGTTTGCTTTTATTTAGGTCAAGCATGTTTAAAAGGAGTTGCTCATGAAAGTAATTCCTCCATATATTCTGTGGATTTTGACTCTGAGGTATGTATTCTGTCTGTTTATTATGAACTGAATGAAACAAGAGTTCCTTTATAATGTATAAAAACTTCGTTTGCTTGTTTTATTTCATTGCTACAAGTAGTAGAAACTGAATGCATTCTAAATTGGAAACTTCTTTTGCTTGATAACAGAAGTCATTAATGTCTAACATTTTTATGAAGATAAAACAAATAAGTTCAGCTTAAAAATATGTTAAAGACCCACTAGTGTCTGAGATCTCTGAATGTTGGAAGTTCGATCCCAGGTTAACAGGCTGGCTATATGGTTGGCTTTTTTTGTGGGTTTTCTCATATGTAAAATGAATACAAGCCAATTTTCCTTAGAAATTCATCCCTCAGGCAGATGACTCTAGAGTATTTTTCCATTGTTCAAAAATTCTCACCAAATTTGTTACCTCAAGAACTATTTATTACTCGGAAATAACTATCTATATCTCTTTAGTTTTTTATGACTCTACAATAATTAAATAATTCCTTTACTCATACTCTCAAATGATGAAAACAAAAGTTACACTAACTCTCTAAAAAGAAGAACAACATAGTATATTGCCATTCCCTGAAACATAAACTGTTATAAAACATAGATAATAATAATATGAATAGATAATGAATTAAAAAAAAACCTATAGAGTAAAGGAAACTATTACATCTGCTTAAAGCTCATGCAATATTACTCATAAGCTGCAGTTAGAAAAAAAATAGAAACACAAATATTAGAGTCAAAATATTGTTCATCCTCCCATCTTGCAAATTCGGAATTGAGTATTGCAAAATAATAATAATAAAAAAAATAAACATTGTTCTCACAAGTCCAATCGATGAGGAACTTTAATTGTCCTTCCTGATTTGGTTATCGTGGTCGATTTTAAAGGGCTAGGGATTATTCTTTTTGTTTCTACAGGCACATCATCAATTGGAGTTTGCTCTACCAAAATATTTTTGCATCGTTGACTTCCGCTGAATTTCGATGGAAGTTCCTTGGCGGTGGATAATTCCAAAGGATAAAGATTTTGTACAGCTCTTAAGAGTTCTCCATTTTGCACTTTATTTCTGGCTCGCTGACTTTCATCGTTGGTACCTGGAAATAATTGTATGATTTTACTAAGAGGCCAATTTAGTCTCCTTTTGTCATCACTTCCAATTAAGACAATGTCTCCTTTTAATTTACAACTTCTAGTGAATTTTTTGCTTTTTGTTTTCAAAGTTCCTAGATATTCCTGGCCAAATCTTTTCTTGAAAACCTGGTTAACATTTTGGATATAATGCAGTCTACATTTATAAAAGTTAGACTTGAAGTCTTTCACAATTGGCACTAAATAATTTTGTATTTCTCATAAAAAATTTCCAGGTGTTATGGAAGGGAGACTTGAATCAGTCGATTTAACTGGTAAAGGTCTATCATTTAGGATAGCTTCACAGTTACACAAAACGGTACACATTTCCTCATAACTAAGGCAAGCTCTCCCAAGAACATTTCTTATGTTATTTTCATCATTCCTATGAGGCATTCCCACCATGGAGTGCCTGGGGGAATGAACTTCCAAATAATAAGTTCATTAGCTCCTTTTTTTGCAATTTCATTGAAATCGATTGAAGCAAGTGCATTGCATGCTCCAACAAAATTTGTTCCATTATCAGTATAAATTATGGATGGCTTCCCACATCTAGCAGAAAAATGATGAAACGCTTGTAGAAATGTATCTGTCGTTAAGGATGTAACTAGTTCCAAATGAACACAACGGTACACTGCGCTAGTGAATAGGCAAATCCATGCCTTCTTGCAGTCTCTTAGAAATATAGGTCCAGCATAATCTATGCAGGTTATTTGAAACACTGAGGCATCCTGTGCCCGATCTCTAGGAAGTGGTGGCGCTGTTAAGCTGTCCCACACTCTAGGAAGTGGTGGGTTAGCATTTTTGTTTGAATAATGCTAAAGGGTTATACAAGTTTTCAAAAACAGATGACACAATTCTTCTTCCTGCTAATATCCAAAATCTTTCTGTTAAGGAATTTAGGAGGTGAGAAACTCCAACATGTCCTGTCAACTTACGTTATTCCACTATTAAACTTCTTATAAGAGGATGATCACTTGGCAAAATAACAGGAGTTCTGAACTCAGATGTATCTTTTCTTTGAAATATCGCTGTTTTAGTTCTGATGATCCTACAATCAATTAATGGATTAAGATTTAAAATACGTTTATCTTCTATTCCATTAAAGGACTCATTTTGTATTAAACGAATCAAGATATTCTCTGCTTCATTTAACTCAGATACAGTCAGTTCATCCTTTTTCTTGTTTTGATGTTTACAGTTGTAAACATCCATGCTTCCAGTCTGATTGTCTTACAATAACTTGAGAATCTAGTAGCAGCTATTTCAGTAGCATTAAGATTTATTAAAGAAGAAATAATTCTTTTCTTTTTCTCAAGAGCTATTTCTTCTTCATCAGCACTAAAATCTTCTTTTGGCCATTTTTCTGGTGATAAATATAGCCATTTAGGACCTTCCCACCATCTAGATTTAATTAAATAAGAAGCAGAGCATCCTCTACTGGGCAAATCAGCAGGATTTAATGATCCGGGTACGTGCCTCCAAGATTCAATAGAAGTCAGTCACTTTATTTCCTTAATTGTTGTGAACAAATACGTCCCATACTTCATTCCTCTGTATCCAAGCTAGCACAGTAGACGAATCTGTCCAAAAACAAATATCATCAGCTTGAAATTCAGGTATTATGTTGGATGCTAAACGTGCACATATTGTAGCTCCAAGAAGTTCTAATCAAGCTATTGTTTTCTTTTTCCTTCCACTGAGTGCAACTCTCGTTTTAGCTTTCACCAAATTAACTTGAATCAAATCTCTTGTTCATACTCGAACAAAGGCTACAGCTGAATATGCAAGTTTACTCGCATCACTGAAAAAATGAAGTGAGATATTTTCAATCTCACGATCACAGTTTAACCATGTTGGTATTCTCATTCTTCCCAGACACTGCAAATCATTCAAACATTTACAAAATTGTGATTTTGAATTTGAATCAACTTCTTCATCCCAAGATAACTTAGCTTCCCCATAGGTGCTGAAGTAAAAGTTTTGGCACAATAGTTACGGGGCAAGCTATTCCTAAAGGGTCAAATATTTTATGTGTAGTAGTTAAAATCTCTCTTTTAGACAAAATTTCTGGTAGACTGTTGGTGATGTTAGTAATATTAAGGCAAAGGTAATCTCCACATCATTCCCAAATCATTCCTAATACATTTGTGGTACTAGAGGAATTATCTGTTGGGTCACTATATTCCCAACCACGTAATTCTAGCTTTCTTGTAGCTAAAGTATCTCAAGCAACTTATATGAACTGTTGCAATTCTATATCCTTTTTCACACTTGCTAAACAATTATCTACATGAAAGCTCTTCTTCAGTTGCTCAATAATATCCACTTTATACATTGGGTTTTCATTTAGTTTTTTCAAAGTGGATTCTAGAAGATAGTGAATTACAGAAACTAGCAAGAAAGGGCTACTTATAACTCCAAATACTACCCTACAATGCCTGTAATAGTTTTCCATCAGTTCTATACCATTAGAATCTTAGATAGTCTTTATCCTTAGGGTTGAGGCTTATTTGTAAGAATGCTTTTCGTATATCTGCAGAAACTCCTGTTCTGTTCATTCGGAATCTATGAAGAATTGAAGGAATCAGTTCAATAAGTTTCTGACCTTTTTCTAGACAATCATTGATACTAGGTGATCCTCTTTGTTTGGCTGAGGCATCAAACACTAGCCTGATTCATGTAGTACTGTTTTCTTTTACTATGTTTAGTATGTGTCGATGTGGTAGATAATGGCATGTTGCATCAGTTTTGCTTTTGGGTGCTTCTTCTATGACGCCTTCTCGTTCCTATTCACCAAAAACTTCTCCATAAGCATCATAAAGTTTCTCAGCTTTTAGTCGTTTTACTGTAGAAGCTAATCTCTTTACAGCTAAGCCATAGTTATCTTTTAACGGTATATGGTTATCAAGCCATGGCAAGCTTAGAGGAACGCCCCTCTTCGTTCACCTTTACAATAGACAAGAAATGATCTCTTGCCTCTTCTTGAAGTTCCAGTTTATTTTTCTTCTCTGAGGGATCTAGAATTCCAAGTGAATCTAGAGACCATAAATCGGATATCAATATTTCCTTATTCAACATGGATGTGACGAGCAGTGCGGAAATGTCCAAGATCTCGAGCATACCATTTTTCCCAAAAAGAGTCCAACCAAGTTTAGTTTCTATTGCAGCAAGGCCTGAAGTAAGCAATTTAAATCGTTCGGTCATCAACTTGCCTGCAATGTCAGTGCCGATAAGTATTTTTATTGGTCCATTACTATCATTGCATACAGAAATATTGTTCTCTTTAAGCTCTCGAATCCACTCGCCTTTAGCAACTGGTGGTATATTTCCACAAATAATATCTTGGCTAAGAGCTTTGAAGTTACATTTGTAAGTTCCATCCGTTTTAGACAAGAACACTGTAAAAACATCATGGTTTATGACATCAGTACATGACCTGCCAAATAATGAATGGCTCAATCTTTCTTTAGATGTACTCTCAAATTTCATTTCATCTGCAGTGCTTTTTAAAATATAAGATCTTTGTGAAGCTGAATCGATAATAGCATGGGCCTGGTGCTTTATATCTCGCCCTTTCAATGTAACCGTTAAAGTTTGCAAAAACACATTTGTTGTTCTTGCCAAATTGGCGAGGGTTTCATCTCATTCAAGTACTGCATCCGTATTTTTATCCTTACTCATGCTAACAGGAACTGGAGATTTTGATTCAGCATGGTATGGGGTGTTTCTTCTCACAAATCACACACGATGTTCTTTTTTTACATTTAGCTATTACATGTTTTCTGTCTAAACATAAAAAGCAACTGCGACTATTTAGAACTGCTTTTTGCCTTTCCTCAGACATCATCTTTCTTGCTTTAAAGCAATCACTAGATGCATGATTTCCAGCACAAAAAATACATCCAGTTGAATGTTGTTCAGATGATGCTATTAGAGTAGAAGCAGAAGGTGTTTTGAAAAATTATCCACGGTTTTTGAAACCAAAGTGTTTAGCATTCCCAGGCTTAGGAGTCTGATATTTAGTAAAGCACTGAGTAGCTATAGATACTCTCTCTTCACCTTCAATTTCATCGAGCAAAAATGAAAGCAAACCATCTAAATCCATGCGATGTGTTGACACATTTTTCTCTTTTTGCTCACTACTTTCAGATTCTCTCTGACTGCGATTAATAACTCGGAATCTTTGCCATGCTCTTAATGTATCATCCGGCAATGACGATCCGACTAGAGAATAGAACATCACCACATATTTATCTCTAGCAACACCCAGAACTTCTAATGCTCTTAAGTTTTGAGTCTAAGTTATCATAAAGTTTTCGTAATGAAAATTTCTGCTGAGAGTTTTTTAATAATACTAACAAAAGTAGATCTCTAACATAGACTTCTATAAGAAGGTCTTCTTTCCCAAAATGCAATTGCAGTTGTAAAGCTTTACTTTAACTTTTGCCACCGGGCAGAAAGCTTTTGATTAACTCTTCAGCAGATGACCCTTTTTCCATAGAATAAATATGCAAATTTATCATGATAATCTAAATTGGGATCATTATCGATCTTTTTAAACTGGCCCCAAAATCCTAACCAGCTTTAAATATTCCCATCAAAAATCGGGATTTTAAGCTTAGGATAATGAATAGTAGCATTTTGAGTTAAGCTTTCATTAACAACATAACAGTTTTCCTTTTCAGCTAGAAGCGAAACTAATTTGCTTTCTACCATTCTCCACTTATCAATATAGCATTCTGTTTCATCAAACTTATTATTTATCACAGTTTCATCTTTATCAATTTTAATCAATTTTTCTCTATAAGTATGTTTTATTTCAATCATAGGTTCCGCTTCAACTAATTTAAGTTTCGAAATTTTTCCGTCAAAAGATAAATCATTTTCATTCTTCTCAAGATCATTTAAAGCTCTTGTAAACAATCTCCTAAATTGAGATCGTTTGCACTTCAAAACATCCATTATAAATAAACGAAAGAATTCTACTTACAGATAACGGTCCTTCCAGCGGATGCCAAATGTTAAAAAATTCTCACCAAATTTGTTACCTCAAGAACTATTTATTACTCGGAAATAACTATCTATATCTCTTTAGTTGTTTATGACTCTACAATAATTAAATAATTCCTTTACTCATACTCTCAAATGATGAAAACAAAAGTTACACTAACTCTCTAAAAAGAACAACAACATAGTATATTGCCATTCTCTGAAACATAAACTGTTACAAAACATAGATAATAATAATATGAATAGATAATGAATAAAGAAAACCTATAGAGTAAAGAAAACGATTGTATCTGCTTGAAGCTTGTGCAATATTACTCAGAAGCTGCAATTAGAAAAAAATAGAAACAAAAATATTAGAGTCAAAATATTGTTCATCCATATTCAAATAAGTTAACCTTAGCAGGACTACTATTTCTTCTTACTGTGTTTGCAAACATAACTATCCTGAGTAAGAACAGGGAGTTTACTTAAAACTATGTTTCTGAAAGTGTAGAAGATACAACACAAGTGGGAAGGGTTTAACTGCCCTTTATTTTTCACAGTTTACAGCTGTTCCTGCACTTCAGGATATAAAGACCAGTACTTATGGTCTGAAACGTAAAAATAAGAACTACAAACTAATTAAATTTAAATAAGAGCTAAACACAAATACTTTATAAAGACAAGTAATGCTAAGACTCGTCTTTTAATCTTTACCTATGTAGTACACAGAATGTGGGAAAATTACAATGCTTCTTCAGTATCAAGAGGGCTAAATTTCTGGCCTTAAAGGCGAACAGCAACTGACTGTGAAGTAAGGTGGGGAGAAGTCTCTGTCTCTCTAACTCCTCCTTTGCTAAAAGCCACAACTTAAATACTTTACAGTTTGTAAGCTCAATTTGCATAACTAAAACTAACCGCACTTATTCTGGCTAGAAGTGGAAAATAAGAGGGGGAAATCCTTACATCCTAACACCAAAAATATTGCTTATCCTAAGAGGCACTGACTGGTTTCTACAGCTGTCCTGCACACTAGCTGTGACAGGGTTGCCACGCTACCTGGAAAACCGGGAGAACCGGGAAAAGTCAGGGAATTCGAAAATTGACCAAAAAATTCAGGGAAAAGTCAGGGAATTTAAGTATTTTTGTCAAAATCTGGAAATGTCAGGAAGTTCATACAATGATCCCGCCAAAAAAAGCGATTTTTACGCCGACGTCGGAAGAGATAACCTTTTTGGCGAATTGCCTATCACGTGAGTGTCTGCTGGCATAGAGCCAATTTCGCAGCTCCAATTTGATTGCCTTTTAGAAAGGCAAAGCAAGTTTCCCGCAACTTTTGGTTTCCAGTATTCTCGAGAATCGCATGTGCAGTGCATGAACTAAAGAAAGTACCTGTTCTCGTATAAAACAAAATGGGTTTAATCTTAGTATACGGTACCATGGAGGTTAGAATCAAAGAATATGTATTGTAAAGAAGGAAAACCTCTCTGCAACAGACGTGGCTGCGTTGCATCATAGTGGGAAACAGCTGTGCATGCGTGATATATCTGCCGCCAAAGCTGGAAACCGGTGTCGAAGTTCGAAGGTCACGTTATCAAGAGTTCATTAAATGAATATCCTTTAAAATTTCTTTAACCACTTGCGCTAAAAAGACGTGCCACGCACGTCGAGATGTTTTTGTCTCAAACTGCGAGCGACGTGAACACCACGTCGATAAGCATTTATCGCAGAAATGAAAATAACATGGTGCACACGTCGCCTAACAACGAGATTGTTTATTTCTCGAGTTACAGCTCTGATTTCTCGAGTTACAGCTCTGGATTGCACTCGCAGATGCGGAGCGGCGTAAATGAGACACTTTACCACTTGCTATATTGTAGCGCACAGCACCGCAACCGTGAAGTATAGTCTTAGCGCAAGTAGTTAAACTAAATTAAAAGAAAATACTTTTTGGTGCAAGTAAATTAATTCATAGGTTAGTAATTTTCAGGGGGGGAACTACGAAAATCCGTTTTTAAAATTATTGCGAAAAATCCAAGAAGAAACGTCCTTTGATAAAACGTTTCTTCTTGGATTTTTCGCAATAATTTAAAAACGGATTTTCGTAGCTTTCTTTTTGTCAAAGTACGTTTCTTCTTAACACGTTTCTCAATTTCCGGTACACATCGCGGAGAGGGAAATTTTGGCCGCCAGGTTCCATCGCCAAATAATCCCTTGGCAAATTTTCCCTCCGCATTCTAGCGGCGTAATAGCATTTTACTTGTATGGAAAATTTTCTTCTTTACATAGACCAAAGAATTAGAGATTCTTTGCATAGACATTTTTTGGTTAAAATAATCTCCATGTATGGATTTGGCGACATGATGATGCGCAGTAAACGGGTCATTTTGGTCTTGGCGACAATTTTCAAAATCATGCCAAAGCCTTACCGTATACTAGAATTTTACCGCAAAATCTTTTTAAACTTTTCTTTTTAATAAATACCTTGCCATTTTGCAGTAAAATAAAAAATAGTAATCTGTCATCTAGGCTAACCATGTAATATAACTATATTCGCTAAAATATCGTTGATTCTAATTCAATTTTTAAGTAATTATCTTTATTTTTATGGTATTTGTATAATTTAATGATGCTTCTTCCCTCTAAATTTATTAATTATTAGTAAATTAATTTCAGGAAATTTTCTCTGGCATAATCTTGAAATTAATTCTAGCAGTATGATGACATACCATCACGAAATTTAATGCACATATTTTTTTCTTATGTATGCTGCGAACTAAATATAAAATACCTCAATTTATTAAAATAGATTTCTTTGTTTCGTTTAGCTGCAGAATGTCTGCAAAAAAAGCCTTATTTTATTCCAGATTGGGAAGATTCTAATCTCAATCTTCAATGGAGAAAACAACAACTATTATAATTATATTTGTGTTTTCAAGCGTTAAGGTGCTTTTTAAGAACATACCTCACACAAATTAAATTTACCTAAAATCTAACCTAACTATTTAGCATTGCGTTGTGATTTATAAGGACCGGATTAGCCTCATGTTGAACTGGTGATGATCATGAGTAATAACTAAATAAAACATACATTTGTTATCCAATGTATATATCTTAAATTTTATTAAGTTTCTTAAGTGGAAAAGTAAACAAAATTATCAAACAAAGTATACCAAGAATAATTAAGAATAAATGTCCTCTGGGATTTATTGAATAATTAAGTGAATTTGCTACACAATACAAGTAATACCATAATTTACCTCTTAGCGTAGCCAACGTACATTACGCGGATAGACTGGAATTTTCTTGAAACGCACCTGGAAAAGTCAGGGAATTTCATTCTCCTGTTTGAGTGCAACCCTGCTGTGATTTTGATGCTTTTTTGAGTGTGTAATATTTTCTTGAGAAAATAATTACTGGTATTCAATGCAGAATATGTATATTTTAAAATACTGTTGTTGCATGGTATGGCTTTATCAAGATGTCTTTAAATAACCAGGCCAAATAAAAAGGCAAACTTTGAAATTTTAAGTTTGAAGTGAATAACTAGCTTTAAAGATATGATACACACTTGAAAAATAACTAGGAAAACACAGATTAACCAAAATTTTCCATAGCATAATGAATATCACAGATTACAATACCAGCCACATATCAGTCTTAAGTAAACTCTATTCTAGAATAATGTAACATAGCCTCAGATTTGAATTCTTATTTCACTCATGGCAGCTTTGAGTGCCCTATTATGCCATTTCTCAAAAAATAGAGAACACATTACTGGCATTTTCTAGAAAGATCATTTCTGAAGCTTCAGAAATATGCTCTCTGAAGACTTTCTGTCTACAAGATAGAAGTCCTAGTAAGCATTCTTTATGTTGCTCTGAAATTAAAAACATGCAAACGTCATAAGTGGACATAAATTCAAGACTAACCAAAATACACAAAAAAATTTATATAAAATTACCATGTAAAGTACATTAAGCAAGTAAACAAAGATAGGTGCACAAAAGTATGAAAATTTCTGTTGAAAAGTACAGTCCTAATCCTTAAATTTAAATTGGAATTTTGTTAAAAAATTGGGGCATGTCAGGAGTAATAAATGAATTTGTAATAAAGAGTCCTTGTCTGCTTGACTAATGTCTACCATCCATCCATCCTAACATCAATGAAAATAACTATTTTTTGCCAGATAGAAATGTAAGTGAACAGCTTTGCAAGGACTTGGAATGAAGACTGCTAATTGGGGAAGAAGCAAGGAAGTTTGCAATAGGTGAATCTTCCTTGGAAGCTAAAGCAGATAAAAATGTACAATTTATAACCATTAAAGGATATGTAAGCCTGGTTTACTTATTAAGCTTCAGCATAATACTGTGCATATAGCAGTATGGGGAAATGTTTAAATAAACAGCTATATTTCCATTTTAAATTTAGCAGAATGAATGCTATGAATCGTAATTATCAAGGATAATTTTGGTCAAGGTATAGCTGAAATTCCAGGTTTCTTATTTTGTCGATTCCTGAATTTTTGAATCATTACAGTCTCAAATTAATGACATTAAATAATCATTATAAGCACTAATTCAGAAGTCAAACAACAAAAATCAGCGTTATATTTTCAAATTTTCACAGGACTAGTTTCGATGGTTTTACTGAACCACCATGCTCAGCTGCAAGAGCGCAAAAGAACAAGATAAGATATAATGATTAGATAAGATAAGAAAGCCTGGACAGAAAATAAGCTAGTGGTGCTATCTGTTGACGAAACCAGAACTAAAACATAATTTCTTTAAAGGCTGAAGGCAAATATGAATTGGAATTAGGATCGTTAACTAGAACAGAAAGTTTTTTTTAAATCTGAAATGCCTCTAGAAAATCCAGTTCTCCAATGGAAGATGTTTCTTGAATAATTTTGGCTGCAGAAAAATTGAAAGTGCAATTTTCGGACCAACAATGGGCAACAGAAGACTTCTGTGTTTCCTTTTTTCTAACATAAACCTCATGTTCCTTGACGTGAAATTTTAAGGCTCTCTTAGTTTGGCCAATGTAAATTAAACCACACTGGCAAGAAATCCTATAAATACCCCAGGAATTCATATCCGTAATGGGGTCCTTGAGTATGGAACTCAGAATTTTATTGATGGGAGAATAAACGACCCGAAAGTTAAATTTCTGCAAAATGTGGGAAACTTTATAGCTAATTGATGGAAAGAAGGGAATGACAACAGAATTTTTATAATCTCCTAAAACAAGATTGGGTCTTTTAGTGTGTTGAGATGAGAATTTTTTAACTGCTTGATTAATAATGTTGGGTGAAAAGCCCCTGTCAATAGGTATTGCTTTTAAATAATTTAGTTCTTTGTCAAGGGATAGTTTGGAGGAGCAAACTTGAAGAGCACGGAAAACATAGGAATAAAATGAAGCTAACTTTTGTTTAAATGGATGACATGATTTAAAGTGTGGTGGATTGAAAAGGGTTTATGTATTCTTAAATATTCATAAGAATATATCAGTGCCAATAAAAGGTTTCTGACACTTTTAGTGCAGTATTTTTCCAAAGAGTGAGAAACAGAAGTAATGATGAGCTTAAAATAAATTGAAGTAAATCTAGCGTAGCGGCTGACGGGGATAATTTAATGTGTAGGAAAGCTTTGACTTGTAGATGTTGGCAGATACAAGCTTGTAAGCACTCAAGACCACAAAATCTAATTGCTAGTAATTCAGAATAACAATGTGGCCTTCAAGCAGGCATAACACACTTTAAAAATCACCTTCAAAAATTTACCCTTAAAACGTGCTTCCTACCATTGATATTGTAGCAAAAGCATACTTTTCCTTGCTTAAATAAGAACTGAAACTAATCTAAAATAAAACTAATATTTATTTCATAACTTCGAATTAAACAACTAGGCTGCAACTGCAGTTTATTTCATTACTTGAATTAAAACAAATAGGCTGCAATGTAGCCTTTACATTAAAACCAATCAGAAAAGAAAAACCAGCAAATACTCTTGTATTTATCGATTCTGACTTATAAATATACAACATCGGTCAATCCGCTGACACTATATCATCAGCCAATCAGCAGCAACCACATTACTTTTATCGTGGCTTGGCCTCTGATCTAATTTGCAAGAAGAAAAACCAAAACAAAACATTAAGTCAGCAATCACCCTCTTTTTCTCATTTAAGGAAAAAAAAAAAATTATACTTTAGTTCTATAATATGGACATGATACTTATTGTTCTTAGATACTGTAAACAGTTAAACAAAACTTTTTCAAATTCATAGCTTTTATAGCTTTTGTAAAAAAGTCCAAATTTGGATGCGATAAATTTGACATTAAACATCACGTTTTCTAATAAAGTAATATCTCAATGTGCTTAGTCCGATGGTTTTCTAATGGTGATGTAGAAATCAGCGGGAACCACGTTAGTTTATCGCCGATTGATCTAATTTGTATGAGGGAAAACTAAAAATAGAACGTTAAGTCAACATCTGCCTCATTTGAATACATGCATGTTAGCTTATTAACATTCTAGCGAGAAAGTGTGGATGAAAATGAGAACGACAGGAAAGTTGCTTTAACTGAAAATTAACCGTTAGTAAAACTAAATAAATCTCCACAGTGTTCTAATGGACTTGTGCAATGCCACATCAGTAAAGCTTGTCATCTTTTACATATTGAGTTAATACATTTTTTACAGTAAATAATTGTCTCCTGATTTCATAAGAGCCTTTTCATAAATTTTTAGAGGTTCTGCATAATGCGTTATTGTGTTCTGGTATTTTTATTTAAAGAGCACTGATAAAAGAGAGTATTTGTATGAAATTTGTGCTTTAAATATAAGACACTATCAAGGCTAGATCATAGATGGATTTAAAATCTCACTGTTGCTGAAAGAATTATGTATTTATGGGATGCATTATTGTGATTTTGCTGTTTTCAGTTCATAACGTTTAGCAGTTGCATATGGATAGCAACTAATTTGTAAAAGAAATTTTTGTCAGGAGTGATGTACCTGAATATCAAATTAATAAAATTAAAGACCAGCCTTAAAAAGGAAACAAAAGAAGGTAAATATAGAGAATAGTTTGAATAGTCAACAAACATTTTATTAAGGAAAAGAGGGCATTACTTTTTCCAGTACTTATCAATCTATAGTGCCTCATTTTAGTAGATGTTTTAATTATATATAAAGCATGAAACTCTATCCAGTATTAAAACATTTAAACATATTCTGAAGATTAATGTCCACAACTACCAGAATCACCTTCCTGATAATTTATATTTTTGCAGAAGCTGCAAAAGTTACTAGGAAGTTGGAAAAGGTTAATCTATTTGCAAAGAAGTTTAAATGTATCCTGAAAGAGAGATATATAGAATGTGCTGATTATATGCAAAATATACTACCCCTAAAAGAACTCTGTCTTCATCATATTTAGTGGTATGAATCCTGTTCATGATGAAACAGCTATTTTCATTTCTTTGTTGAAATTAGCAGATAATTCTTGGAATGTCATTTCAGAAGACAGAAAGTTTGATTGACCAAAACATCAGAAACTATTAGATAGCCACTCTTTTTATACAAAAACAAAAATAAACTAATATAAACTTTTGAGCTGAGGTATTCAAGATAAATGAAGATGCAAAATAGAAATACCCTGTACTGACAAAACTGTTCGGTGAAATCAGTTTAGATTAGTGTTCTGAGTCTGAACAGAAACAGTTTCTATGTATTCAGTTTGCTTCCATGGACCAACTGTCGAAAATGCAATTTAATTATGTGGATGATTTTATGACGGAGTGCAGAAGGTTAATAATCTAGAAGCTGTGCATACTTTGAATGTTATTTATTTTCATTAAACAAAAACTCATATGAAGTCTTTGGGACAGAAACATCCCTCTCAAGTTCCTATTGGTAAAGATTTTAAGAAATAATTTATTGAATAAATGAACAATTCATCAAAATTATTACACTGTAAGGATCATTCTGTTTTCACCAGCAGTTCCTCTTCTCCAGTACCTGTTAATATGCCTATATGAGGTGCTAATTTAAGGGTTAAGTAGCATCAAACTCTCACTTTCAGCAAAAGTAAAGGGGGTACTTTACATTTAACAGTCACTCTGCCAAAGGGCAAAATGGGGAAGTTTGTCATGTTATGATAGCTGTGCAATGGATTTTTTTTTTAATTTTTTTAATTTATTTTTATTTTATTATTATTTTTTTTATATGAAAGCAGATTTCTGTGTACAAAGAGAGATACTGTGCCCTGGACTTTACAAAACATGCATGGAGCTGGTGAAAGGAATTAGATAAATATTCCTACTAAAATGGGAAAATGCTATTAAGTAATGCACCAAGTTGCAGACAACTTTGAATGGAAATATATCCCTATTTAATATTTATAACATAATGAGAGACTTCTGCAATATATTTTAATTTTGATGAATTATTGGGATTGTTATGACATAACTCTTATCATTTGTTAGTGATTTTTATGCTGTGTCTGTGTACAAAAGTCAAGTGCTTTTACATTGCCAAATTTATATATTCTTTTGTAGATAATGTGGACATGGGAAGTAGAAAAAATTATTAAGGAAGCTGCATTTCCTAACTTCTCTGAATTTTGTGAAAATTTTTTATTCACAGATTATAACTCAGTTGATAACAGTTTAGCAGTTTGTGGTTATTTAAGTGATAATTTTTTATTTATTTATTTATTTATTTTTTTTTTTTCAAAATATGCAACAAGAAAGGCTATGATGGCAAACGGTCTGTCTGAAGTATTTTTAGTTGTGGTAGAAATGGCAATGATGCAACTGTTTTCATGCATTTATTCTTCTGTACTTTCAGTTTGACAAAGAGTCATGTCTGATAAAATATTTAAAAAAAACTGGCTAAAATGTCTAAAATTAATCCTTTGAGTGGCATATCGGTTTGGATTTGCTTATGAAGTACTAGCTGTGTTTAAAGAACCTTTATTATTGAGGTTTATATAAGTACTTATTTTATTCTTTGTTTTCATAACCTTCCATTCATTACGTTAATATTTAGATCATTTCAAAAAAATAAGAGAGTATATTAAAATCAGCAAGGTATTATGTGCTAAAGTTACATCAGTTTTCTTTGTCAGATAAAATGATCATGCTGCTCAGCTTTGATTGACAGTTTGCCCAGTTTTGTTGGTTGCACAGTTCTTTAGGCGGGACTGGTTACGTGTTTCCCTGTTGTATAGTATACATCGGCTTGGGAATTAGTAATGTATAAAGAAGGATACTTGCATTGAAAAAACCTAAAATAATGGCTATGATGCAAGACAGCGATAGTGATGGTTTTTCAAGGTAGTGATTATGAAGAGGTAGGGGAAAAAATAAAAAATAAAAATCCAGCTGCACAGTGTACTCTGTGGTCCCATAGAAGAGATTCCAGTGGTAATTCAGTAAGGAAAGAGACCAGATATCAGTGTATAAAATGTCAGGTATCACTTTGTGTTGTCCTTTGTTTTAAAACCTATCATACAAAGACTAATATTTAACTTGGGTTCATTTGCACGAGATAACTCAGGATAGTAACCTAATATTAAAACTAAATGCATTTACACCTTCAAAAAATTAAAAATTCAACTTGAAACCTACATATTTGGATTTGTTTCATTTCGTTGTATTTAATAATAAAATTTAAAAAAAAAATCTGATGATTGTTTGCAATTTTGTTCAAAAAAATGTGTAAGGGAAGTGGTTAAGTTGTTCAGTGTATTTCTTTTCACTTTTTAGAGTTGATATTTAGAATACTTTCAATAATTAAAACTCGTCTTACTTCAAACAGTTTTGCTAATCTGTGCAAGTTCTAAAACAGGGGTGGCCAAAGTGCGGCTCGCGAGCCTGATATGGCTCTCGTAGTCAATTTGTGTGGCTTATTATGCATATAAAATATATATATGAAATATGGTAAACTAAAATTATTCAGTGTCCAAAAGGAAATAATTAATTAGTTTAGACTCTTTTTACAAAGTTATCAGGGATTTCTTTCTATTTGAAACCTCTTCCACTACTTTTATAATGATGTAAATATGAACTTGTGGCTTTTAGAAAATCTAGATGCGGCTCTCGAACATTCCTGAATTCAAACACGTGGCTCTTACTGACACGAAGTTTGGCCAACCCTGTTCTAAAATTTGAGAATTCCTGGTTTATGTTCTTCAATGTTTTTTTTGGGAGGGGGTGATTAATTCTTATTTATGTTTCAAAATCTTTTAGGAGACATTACTCCTAGCTGCATCTTGTGATTTTGCAAGTCGGGTTTGGAGTGTCACTGACATGAAAATAAAGGTAACAGTGCATTTATTTTTTATTGTAGAAATTTGACAGTGATGTAATTTTTCTTTTATTAACTGTATGTAGTATGTTTGCTGTAAGAACTGCAGTACACTAGGAAAAAGGAGCACCCAGATCTAGGTTATAAAAGAAGCCATACACATGCAGCCCTGTTAAATGCCCAAAACTCTAGAGGCAATTCAAGGAGCCATAACTCTCCCTCCCGTTCAACCCAGGGGGATATAAATGCGCAAAGTCTGGGTGAAAACAATGCTTAGTCAGTTACACAATTTTCAACAAAGAGAACACAAGTCAAAAGGGTTCTGTGCTCCAATGCTGACCAGGGGGAGCCAAGCCCTCCCAGACAACCTTCGATATCTTGACCATGTAACGTCCTCACAACCAAAGGGCAGACAAGACAGTACCAGTATGGCCAATGCCGAGACTGAACCTATCACCGTATAAATGATGGTTCTAGTGACTGTGAAGACATTTACTCCAGAAATCAAGTTTGTCTAGTTGCCTAGCCAGAATGCCTGCTGTTGCCCCCAGTTGACCACCAGGGGGATGTAAGAAGTACAAGATCAGATTGCATAAGAAATTTGATAGTCTTGTTTTGGTATTATGGTATATTGATTAATAATTTTACAGTTACATTGTAATTTTGCTTTTGTTAACTGTAAGGGGTATAACTGCTGAAGGAAGTACAAAAAAAATTCTAAGCTATATAAATCAGTTATAAGAGACTGTATGTCAGGTTCTGTAAGAAAATTGATATAACTGTTATGGTATTATGCTAAATTTGGTCAGTAATTTGACAGTGACATTGTAATTTTGCTTTTGTTTACAGTAAGGGGTATGGTTGCTGAAAGAAGACAATAAAATGCTAAGCCACATAAATTAATTTTTAGAGAATGGAGATCAGAGTGTCCAAGAAATTTGATATTCCTGTATTGTGGTATATTGGTCAGTGTATCAATCTGGTTATCAGGAGATCTTGGTTCAGCTCTCTGTGAGAGTACAGCTTGTTTCAATTCTTTTCCAAATGTGCATTGTCTGTACTATAATGCCAGAGTATATAAAATGGTAGACAATAATTTGTCATCAACTTGAATCAGTCAACTGAAGGAATTGACAACTCTTTAAGTGGGATGGATGGATGTGACGAATTATAGATTTTTTCTCATACTCTGTTTTGATGTAGTGGTCAGCATATCAGTCTAGTAATCTGAAGACTAAATCTGATTCTGAGTAAGGACAGAGGGAAATTTTCGAGGATACTTCGCTCCAAAACAGATTAATCAAAAATTCAAGAAGAAAATTGAATGTAAGTATGTACATGGCACACTTATGAGTTTTAGATTAATCATAAACAATTATTTTCAGTTGTTTAACAATCAAAAAAGATTTTGTTGCACAGAATTATGCATAATGAGTGCATTTTCTCTGTTCTCATTATGTGATTTTTTATCATTACCTCATCTTTCAAAACTATGCATGAGTTTGCTTACATGAGATTGATATATGCCAACCGACCTACTATAAATATGGGTAGCAACTTGTCTTCTGTTCCAACTACCAATCATATTTATTATATATTTTAATTGTGGAGTAATGTAATTTTTTCTTGTCATTATGTATAAATCACTACATACTAAAATCTTTTTAGTGCTTATGTTTTAGAAGTGGAAAGATATACCTGCAGAATTAGCAAAGTAGAAAGTAATAATAGTAGCAAATATTTTCTTTCATTGGCCATATCTGTTGGGTGTAAGAAAAAATTATTATTTATACCTTATTTCATAATATTGAAAAGAGTATAAGAGTTATTAGACACACTGGATGAATAGGCACTTATGAGTGCAAGAGTAGTATTCTGAAGATACAGAAACGTTTATGCATTTGAGTTCTGTTACTTGTGATATTTTCATATTATAAAGGCACTGACATGCAAGTTTTAGAAAATAGGAAACTTTGAATTGTGATTTAAAGTTTTGTTTCAATAATTAAAACTTATTATACAACCTTCTCTTAAATTATACATCAGGAATTAAGCAAAATTATGATACATTTTAATACCTGTAGTCATAAAATTTTTTCTGATTTCTAGGTGCTTTAATAGTGTGATTTTTAAGAATTTTGATTAAAAAGGAAACTGTTAGAGAGATTAAGATCTTGGGGATTTCAGAATTTTTTGCCTCTCCAATGTTATGTATGGGGGAAAAAATGAAGTTTTCTGTCACTGGACAAATTTAATTTGAAGCAATTATGTTTCTGGTTAATATTTTAAAGATAATTTTTTGGGACTTATTTTTTTGTATTTTGAAAACTGATACTCCATTTATTATTTTTGATATAACAGTCTATTCAGTAAAGTGACCAATTTGTTAAATATGCTAGTGGTATGTTGACAATGAATTGATTTAGATCTCATAAATAAGCTGACCAGATGAAGAGAAACACTTGAACTGTTATTGCAGATTCAAAGTGATAACACTTTTTACAAATGAGCTGAAATAGATAAAAGTATAACTCTAATTTTTCTAAAGAAAGGAATGAATATCCCCAATTCAGTGCTGAAAGTAGATCGCAAATAATCATTAGCCAATTGACTTCAAATCTCTCCTGAACTCTATTTACCATTCAAATTAATGTAGTAGTTCTCTTATAAATTATTTGAAACCTCTTCTTCTTTTCTTTTTTTTTTTTTAAGCTGACTTCAGTTACACAGATTGTCATAATCCTAATTAATGGCGGAATATATATATATACAGCAAATGACACAGCAATTTGCAACATTTTATTACATGAAAGAAGTATTACATTTGTCGTGCCATGAACTGCATGAGAGGTAAGTTTCTCTGTTACGGAATGGCAACGAGAGAGAGATTGTTGTTCAAAAAGATGGATGATCGAACTGCGTTGTAACGATCATTTTTGTGGATGTTGGGTATTGTAAAATGAACCTATTACACTCTGCTAAATAGTATTAAAAAGGCATACATTAAATGATCTTTCATCTGATCTAAATTTTAACCGCTCATTATTTTCTTTTAAACTCACAATGATATTCACAACATTTCTGGCGCCCCTGGGTGGGCGTGTTTGTTGGAAACATGTCGGATGAAAGAATAGTTTAAAATTAGAAAGAAAAGTTAGAAAGAAAGTTTAAAATACTATTCTTTCCTAATTTTTATCTGAATATTTTAAACTTAAGACAAAATGGAAGTGATGAAAAGAAACAAAACTGTGCAACATTCAGCTTTTACTAAAGCATATAAAAGACTAGATGAACTTTTAAATGATGATAATGTTGATTATGAAGAAGCAGAAATGTGTTTTTATTTGTTCAAGAAAAAGGCAGAAACATTAGAATTGACGCACAGTGCTTGTCTAGATACTATAACTGATGATAAAGAATTCGAAACAGAATTTGAAATAACAGAGGACTATCGAGAAAAGTCTGTTAGGATACAGTTAAAATCGGAACGATTTCTCGATAATATTAAGAGAAAATTTAACGAAATCCAAAGTACAGTGTCAGAGAGTAGTCAGGAATTAGTTACTGATGAAAATACTTGTAAAACTTTGTGCCAACGCCTATCGAAAGTAGAACTTTATAAGTTTGTAGGTGATTTAAAAAAATGGCTTACGTTCTGGAATCAGTTTAAAAACATACATGAAAATAATAACTTAACGAATGCAGACAAACTCCATTATTTGATACAGTCAACAAAAATTAAATTTGAAGCTAGAGCTATTGTAGAATCTTTTCCTGTGACGAACGAAAATTATCCTTTGGCTGTAGAAAGCCTCACCATAATATGGCCGTAAAGAACTTTTAATTGATTTTTATGTTCGAGAGTTAATAAAACTTGTTTTGGATAACGCAGAAAAAAAAGAA
Organism: Stegodyphus dumicola; assembly: GCF_044657685.1. Lineage (NCBI taxonomy): Eukaryota > Metazoa > Arthropoda > Arachnida > Araneae > Eresidae > Stegodyphus > Stegodyphus dumicola. The sequence goes on from NC_140780.1 coordinate 251,957,827, forward strand.
AAAAAAAAAAGCAGGATTCTTTGAGTAGTTTGTATAACAAACTTTCAACACAACTTAGAGCCCTGAGCAGTCTCGGTGTGACAACAGATCAGTGTGGAACAATTTTATACCCTCTTGTAGAAAGTGCTATTCCTATTCATGTATTGCGATCATTTGAAAGACAACGGAAAATTACTGAATCTGAATAAAACATTTCAAGTCTTGATGCAATAATTGAATTTCTGAAAAGCGAAGTTCAGTCAAAAGGAAAAATAAAATTAAGCAGAGCGGATATTTTTTCTGTGTCTGATCGTAAGCACTTGGCAACTGGCCAAAATATTCCTTCCGTCTCGGATTTGATGAATCATGAAACAATACCTTCTTGTTCGTTTTGTTTAAAAGATCATGAAACGCGTAACTGTAAAAAGGCGTTTTATATTCCGTTAGATGAAAAAATGTCTGCGGTAAAAAATAAAGGTTTATGCAGAATATGCTTGGTTAAAGGTCACCTCAGTAACCAGTGTCAATCAAATGTTAAGTGTCAGATCTGTTCAAAAAGACATTTGAAATTTTTTTGTCCTAGTCCTGAATGTAATACGTCTAGTGAAATGCATAACCAGGAAAATGATGAGAAAAAAGAGAAAACAATCGATTCTTTGTATTCGCGTGCTACAAATGAAGTTTTCCTTCAAATCCTGGTTGTAAACATAGAGGGTAAGAATAAAAGGCGTAAAGTTAGATTAATGGTTGATACGGGAAGCTCAAAAAGTTATGTTTTAAAGTCTACCGCAGAAGAAATGGGTTTTGACTTGCAATCGGAGGAAGAATTTAGTCACTCTTTATTTGGTGGAATGAAAACTAAAATTTATAAACATAAATGTTACAAGATTTATTTGAGTAGCCTTGAGGGTAATTATTCGTGTAAATTAAATGCTGTAGACCATGATGTTATTTGTAATGATATTTCAAGCATAAGATAGATATGGTTCTTGGATTCGCGAATTAGGAAATAAAGGAATACGCTTAACTTATACCCAAGGGAATCCAGGCCCTATTGAAGTACTGTTAGGGGTAGACGTTGCAGGGAAGTTATTTACTGGCAAACGAGAAGAGCTAAGAACAGGTTTAGTGGCTATAGAAACAAAATTGGGTTGGACTTTGATGGGTAAAGTACCTCAATCCTAACATCAGCACAATGTAAATATGACTATAGTTTCTATTTTATCTCAAGAAGACCTGCCTATTTCATTGTTGTGGGACTTAAAATTATTGGTTATCCGAGATCCTGTTGAACGAAAAACTAAAGAAGAGTTGAGAAGAGCTATTATGGTTCATTTCCAAGAAACAGTTCGTCAATTAGAAAATGGTAGATATGAGGTTGATATGCCTTGGAAAATTGAGCATGCAGTCTTACCAGACAATTCTGAGCTATCTTTGAAAAGACTCAAATCTACTACAAAGAAGTTGAAAAAAATCGGATATCGTGAAAAGTATCATGAAGTGTTTAATGAATGGCTGCAGGAAGGAGTTACTGAAGAAGTTCCCCAAAAGGAGTTGTCTTTACCCCTTGTCCATTACCTCCCACATCGTCCAGTCATTAAGGAAATGTCCTCACTATCTTCCATGAAAATTAGACCCGTTTTTGATGCTTCGGCAAAGCTTCCTAATCAGCCATCTCTAAATGACTGTTTAGAGACTGAAATTAATTTGATTGAAACTATTCCCTCTATTCTAGCAAGATTTCGCTTACATGAAATTGGTGTGATTTCAGACATCAGAAGAGCTTTTTTACAGATATCTCTAAATGAAAGAGATCGAGATTTTTTACAATTTCTTTGGTATGATGATGATGGTAGAATGAAGATGTTTCGTCACACCTGTGTGGTATTTGGCATTACTTGTAGTCCATTTTTGCTAATGGTGGTTATTGACCATCATTCATCTAAAGATTCGTGGAAAGAAAAATATTCTGAAGAGCTTCTTAAAAAATTACAAGATAGTTTTTATGTCGATAATTGTGTAACTAGGGTACAAAATAATGCCTAACTAGAAATATTCAATGAATCTGCAACTAATGTAATGAAAGAAGGAATGTTTGATCTCAGAGGATGGGAACGTTCTGGCATTCCTGCATTTTCAGAAAGTACATCACCGGTATTAGGACTGATTTGGGACAAAGATTTAGATACCTTAGAAATAGACACCGAATTTTTGAAATTTGATGAAAGAGAAAAGGTAACTAAAAGGAAAATACTTTCACTAGTTAGTCGAGTATTTGATCCCAAAGATTTCCTTGTACCTGTTATGATTCAGCCTAAGATTTTGGTGCAGGCTGCTTGGAAGAGCAAAGAATCATGGGATGATGAAGTGAATGATGAAGAATTTTTTTAAATGGGGAAAACAACTGAAATACTTCAAAAATATAAAAATTCCAAGATGGTTAGGTGTGATGAAGGAATCTAATTTAAGTATCCATACTTTTGTTGATGCCAGTAAGACAGCTTATGTGGGATGCATTTTCTTAAGAAGTGAATCCCGTATAGGTTCTGTGACTGTTCAATTACTTCAAGCCAAATCACGAATAACTCCAACGAAGACTTATTACTATACCACGTCTTGAATTAATGGCCGCTACTATAGGTGCTAGGCTGTTTAGTTCTGTGAAGCAAGCTCTGAAACTTACCAACATCAAGACTTACTTTTGGACAGATTCTTCCACAGTTCTTGTGTGGATAACTCGTTGAGAACAGTAGTCAATATTCGTTACAAACAGAATAAGTGAAATTAGAAAATTGACAACTTCGGAAGATTGGTTCCATATTTCAACTGACCAGAATCCAGCAGACATTTTATCAAGAGGTTGTGGACCTAGGCAACTTCTGAAACGCAAGTGGTATCAAGGGCCAGCCTGGTTGAAGAATCCGAAGGAGCAGTGGCCAAAGTCAGCTGTAAATATTAACGAGAAAGAAGTAGAGATAGAGAAACGAAAGTCAGTCATCTCTGCTAGTAACACAGAGCTAGAGTCAATTCCATAACAGTTAGCCAGAAGATTCTATAGATTTTCAAAGATGATTAGGGTTATGGCTTGGGTACTGAATTTTCAACCAAAGGCCCAGGACTTAAGAAAATGAAAGGAACTTCAAAATGAAGGATTGTTAAATGCACAAAGGATTATTTTCCATGTAATACAAAAGGAATGTTACTCTAATGAAGAAACACGAACAAATTTGAAAATTCTAATATTTGAGGATGAAGAAGGAATTTTACAATTGAAGTCCAGATTGATAAATGAGGAAGAATCGAAAGATTTTATTTCTCCAATAATTATACCATCGAAACACCTGGCAGTGAGAAGATTTATAACGCAAGAACATATTGCTAACAAGCATGCTGGGACATTAACTCTACTGACAAGTTTACGGGAAAGATTTTGGATAGTTAAAGGAAAAAGAACTGTCCGGAGTGTTATCAATGAATGCTTAACATGTAAAAGACAAAAGGTAAAACATCTTGAGATACCTTTTGCGCCTCTTTCAAAAGACCGAACAGAAGTAGCAGCAGTTTTTCAAGTATCAGGTGTAGATATAGCTGGACCTCTGTTGACTAAATCTAAACAAAAGGTGTGGATAGTACTTTTTACTTGCGCCATATTTAGAGCCGTCCATCTTGAGCTAATACCTTCACTGAGTACCAATGACTTCATCTAAGCTATGCGTAGGTTTATAGCCAGAAGAGGAAGAATTTCTGTGATGTATTCAGACAATGGTACTAATTTTACAGGACTAAACAACGCTCTGAAACAATTAGATTGGAATACAATTGAAAGTGAATTTAGAGTCAATGAAATTCGTTGGAAGTTTTAACCCACCCTCCTCTCCATGGTGCATCATGGGATGATGAAGTGAATCATCATGGGATGATGAAGTGGAGGCTTCTGGGAATGCTTGATTGGGATTTTGAAAGATCTTTTAAGAAAAAATCTTGGATGCTCCTGTTTGTCGTATGAGGAATTGCAGACTCTTGTCTGTGAATGTGAATCTATCATGAAAAGCAGACCGTTAACTAACATATCCGAGGAACAAGATCTGAAAACCTTGACCCCCTCAATGTTTCTTCAGGACATTACATTAAATGATGTTCCTGACTTGGATCAAAATGAAAAGACTAATATTGTTTTGAGGTGGAGACATATTCAAAAGGTTCGTGAAAATCTAAAACGAAAATTTAAAAGGGAGTATCTGGGTTTCCTTCGTTCTTCAGTTAACAAAAGAGAAGATAAAATACATGTAGGTGACATAGTGTTAATTGGTACAGATGATAAAAAAAAGGCTCCATTGGCTGCTAGGGAGAGTACTGGAACTCTTTTCAGGAAAAGATGGAATTATCAGACTTGTGAAACTACAAACTGAAAAGGGAAACATATTAAGACCAATCCAACGACTGTACCCTTTGGAATTGACACCAAATTATGAGCAAGTCATATCGGAACCTCAGAAGGTTCCAAAAGTGATAGCTGAAAATCCTGAGCTTAATACTGACTCTAATGAAACTGTCTGCGTGTCTCGCTCAGCACGAAAAATAAAACCAGTTAAAAGACTGGATTTATAAACTTTTGAACTTTCTGTGTTTGAACTCTAAAATATTGATTTCAATTTGCATTCTAATATTTTGAAATATTTCTATTATTATATGTTATTGTTATCTGAAATTGTATGTATGTATTATCATGATGTTACTGTTTTGAGTTTGTATCCCCAAACTAAAGGTGGGAAGAATGTCGCACCACGATCAAACTGCATGAGAGGTAAATTTCTCTGTTACGGTATGAATAGTATTAAAATGCTATATATTAAAAGATCTTTCATCTGATTTAAATTTTAACAAACCGCTCATTATTTTCTCTTAAACTCACAATGATGTTCACGACAACATTTATTATATGAAATAAACATTCATAACTGTTGCTGTTGTATAATTTGAGTTTATAGTTTCTGAGCTATTTTCATTGCAATATTAATTTTTTAACTGATAGTATGACATATATATTCAGTTATTTGTCAGTACGTTAAAATGTATTACAGAATTGCAAAATTGCTCATCAAAGAAATGCTAAATTCTCATGAGCTATACAGAACTTTTAATTTACAGAGAGACTAGACTAATTGTAAACTATAAAATTATGTCAGAAAGATTAACAAATATTACATGAAATTCAAAAGCTCAGTATTCCAGACGATATAGTGGTTAGGGGAGCCTACTACAGTACCGAAAAGCACGTGTTCAAATCCCAGGTAAGACATGAATGTTTGTAAATGTATAGTATTGGTGTGGCGTGGTGGCATTCTAAATATGCGATGAACCGAAGGTCTCTCTTGCGGATTGGTGGGAGACCCCTAGATACCCCCCAAGTGCTCTCCCTCAAAATTGCGGGTGGAAAATAGAAGTCCAACCTCCCTTCGGAGTAGGCTCTGGCAACCATTGTTCTATGTAATATGGACAAGACAACAACATTCAAAAACCCAAATATTACATAAATTTGAGTTTTAAAGCCTATCTATAACATATATGGGCCACCATTACCTTTTATGAAAGGAAGGACAATTAAGCCATGCCTTCTCCAGGATTTGAATAGCGGCCCTTTGGTATTGCAGTACAGTCCCCTATCTACTGGACCATCTGAGCAGCTGTTTATTCAGTGTAAAATGTATCAATTTATAATGGTGCATGGTAAATCTGGCATGAGATTTTTTTCAGTGTAAAAAAAAAAATCATTTCTAAGCAACTTCCTTTATCACCTTGATTATAACTCATTTTCTCTGTTAAAATTTTCCAGATATTGTAAGATATCTGTAGTTTCAAGATCTGTCTGACCTCTTAAAAATCTTATTCTTCAGCACAATTTGTAAAAAAAAGAAAAAGTGTGTATATTCAGAGATTGGTTCTGTTATACATGTCCTTCATGTTCCTTTCTTACTGCTGTCTTTTCTTTCATACAAGTTCATTTTACCTAAGATCTTCTACACTTTAGATTTTTCTCTTCTGTTTTTTCATTTATCTGAATCATGATTTTCTCTTCCTCGGTGAAATCAAGATCTTCAGTGGAGGAACTTTAATAGTTAAGTGAGCATGTAGTATTTACTAAGAAAACTGCGCGCAGATTATGGGTTTCATTTGATAATTCATGTGATTTTCATACCATTTAAGCATAGAAAATTAATTTTTTAAAGATTTATTTTATATTTTGAATGTAATGGAATATACTACTTGATACAAATTTGCATACATGCACATACATGTAGGAGTAAAAGCATATTAAAAATTTAAATTTTTTTAATCGCACCGTCACAGTAATATTAAAAACAATAATTTAAATTTATGCTTATTCAAAATTTTTTTTAATTTAATTAAATTCAATGAAAATATCATTATTGTATTTTTTATTTTAAATGTTGCTAGGGTGACAGTAAAAAAAAAAAAAAAAAAAACTGTTTATCTGAATGCTAATTTCATGGATGGATTTAAAATATTTTAAATTCCTCAGAAAGTGTAAATATTTCATTTAATAAAACTGTCATTAGTATTGTTAGCTTCTTTTTTAGTTAAATTATTGACTCATAAAACGTTAGTAAAAGGCAAACATTTATTTAGAGATAAATCGTACTCGTTGCTTAATAACCTACACGTAACATATTCGTTAAATGTGCATAACATAACAGATGTTCTTACTACATCGTACCGATATACATTTCAATCATACATCATCTGAATATATTTAAAAATTATAAATAGAACGACAACCAGAAATTAGCTGTTGCCATTTCTTAATAGATATTTTGTCTAATAACAATAAATAATTTACAATCGTACTTACATTCGACCATCCTGACTTAATACTGACTCTAATGAATCCTCAATGGAACCAAATCATATACATTGAAATGACAAATAAACAACAAAAAATATAATAATAGGTAAGGAAACAAATATAATGAAATATAATTTTAAAAAAAATTCTACAAGTCCTACACAAAGTCTGTATAGTGCGATGGTTTACGCACTGTTCACTTGGGCCTTTTAAGTTTGTCATCGTCGTCATTTGCTCCTGGACTTTTCCAACATTTTAGTTGACTTACATGAGCAGTTGATGCATAAAAGCGACCATCACAAGCTTCTCTTAGTCGGGATATTCTATAAGTTTCGCCCGGAAGTACTTCTGTCACTACCATTGGACCATGATACTTAGGTTGAGTTTTGGTTGATTCTCCTGGTGTAGATTTTGGATTTAAAAGAAATTCAAAATCTACACACTACTACTACTATTTCTCCTTGTTCAAATGATAGAGATCCTGATTTCTTCTTGTCGTAATAAGCTTTCATTTTTTTCTTGTTCTCCAACAATCTTTTTACTAGCTTCTTTTTGTAGTGTTTCAGGTTCCTTCCAAACTCCTGCTTCTTCCTCAGCAAGTAATCCCAAAACTCCATCTTGAAATCGTGGTATATATCTATGAAGTATTTCAAATGGTGTTTTCCCAATAGTTTTATTAATTGTATTATTCAAATTTCTCTCAACTTCTTTAATTTTTTTTGTCCCAATCCTTTTGATCTTTATTTTTCATTGATGTTACTATCATTGATAAAATTGTTCTGTTTGATCTCTTGACCATACCATTTCCTTGTGAGTGGGAGGTTGAATTTAATGTATGAAGAATTCCCTTTTCCTTGCAAGAGTTTTGAAATTCCTTTGAAGTAAAACAAGAACCTCGATCTGATATTATACAATCTGGTAATCCAATTCTATGAAACTCATCAGTGATTTCAGTGCGTTTTTCTAAGATGCGTTTTTCACAGCATGCAATCAAACAAATCTGGTCATATTATCAATGATGACTAACAATTCTTTATTTCCTTTAGAACTTGTGATGAAAGATCCAAGATGATCAATGTGTATTGTTGCAAAAGGTCTGCGGCCTGGGGGAATAGGGTGCAGAAGATCTTGTCTTTTTCCATCTGAAACTTTGTTCATGAGGCATTCTAAACACATTGATATATGTCGACGGACATATCTCTTCATAGCAGGAAACCAGTACAGTTCTTTGATTTTTGAGACAGTCCTATCAACAGCAAAATGTCCCATAAGGTCATGAAACTTCACAACTATGCTTTTTCTCATGCTTATAGGTACAATGTATAATAACTTCTTTTCTCCATCCTCTACAATACTGAACAGTCTATTCCTTTTCAAAATATAATTCTCCACATTTTGATTTTCTCCTTTGGTTCTTTCACTTTGGTCTTTCTTCAAAATTGTTATTAATTCTCTTAACTTTTCATCTGCATGCTGTATCATAAGAATTTGCTCATCTAAATTTAAAGTCAGACAAATTTCTAAATTATCTTTTATCAAAGAATGCATGGTGTCTGATGAATTAATAACAGGAGCTCTACTGATTGCATCGATATGAGACATTTTAATGTCTGGTTTGTGGTGTATTTCAAAATTATATTCTTGAATAAGGATACTCCAACGAGCAATTTGGGGATTGCTAGATTTCTTTGCATTCATGTAAACCAATGCTTGGCAGTCGGTAAATACCGTAAATTAAATTCCGAGTAAGAATTGTTGAAGTCTTATCTAGAGTCCAGACAATTGCCATTAGCTCAAGTTTACTCAAGTGATAATTCTTTTCAGCTTCCGTTGTCTTTTTGCTCACGCAGTAGACAAGATGCCATTTGCCGTCATTTACAAGTTGAAGTAACATGCCAGCAATACCGTCTGAGCATGCATCAGTATAGACTTCTGTTTGAGCTTTAGGGTTGTACAAAGCTAAAATTGGTTAATTCGTCAGTTCATTTTTCAGCAATGTAAAAGAATTCCGCCGACTTTCTTCCCATCTGAATGTTTGATTTTTTCTTAGTTAGTTGAGTCAATGGTCCAGCTTTAATAGCATAATTTGGAATAAACCTTCTAAAAAAACTTGTTAAACCAAGAAATCGTCGAACTTCGTGAAGGTTTTTAGGTTCTGGGTATTTTGATATTAACTTCAAGTTTTCTTGATCCTGGCTTTATTCCATTTTTATTGATGATAAAACCTAAGTATTCTATTTCTTGTTTGGCAAATTCACATTTCGGTAACTTGAGGGTTAGCTTTACTGCATGTAGTGCTTCAAATACTTTTATTCATTTCTGAATCATTTCTTCCCAAGTCCGTGCTGGAACAAGTATATCGTCAAGGTAGCACAACACTTCTTTATTACATAATGAGGATAATACATGATACATCAATCGTTGAAATTCCGCAGGAGCGTTAGTTAAGCCAAAAATAATTCTTTCAAATTGTGCACTTTCATCCGGTATTACGAAAGCAGTTTTCAATTTTGCACTTTGAATTAATGGAATCTGTAAATATCCGTACGCTTAATCTAGCGTTGTAAACAGACTACACTCATGCAATTGTTCTAATAAATCATCTATTTTAGATTGTTGAGATGCCTGTAATCAACAACTAATATGTATTCACCGGTCTTTTTCTTTACTAATATGGCAGGACTAGCATTTGGGGATCGCGTTTCTGTTACAATTCCATTTTCTTTCCATTCTTGAACTATTTCTTTGAGAGCAGCTCTTTCAGAGGCATTTGTTCTATAAGGCTTCATACATACTGGCTTTGAGCCTTCGATTTCCTTAATGCATCCTAGTTCTGAAATATTTAGTGCAAAGCAATTTCTGTATTCATTCAGAAGACGCAGTAACTCTTGTTGGTGATCAGCATTGAGATCCGAGCCAATTTTAACTTGGCTTATAGGAACTTTTATGTTGTTAATATTTTCCGTTTTTGTTAAGTTCGAGCTCAATTCAGAAATTTCAGTATTTAAACATAGTTTAACTTCTGCTCTCCCAACACATTGATCTTTTTGGAGCTTAACATTTCAATCGCCAACATTAATCACTGGTATATAAGTTTCGCCATTTTTAATTTCTAATAAACAGCTGATACCTTCTGAAGGATTTTCTATCATAATTAATCCATTATCTCCAGAATCTGTTTGAGAACTGACAAGACTGATCGTATTTTTCTTTAATTCATTTGCCTCAAGAGCTTTAAGGCAGACTCGATTTATTTTTTCATCAATTTGGATGTTACTAAATAGTTCATCTTCCCTATACCCGAAGTAACATCTTTTCCCTATTCTGACATAAGCGATGTGAGGGAGATCAAGCCATGTCCGTCCGATGATTAGATCAACTGTCTGTGCATTATCAGGAACAAGTTATATATTTATGCCTTGGCCTTTAACATTATCAACTTCAATATCGGCTTTAATCATTCCTATAGAGGTCTCTGCAAGCACCGTTTGATTTCCAAAACCACGCAATTCATTCATAGCAGGTTCGGGTTTCAGTTTAAGTTTCTGAGCAACTGAAGTCTTATAAGAGACAACAAGAACTCCCCGTATCAATAAAAGCCTGTACTTCTTCAGAATTATTCAGTTTTGATTTCTTCACATATGAATTTCTCTCTTGTGAATTTTCGCAGACCTTGCTCAACAGAATAAATTTTATCATTTGAATGATTATTTTCAGCTTTAGTAACACAATTTTTAGCTTTATGACCTGTTTTATTACATTTTCGGCATGTTACTACTGGTTTGGGCAGCGGACAGTCCCTTGAAATGTGTCCAAAATTATTATAGCTGAAGCATTTTGGTTCACCTTTTTCATTATGTGTGATACCGTAGAGTTTTTTTTTCTTTTCGTTTATTGTAGCAACTGGTCCATCTTTAAAGGAGTTTCGTTTGTCAAAAGGCCCTTCTTTACGAGATTGTTTATTGTTGAAAGTTGACTTCAAAATATCATACTAGTTTTTAGTTGATGAAATTAACTTGGACCAGACATCAATAAAATGATCTTTTACTTTTGGAGACACATTACGTTTTATCTGATCCGCTATAATAAGGTCGCTCAGTTTCTCAAAACTATCTACTGTAATTCCACTTATCCATTCATTAAAAAAAATTCCTTGACTCGTACGCAAAATTGTTCCATATGTTTCCTACACTCTTACTATACATAAAAATTTTTGGTGAAATTTTTCAGGTGTCATCTTGTACCCTTATAATAAGATCCTTTTAACTTCTTTATAATCGTTTGCAATTTCATCCGTTTCTCTGGAGATTAACTGAGCAATATCATACGGCAATAAGCCAAGCAAATGAGTAACCCATGTATTTTCTGGTATTTCAACTTGTTTAGCCAAACGTTCAAACATGATTAAATATGAACTGATATCATTCTAGTCAGGTTTTAATTTTTGCATCAAACGATGAAGCTCTAACTTTGGATTCATGTGCGTACCACTAGCTCATTCATGTGCGTACCACTTTTATTGGTGCCAGAATTTGTAGATCTACTTTCTGCTTCAATACTTAGTTTTTGCAATTCAAATTCCATTTCATACTTTCGTTTTTGTTCTTCAATTTCTTCTTTTCACCTACGTTCTTCAATTTCTTCTTGATATTTTCATTCTTCAATTTCTTTTTTTAGCCTATGTTCTTCATCTTGACGTTTTTGTTCTTCAATTTCTTCTTTTTCTTTCATTTATTATAATGTACAACCATTCTTTGGCACATTTTTCATCGTACTCTTTGCTAGCCAAAATTATCGTTTTCAAATCGCTCATTTTATCACTGTCATTTACATCTTCTTCCAATTCTTCAGCTAATATTCTTAAATCACATTTCTATGCCTTATCGAATATAGACATTTTCGTGCTCCAAATGCAAATATACACTCTTAGACAAAAAAAAAAAAAAGGGGGGGGACACACCAAGAAGGAGTTATCCAAATGGGACAAAAATCGGTAGAAGTGATGTACATGTACAGAAAAACAAATGATTACAGTTTGACAAAAATTGGATGATTTATTGAAGTGATAGAGCTTCACAAAGTGAAAAAGTCAGTAACGCGTTTGTCCACCTCTGGTCCTTATGCAAGCAGTTATTCGGCTTGGCATTGATCAATAGAGGTTGTGGATGTCCTCCTGAGGGATATTGTGTCAAATTCTGTCCAACTGGCGCGTTAGATCGTCAACATCCTGAGCTGGTTGCAGGACCCTGCCCACAATGCTCCAAACGTGCTCAATAGAAGAGATCTGGCAACCTTGCTGGCCAAGGTATTGTTCAGCAAGCAGTAGAAACATGTGCAGTGTGGAGGCGGGCATTATCTTGCTGAAATGTAAGCCCAGGGTGGTGTGACATCAAAGGCAACACAACAGGCCTTAGAACTTTTTCGAAGTACTGCTGTGCTGTAAGGTTGCAACCGATGACAACCAAAGGGTTCCTACTATGCAATGAAATGGCACGCCAGACCATCATTTCTGGTTGTCGTCCTGTCTGCCGGAAGACAGTCAGGTTGGTATCACACCGCTGTTCAAGATTCGCCTTCGCTGGTTATAGGGATTCAGTTAAAAACGGGACTCATCACTGAAGACTATTCTGGTCCAGTCAGTGACATTCCAGTGCAAATGAGCCGGACACCACTGCAAACGGGCTTGACGTTGTACAGAGGTCAATGGTAGTCGGCGCAAGGCGCCTTGGTACCTCAGCGCCCTTTCTGTGAGCCGTCTATCAATGGTTCTTGCAGTCATGGAAGCACTAATTGCACGTACAATCGATGATAATGAGCATCTGGGGCTGCGAGTGCCACTCTGACAATTGCTCGGTCTTCATGTTCTGTCGTTTCACTAGGCCTACCACTTCCTTCTTGACGCTGTGTGTAGCCGTGGTTCACCCATTCCTGCCAACATCATCTAATAGTGGCATCCCTCCTGCTGAAATGTCGAGCTATTCGCCGATAAGACCAAATGGCTTCTTTGAGCCCACTACACCTTTCAAATTCTGACATCTGCGCATATCGTTCGTGCACCTGTATGCGAGGCATAGTTAATGTCTACCAGAGTACCCGAGATGAAATTCGTGGAGAATTTAAATATCCTGCTTCTTAAATATCCTGCCAGTTGTGCAGATCAGATGTGCTGTAGCGACAACTGTTCATTCATTGGCAGCCAAAATATAAATTTTTGCATTTTCCATCGAAACCTCTATGCATATCAATTTGTGTCCAATTTGCTTGATATCTTCTCAGTGCGTCATGGTGAGTCCCTTTTTTTTTTTTTTTTTTTTTTTTTTTGTCTAAGAGTGTATGTATGCTATTACTATTAACTTCTAGTTAGACAACTCAGTAGAGTACAGTTATTGGTATTTTATAAGTTTGATGTTCTAAATATATTTCAAAATATAAAAAAATGAAAAAAAAAAATTAAACTCTCTTTCCAAAATAATCAAAACAATAACAAAATTAAATTCTATAATAAATATGTTACATCAATCAGTGAATTCATTTACGTTGAAATTCAAATTCTTTTGAACTTATTTACGTGTAGCAAATTCTTGTAGCTTTAGTCTTAGGTTTCAGACTAATCCCACTTCTGATTTGTGTTAGATCATTTTTGTAGTTAAATTAATGACTCATAAAACTATTGTAAAAGACAAACAAGCATTTATTTAGAGATAAATTGTACTCGTTACTTAATAACCTACACGTAACGTATTCGTAAATGTACATAACAAAACAGATGTTCTTACTGCATCGTACCGATATACATTTCAATCGTACATCATCTGAATATATTTTTAAAATTATAAATAGAATGACATCTTGAAATTAGCTGTTGCCATTTCTCAATAGATATTTTGTCTAATAATAATAAAGAATTAACAATCGTGCTTACAGTTACAACAATATTTTTCCCCTCGGTCATCTTTATCTGGTGACTACAACATCACTTTATATGAAATATATATTTTGGTGATCATTCATTCATATGATGTTGATATTAGCAATATAGAGGTAAAGGCAATATAATTTTTACATTTGTGTTAGAATATCTGGTGAAGAGCTTAAAAGTCTTATAACATTTTAACTTAGTTTTGTCATTTAGAATTTTTCAAACCTATCAAACAGTCAGTTTTATTATTCTCACTGCGTGAATTTTTCTATTCTGCCAAAATGTAAATTTTTGCCACTTGCAAAATGTACTTGTGAATCTTGTGAACAAACATTCCAGCCAAAAATGCACATGTACATATACCTTGAATAAATAAAACTTTTCTTTATTAAATATGTGTAAAACTCTATGATGTGGTTTTAATTTAGCATGGTCGATTTTCATCTTTTAGATTTTCCACTCTTTGGTCAGCAAAATCACATTCTTTAAAACAAATGAGGACAACTACTCATTTTTCTGCAATAACAGCGCATGTTGATATCTTAAAAATTCTTAACCAAAAAGGGTACTGATAAGTGTGAAGTACCTATTTACATGTCATAAAGATCATTTGGCTTTTCAGTCTGGCAAATTGGAGTGGTAGGCTAAACAAAATTTGAGCCATGGTCCTCCAGCTTACTGTTGGATGTACTAACTTCTTACATCATGAGCATGTACGGACATATTAGATAATTCCTTATGTTTTCTTCCACTTAAAGGGAAATTGGGAAGGAATTCAAGCCTAATTTAATCAAATTCATTTATTGGCAAGTTATCTTCTAATGTGTTTTTAGTTCAGATGTTAAGACTGTGAGATTTTCTATTTGGAGGAAAATAAAAAAAATAAAAAAATAAAAAAAAAAATAAAAAAATAAAAAAAAAATCAACTATGCTGTCAGCAGGTTTTAACTCTTTCGCATTCAAGTCGCCCAAAATGCTGACTATTCGAACATTGGCAGGTTGCCCGATTCTATTTAGTGCGTTTCCACTATTACGTTAAGGCATTGCTCATTGCTTTTGTGATTTGGTAAATGACATTCCAGTCGTCCTTTTGAAGTGACTAAAAGTAGTTCTGTTATTTTAATACACCTTCTTTTTCCTTTGTTTGTAGAGACATTAGGTTTATTTTGAATCAGGAGACATGAAAATGAGCAATACCTTCACCGGGATTCGAACCCCGGACCTCTTGAATACGCATCGTGCGTGCTGACCACTACACCACGAAAATATGCTAAGAAGATGGGAGAAATACCTTGTATACTCCCCCTTTTAGAGGGTGACTGGGGTTTTAGGGGACCCAATCACCAAATACTGGTAGTGAAGAATCATCATTCACCACTTTTTAGTTCGGGTGCCGCTGTCAGGACTACTATTCCTTCTAATTGGCTTTGAAAACATCAGAGAAATCCAGAGTGAAAATAGGGAGCTTATTCAAGCTATGTTCGTGCGTGCGTGGAATAGACAAACAAGTTAAGAAGAGTTAACTTTACCCTTTATTTCTCAGAACGTACAGGTGCTCCTGCACTTTGAGATACACTTTTGGTCTAAAACATAAAAAATAAGAAATATTCACTTAATAACTAAATTAAATAAGAATTAAATTTAAATACTTTACAGAGACTATTAGCGTGAAGATTGGCCTTTTGAACCTGCGTATGTAGTGAGCTAGATGCAAATACTACAGTACGCCTATTATATCAGCAGGAACTAAGTTCTCGCCTAAAAGGCAGACACAAACTGACTGAAAAGTACGTGCATAGCATAGCAGCAGGAAGGCTGTCTCTCTCTTCGCTAGAATCCACTTCTTAAATACCTTTTACAGTTTGCAAACTGTAATAGCATTAAAATCCTGCTCGCACTTATTCTGACCGGAAATGGAAAATAAGAAAGGATAGCAAAGTTTAAAATAAAATAAACATTAGTAAAAACTTAAAATCTTTATATGTTTACTGTCAATGTTTAGCTATTAATGCCTAAAGTTGGAAAAAAAAAAAAAAAAAAAACCTGTCCCAAAGTGAAACTGCACACAGTGCTGAAAGCATCCAAAAAAGAAGTTGTCACTTTACTTAAGTAGGTTATTGCATAGCTAAGTGTAACTGTAGCCAAAAAAATAAACACAAAAGGCCTTTAAGTTCCGAAGTCATAATTTTTGGTACTATTTGAAATTATTACTTAAGCTATCATATGTATTAAAATTAGCATCTAATAATCATTTTCCTGTACCTTACATGAAAATACATAAAAAATTGCTTAATTTTCAGAAGCACTGTTCAAATTATTTCAAAATTTAATTGACAAAATACATTAATAAACTTTAAATCTAATAAAAAGAATTCAAAAAAGACTATTTACTAGAAGAAGTAACAAAATCTTTCATGGGAAGTGGAAGGCAGACACTCATTAGTTTAGTCTCTGACAAAATGTCTGTACGAGAATCACTAGAAATATCACTCTCTAACTCTTCAGAAAATGAATCATCACTCTCATCCAAGGCACTAATTGGTTTATTTACCATGTGAGCATATATTTCCATAGACAAATAACCCTTGGTCAAAAAGGTAAACTAAAGTCAAGGCCAAAATGAAAAGGAAAGTGTGTAATATATAAGTGATAAAAGAAATGCAAAGCATAATAGAGCCCCACATAGTAACCAAAAAAGTATAAAAATGTGGATTCGAAGGGATGTTAGAAACACTAATGTTAATATCGAATGGGGAGTTGGAAAACCCAATTTTATTCAGCAAAAATTCAGTTTCATGAGTTGATAGCCTTAGATAATATTTTTGCTTCAGAAGAAAAGCAGTGTTTATATGTTTAAATTATATTTTTTAATCACTAACTTTCTTTCAAGTTGTTAATCTTAAATTTTCAAGTTGTTAGTTAATTTCTTTTTAATTATTTTCTGAGAAATACTGTTCACTTTCAGATGTGGTCATCTTAGGGAAATGAATGCTGTGAGATGTATGTATTGGTTGTAATGAAAGTTTTCTGCCAAAAAGCATTCTTAATAAAGCTAGGGGGGAACATGAAAGCAGTACTTTTAGTGTGGGTAGTAATCGCCACCCAAACCTATTATTTTCTACCTATTATGACTATCCTAAGTATCAGATTTTGGTAGTTTTTCAAAGCCTTTGCCCTGAAACTTAGTGGCCGTGAGTCCAAAAATAGATTAACCGCATTTCGGAAGTTCTCTGCAAAATGGAAGTTAGCACCAGCAAGATGTAGCTGCTAGTGGGAAAAAAGGTAGAAGTGCGAAGAAGCGATATATGGTGGGTGTGGCCAAAGATCCCATTTGAGTCTGTACTACAGAGTCCAGCTGGTGAATGCAGACACATGTGGTCTTGCAATATCTTGATGGAACATTACCTTTTTGCAGTGAAAGTCAGTTCAACGTTTTTTTGATAGCAGTATCAACACAGCCTTGCATCTCACTGTATACCTTACTGTCAAGGGTTTTACCTTTTTTCAGTTATTCTATGTGGATAATACCACTGCTATCCCATCAGATACAAAGCATGATCTTTTCGTTAGTCAAATTATGCTCTGCAATTCTGCCGCCAATATCCCTTAATATAAATATTAATTATCCTAATAAATAAATTAACCAACTTCCCTTTGCAAAATCTTAAGAACTCAAATGGTATAAAGGAGGTTAAGAATTTTGTTTCCTAAAAAAATCACTCAAAACTTTTCTCACATCTCCCATCTCACATCTGTCCTTATCTGCTTGAGTCAGCTCATGTGGCACCCAACGAATAAACTTGTACGCCAAGTTGATGCGTTGCCTAACACAACTAATGGAAATGGCACTAACATCTAACATCTTAGCAAGCTCTTGAGTGGTTGCATACTGATCTTCTTCCACAAATTCTCACAAGCAGACCTTATCAACATCAGTAGGTTGACCAGAGCGCTCTGCTTCTTAAATGTCATAGTCCTTGATTTTAAACTTTCAGTACCAAACCTCAAAGTGTCATATGATGCAATATTAATACCTAAAGCTGTACACATGATTTGGTGTCATTCTGTAGCTGACATTTTGCAACAGAACTGGAAGTAAATGATAGATTAATATCTAGTAGTGTGATATTTCCATTTCAGAGACATTATACGTAATGATAATGGTGTTTTTACAAATTTCATGACACAGTCTTCTAAAGCAACTTTCTTTTTTTCAAATGCCAAAAATCATTTGAAAAAATATGATTAAACACGGTAACGTGAACTGTTTGCGCAGACGATATTTGTGGTGCCGGGAAACTTTCTTTGAATCCCGATATATTCACCATGGGTTTATTATTATGCATGCTTTATTTTGAGTAGTAAGGTTTATATTGATATTTGTTAATTGACAAAAAATTCAATAAGCTGCAATAGCTAATCTGATTATTTTAAAATCTTCTTTTCATACATACTGACATGTTAATCACATATTAAATTCAAATTCTAAATCTTTGTGACATGACAGACCATCCTAAGTATAAAATTTTATTTTTGAACTAGCAGCTTCGCTGCCAGCCTTCATCTGGCTTTTAAGTGTACCAGAAAAATGGCTGAAGGGAACACCAAACGTTAAATTTAAAAACTGCACAGAATTTTACTCTGCAGAACAACTTCATAAAAAAAAAAGTTATTACATATAACAAAATTACAATGAAATAAGCAATATCCCTTAATATAAATATTAATTATCCTAATAAATAAATTAACCAACTTCCCTTTGCAAAATCTTAAGAATTCAAATGGTATAAAGGAGGTTAATTTTGTTTCCTAAAAAAATCACTCAAAACTTTTCAATGTTTTAAAAACGGTGAAATGAGCAATAAATAACATAAAAGAATACAAAAAACAAAAAATTCTGAAAAGCAAAGTATAATTAATGATATTTTATCTTATATTTTCAAGAGAAAAAAAATACAATGAAATAAGCTATATCCATTAATACAAATATTAATTATCCTAATAAAAAATTAACCAACTTTCCGTTAAAGGAAAAAAATCATGCAAAACTTTTCAATATCTTACAAACAGTGAAATAAGCAAAACATAACATGAAAGCAACTCAAAAAACATAAAATTCCACGCAGAATTTTACTCTGCAGAACAACTTTATCAAAAAAAATCAATAAAAATGTATTGTATATATATATAAAAATGACAATGAAATATGCCAATCTCTTAAAAACAGTGACATATGAAAAATTGCTGCCAAACCCATATTTCTAAAAGAATGAAACTATTCAAATGATGTGATTTTATCAAAAATCTATCAACAACAATAAGACAGGAAAGTTGTTGCCAAAATCACATTTCTAAAGATGTTAGAAGTGTACTCGGAAGCTTCATTAAAAAAATTTTTTTTAAATACAAAATATTATCATTTTTCCAAAATTCTTTTTGTAAAAGCAGTCACAAGGATGAAAGTTTTAACGTGTTCAAAAAGAAAAATAAACTGTACATTTTAAAAAATAAACTTTTTTAGGAAAAAATCCGTTGAAAAGGTGTTAAGCTCCCTTTGTTAAATAAATTCGTATTTAATCGACTTATTAAACACAAAATTTATTTTAAGTTCGTAAAATAGCTAAGTGCCTACGTTTCATGACAATGTGAAAATAGAGTGTGTAGAGTAAAATCTTGCTTTTTTATAGCCCATTATGTCTCAAAATGACGCGATTTCGTCGCAAAACGTAAAATAAAAAAAATTCGAATTTAAAAAAAATCGCTTCGAGGTGCCCTGACTCTTGTCTAGATGCACCTATGTACCAAATTTCATAGCCGTGGATCTATTAGCTTACGCGCAGCACGAACAAAAGACACACACACAGAGACTCTTTCTTTTATTATATGTAGAAATGAATGAAATTTAGAACTTCTTTTCTATAAAATCCTTTTGTTTTCTGACATCCTAAGCATTGTTTAAGTATTGCAGTTTAAAAATATTTTAATGTTAAATTTTTATATGTTATATTTAAAATGCTGAGTTAATAATGCGATTTTTAAAGTTCTGAAAGATTGTAGCACACAATCATTCATTAAAGAATGTCTCTATTTTTTTTTTTTTTTTTTTTAAATGTTAGGGTTAGTAGAAATTATAAGTTCACCAAGTTTAATTTTTTATTGGGGGGGGGCAGGTTAAAAATACATACAAACTTTTAAATGCGGATATCTTTATGGTCTTATATGATTTTTACAAAATTTGGTATTTATACATAATTTGAAATGTAGAATCGAATTACAGAAAATATGAACATGTTATTTCAGAAAAGGTCTGACTTTGTGTCCAAGTCTTTCTTGTGAATAATGTATAATATGCCTTAAGTTATGCTCTCAAGGCATGAAAAACATAAATATCATTGGTTGGTTGATTAGATTGAGAGATCTAAAACTGCAGTCCCCCCCCCCCTTTTTTTTTTTTTTTTTTTTTTTTTTTTTTTTTTGGACTCACTGAACCTAAAAATTTTACACAGACAAATCAAAAGTTTTCAGTGTTTGAATAGAAAAAATTTTTGTGTATTTTTTAATATGATCTTATATTTTGATATGCTTTTCACATCATTTAATGAGCAACTCTGAGCTCTTGAAAAAGTAATCTGAAGTTTTGTCCTCGAGAGTTTCCATAACTACTTTTTTCACATCATTATCATTAAACCTCAGGAGAGATGAAATTTTAGTTTGTAAAACGCATAATAATCTCTTTGAGCTAAATCTGGGCTGTAAGGGTGGGTAGTCAAACTTCTCGAACTTATGTTGCGGTTTTTGAATTACTGAAGGGAATGGGGTAGCCATCTTGCAGAGAATTTGTTCATGTGAAAAAGCTCGCATATATTGTGTAAAATAGTTGCTTTCTATTCAAGATAGATAAATCCTATCTTGATGTCTCTGTGGCTTTTAATTTCTGCTCCTTCAGTATTTCTTTTTGAACATGAGCAATATTTTGTATTGTAAAATACTTCAGTGGTTGACCTTCATGAGAACATCTGTGGATTCTCAGCCTATCCGAAATGGTTTTACCCATATTTCACTGTAGTGTAGGAAAGTGAAAAATCACCAACCATGACCCAAATTGTTTTAAGTCTTTGAGTGAAAACCTTCTTTAGTCAAAAATTTAACTGCATAATGATATTTGATTTTAAAAATTTTAGAATAAACTAGATTATCACTTTTCACTAAATTGTAAAAAAATGCATATGATTTTTCGAATGAATTTTTCAAATTTAATTGTTTAATATTGCCGGTATATATCTGCTGGAAGAATGTGATGCTAAGTGATTTTTTATAGGCAAGGTCGAAAATTTTTGGATCTAACATACATTATTGTTCTTTGTGTATGAGATCATAAATACATTCAAACTTAACTTTGTTTTGTATTTGAATTTATTTTAAGCATACTTTGACCGGACATATTGGAAAAGTAATGTCAGCAAAATTTCTTGGAGAAACGGGTAAAGTGGTTTCTGGAAGTCATGATAGAACATTAAAGATCTGGGATCTTCGTCGCAGAGCATGTAAGTTCCATGTTTTTCATTGTAATCTTATCCATTATTTGTTAAAATTTAACAACAAGTATGGCAATAGTTTTATAAGATTTTTCGGCATATAATATTTTTCATTGACAAAAACCATACTAACATCATAAAAGGGTTAAGATTCAATAACATGCCGAACAAGTATTAATTTAGAGATCAAACAACAAAAATCAGCGTTATATTTTCAAATTTTCACAGGACTAGTTTCATTTTTTTTACCGAACCATCAAAACTAGTCCTGTGAAAATTTGAAAATATAACGCTGATTTTTATTATTTGATCTCTAAATTAATCATAAAAGGGGTTTAAAAGAAAAAGAGAATTATGTTAAGACTCCTCAAAATTCTGAATCTTATATTTTTATACCTAACTTTTCCCTTCCTTTTATATAATAACAGTTCAGTGCAGGCTTAAGTAGTTACAGAATCATTGATAGAAGCATTTTTAAAGATTTTTTTAAAAAGTATTTAGTTTTCTGAAACTCGTGGTACAACTGTCATAACCAGCATTTTCCTTCCTCTCATTAAAGAAACCTTTTTTTATTTCTTTATCTGCCAAAGAGATCTATAGAAGGTCCACATTTACTGTTCAGGATAGCCATCGAATACAAGTCATTACCCATTCTTATGACATTGGCTACATTATGGCAAGGACTAAAATTTTGCACCAGCATAATAAAAAATCAAATAGAAATCATTTCACATCTAAGACATCAAAGTATTTTGAACATTTGTATGTAACTAATTTTTTTTTTTACTTGCACTACTTGTTTGCTTCTTCTATTTGCACCTTGTTTCAAAGGTCTCAATCAAATCAAAATGATTGTGCTATGTGGACCTTACAGAAGTTGTAATCAATGCAAATTTTTTTTAAAAAATTCCATCACGTTATAAAAAAATGCAAAATAAACTTACTTTATTTAAAATTAGATGAGACTCTAAAACTTCATAATTATTAAGACATTATGTTGCAGTCACAAATGTAATAGAAGATCACTTAAAATATCAATTACATAGTAGAAGAGGCGAAGAAATTTTGAAGAGTCACAAAATCACTTGATAATCCAAATATCTCTTTATTACTTATTGATTGTCCTATGGCTTGGCACATCATAATGAGGCTAATCTGCACACCAACAATTTTGATCATGACGCATTACATTTTTAACAGAAGCAACCAAGCAATAAATATCCTTTAGCTAGTAAGCGTAGGCAGAGAAAGAGGGGGTAGTTGGATTGCAATCGTATTTATAGGAAAATTTTTCATTTATCTGGTTGTCTTAAACTTATGGGGCAATGCAGAAGTTTAAGATGACATAATGCGGAATTAGTTTTCAGATGTGACACAGTTTCAAAAAAGTTATTACTAGAGATGAAGTACCCAAATAAAAAATGAGCAATTAAGAGAGCATGATGCCTCCCCAAACAAGAACACCGCCACCTCTATACCTGTCCCTTTCAATGATGTTCGAGGGATGATTGCGGCTTCCCCGCTCTCTCCAGATGAGTATGCAATGAGAATCGCTACTCAGACTGAATCTGCTCTCATCTGTAAAGAGTACTCGTCCCCATTCATTGTCTCTCCAATTTCGGTGTTCCCGGCACCACAGAGAACGCCTTCTCCGATGGGCAGGCGTCAGAGGTACACACCGTACAGGGCGTCGCGCAAACAGACCACCACCATGCAGTCTTCTGGCCACGGTAAAACGTGATATCGGTCGTCCAGTCGCCTGTGTTGTGTGTCTAGCGATTTCTCCCGCTGTCTGCCGCCTGTTTCTTCTGGCCTGTAAGGCAAATATACCGGTCATCTGCGGGTGTGGTTCCTCGTGGACGACCACTACTAAACCCCCGGATAGCTGTTCCTGTAGTTCGAAATTGTCTCCAAAGTCATGAAACGATGCTGTGAGCAATTCCAAACTCTGCAGCCACACTTGTCACACTGGGGCCTTCCTCCAACTTCCCAATGATTCGACCTCGGGTAAAAGCATCCAGATGTCGTCTAACAGATTGGTTATTTGCCATTTCTCGCTGAGGCAGCAACTCGGTGTGATTTTAAGTGCTATACGGCATGCAATCTCTTTGCCAGAAATACTGATCTTACACCGACAACATGCTTTATACTACTCAGACATTCCCCCATTACATCTACTTGCATATCTGCGCATGTGCTACCATACATCACCTTACTTAATCTCCTGATTGGTCTTTATGTCCGCTCTGCCTCTTCGTTCAGCTGATATGCTAATTTTTCGACTTCGTCCTTAATTTTGCACACCAGTGTATATTAAATAGGTTACAACCTCTGGAACTCTACACAAAGTTATGATACTAACTGCATCAAACAGAGCCTGACTAAATTTCAACACTTGCCAACCGTGCCTACAGGTTTGTTCGAATCAGCATGTCTTTCTCTGGACAATCAGCAGCGGTGACAACATTCAATCTTTTGTTATTAACCATGCTGGTTATGATCTTACTTCTCATTTTAACCTATGTTACATGACATAAAATCTAATACCTGCTATTTACTAAACCTCTAGACTGACCAAGTATGTAACAAAATAAGACAAAGAAATCAACATAAAGCTAAGTATTAGTAAAACATAAATGTCACTTATCTTCTTACAAATATGTTCAACTATTATAAGTGTAAAATATTTAATGCTACTTGATAAATTGCATAAAGTTTATTTTATTCTTATACTTATTAATAATTATGTTAATTAATTCATGTTTCGTAATAATGCATACTACTTCGGGATCTATTTTATTTTTAGGATGGTATTACAAAAGTGAAATTCAGGCATAGAATAATATATTTAATTGAATTTATTCAGTTCCCATTTGCTCATAGGTCCTTAATTTTTTCATTAATGGTCCTTAAAAGTACTTAATTTCTGTGTGCCATAATATGTACAAACCCTGACAAAAGCCACGAGTGTGACTTGTGGTAAAGAATTTGTGTCATAAACAAACGAGTCTGACTCATGGTCCCACGCCATTGAAAAAACATCGAACAAGAGCATGGAAAGTATGTACGAAACATAAGAAAAGGTGCAAAACTACATGGGAATATAAGAACTGTCGCATTGCATTACATGTACTTCATTGTTTTGAAAGATACCATTCAGTTGAAGACTACTAATTTTCATTAAATTAACTAAGTATTTATTTACAAATTGTTGTTGATTCATTATCTCCTTTGAAATAATAAATTATTTTTGTCAACTGATCAATTGATTATGATTGCACCATAGACGTCTTAAAATTACTGTTTGTACCTAAACGTTGTTTATTATTTCACAATTCCTTTCATTACACTGAAATACATATGTCATGAAAAGTATACATTTTGCGCCAGTTCGGGTACACGGCTGAACAGTTGAATAGCACAGTGCACTACCGACTTTCTTGCTTACTATAGCTCATGCAATTGGCAGATATCGTGTAGGCCAAGGGGTTAATAACTTTTGAATTCAAACCATGGTCTAATAAATGAAAGTTCAGGATTAAATTAGTTATAGTAGCCCTTTGTTTGAAGTTTTATGATATTTAATTTTTTGCAGATGATTTAAAATGCTCTGTTGCAGTCCAGGTTTTTTTCCCCCTTTCTAGGTATCCGTACTATTTTAGCTACTTCTAGTGTTAACGATGTCGTAACTACTGACAGGAGTGGGACCAATATTGTGAGTGGACATTTTGATAAAAAAATAAGATTTTGGGACATGAGATCTGAATCTAGTACAAATGAAATACTTTTGCAGGGAAGAATAACATCTCTGGATTTATCTGTTGGTAATTTTTTTTCATGCTCTTCAGTGTGTTTATATACTAAATTTTTTATTTAGACTTTTAAATCGTTGATTAAATTATTTTATTACTTCAGATGTATATTGATGTCCATTAAAATGTAACACTGTGAAGGAGTAGAACTATTAAAGCCATGTCATTACATACATAACATTTGTTATCAGGGTTCAGTTATGAACTTACAGCATGTAAAGAAGTCAGTGTCTGATGTAACCACATATGTGAGTGTAAATGCTATTTTGTTGCGTACAACAAAAAAGAGATATTGGATATGTATTTTGTTTACTTTGTAGAGTTCCTCACTTTGGAATTCTAAGTAACTGTTGGAAGTGAAGAATCTAAGAACTGATAAGCGAATAATCGCTTGAGTTCGGTGACAAGAAACAAGATAGAATCCTTTATTATTCTAATAAGATTTAACAAAACTCCACCTGGGAGTGTACAAGCAAAGCACGCACTTGGACTTGAACTTAAAAGACTAAGAATTAAACTGATATTAAGATTAAGTAAAGAAGTACAGCCGAAGCTGTTAAGGTTCAAATCGAGTTGTCCCCTTAACTTATTTGACTACGAAGCTTCGCAAGGGCCTGAGTACGGCCGAGCGTAATAACAGCTTTGAGAGAGAGACAGCTTTGAGGTTTAAATACTGCTCCTCCTCATTAAATATTCAACAAGATTCCAAAACTACGTTATGGCCGGAAGTAGTAAGTTGAAGTTACGAATTTGACAGGGAAGGAACTTTAACTTAAAATTTAACTGTTAATAAAATTAACATAATCCTTACAACTTAAGTCTGCACATTTTTTATTCATTTGCCGAAATTCATCCTTTGTATTAGTAGGTGGTTTTTAATGTGGCAGCTGCACTGTCATATTTAATGAGTGACACATGTTTGAATAAGTAAGCTAAAAACGAAGTGGAACATGGTGACCATTGAAGACTACTATGTTCATTCCATGAAGCTCTGTCATGTGGCTGCCATTTTAGATTTTGAAAAAAGCACTGCATTTAATAGTGAAACTTGAATTTGACATTTTACTTTTATTATGTTGAATTATGGACTGTTAAGCATTTTGCTAAGGTTTGCATTTACAGTGCATTTTTCACTGTAAATGGCCACTGAAAATTTTTTAAATATAAAAATTTTAAATTGTCACCAAAGTACGCTTGCCGATAATTAAAATTCCTTAGTTGCTGAAGTGGAGATAAAATACACTGAAAATTAACTCTATGATTTGCTATTGCTTAGACGAGTGGTTCTCAACCTTTTGACTAATGCATACCTTCTAAACAAAAATTGAAAACCTTTAGTACCACCACCATAACTCTTGAACAAAGCTCAGATCCCATAAATTTACGAGTGTTATAGAAAACCTCAATCAGGATGTTGGGGTTTTGATTTTTGAATTTAATCGTTAAAAATACTTTGCTTCTTTGCATACCACCTATTTTTCTTTTGCGTACCACCAGTGGTACGTGTACCACCGGTTGAGAGTCCGTGGCTTGGACTATATATTCCCATAGCATTTGTCTTGTGAATGCTCCTGTGATGCTTAACACTTAATGAGTGCTATATTCTTATTATTTCAATTATAGTGTGAAGGCAACCTAACATACATGCTCACATGATATGTGGTATAACATTGCCATTGAGAGCCTTCATATCAGTAACTTCATCCATCCTCTACCGACTGACTCCATATTTGAATCTTCATGACTACATTCCATCAAAATGATTTCTTGGAAGGATTGAGTAAAGTCTTGATAGGTGTGGCGACTCTGTAAACATGTGTTGTACTTGCCAACCGTGCGCCGTTATCACTAACTGTAACCGAAGGTGATTTCGTCGACACATAGTCACGTCTTGTCGTCGGTGAGGTTGGTCACTCGCTTTCCTCCAACGTGATTGTCTGTCGACTGTAGTAATTAAGTTTTAATATTGTGATGTGATTAAATGTTTTTGTTATCAAAAATTGGCTCTTATGGCATGTTATGAATTTATCCTTAAAAGCACTGGCAAATTCCAATACGCATAGTTTGTTGTTGCACACAGCTGCAACCACTTGCAACAAATGGTGACTTCAGGACGGTGAGGCTTAAGCCAAATGAATCGTCGAAATTTATAGTACAGCAGAAATTTTGTGCTTAAACAAGACCTTGTAATAATGTGCGAAATGCAGCTGAACCAATATTTTTTACATATGTGTACTGGATTACGTATCGTGTCTATTGGATCGTGCATCAGTTTCATCATATTACAGCCACGTGGATTACATTCTTGTGATCATCTTTCAGACATGCGGATTACCTTCATCTTCCATTAGTGATAGTGTTCCAACATCAAGCGAGTGGATAATTTCTGTACATCAAGGTGATATTTTCTACCTTTTATTCCGCACATGGATTCGTATGTATTCGTCAAGCGGGTGAGTTTTTTCCTCTATTTCTTATGTTCTAGATCATTAGAACCCAGGTCCTAACATTAATTATTTTGTGTTTCTTCACGTGTACTGCAACAGTATTCTTGAACTATATCTTTTTCTTTTTTTCTTTTTTTTTTTTTTTTTTGTTATATGTATTTATTCATATTTATTATGGCTACTAGCGATCATCTAGCCACTGATGACAAACAAATGGCTCGTGTTGCTGTGAAACCTGCCCCATTTTGCCGTAGTGACCCCAACCTTTGGTTTTTTTCAATTAGATGCCCAATTCAAGCTCGGGGGTATAACACACGACGACACGAAATTTTATACTGCAATTTCTGCCCTCGACACTGATGTTCTTCAGTCAGTACGCGAGATTGTTCTGAAACCCCCCACGGATAATAAATATGAGGAATTGAAAAATAAATTAATTTCAGTTTATGAGGAGTCTGAAAACACCAAACTAAAGCAGTTATTACAAGATTTGCAACTTGGTGATATGCACCCATCCCAGTTATTGTCAAAAATGCAGGAACTTGCGGGTGACAATTTTAAGTCCAATGTTTTACAATCATTGTCGCTCAATCGTCTCCCGAACAATATCCAAGCTATTCTTGCCTCCAGTAACGAGAACCTACCCCAACTGGCCCAAATGGGAGACAAAATTCATGATGTTCTCCAACCACAAGCAATCAGTCAAGTTCAGCATCCCAGTGTTGATATTTCATCTCTTCAACAAATCCAGGAATTATCATTACAGGTCGCAGCCTTACAGACACGATCTCAGTATCATCCGCGTGGTAGATCAAAGTCCCGGAACCGAAATAATAGGGAATACCAATGTGCTCATTCTGGTACTCAATCAGACATTTGTTTCTATCACAGCCGATTCGGTGATAAAGCACACAAGTGTACACCTCCATGCAAATTGAAGGGGCCGTCACTTGGAGCCATGAGTGACAACGACCCGTGCATTAGTCGATTGTTGGTAACAGATAAACCATCAGGCAGACATTTTCTTGTTGATACAGGTACTGACATTTTTGTTGTACCTCCTTCTTTTGCCGAATCCAAACGGCTGCCTGGAAAATTTAACTTATTTGCAGCTAACGGGTCAAAAATTGCAACATATGGAGAAATATTAATGTCTTTGGATCTAGGATTGCATCGCAAATTTCAATGGCCATTTGTCATCGCTGCGGTTTCCCACCCAATAATTGGGGCAGACTTTCTGCAAAAAATTTTTCTGTTGGTCGACATTAAAAATCGACGCTTACTTGACTCCATCACACAATTGTTCGCGGCAGGTAGCATTGGAAATGCCACTAATTTTGGAATTAAATTAATTTCTGGTAATTCTCCTTTCCACAAACTACTTGAGCAATACCCTAACGTCATCCGCTCAGTAACTGGCAAACCGACTGCTGACCACGGTATTGTACATGTCATAGAGACTACTGGACCACCAATCTTTGCCAAAGCATGGCAGTTGCCTCCAGAGAAATTAAAGGCTGCAAAAGAAAAATTTAAATACATGCTTGAGCAAGGAATCTGTCGGCCATCTAAAAGTTCATGGGCCACTCCACTCCACATGTTCCCTAAGAAAAACGGCGACTGACGTCCTTGTGGGGATTATCGACGTCTTAATTCAGTTACTTTGACTGATAGATATCCGGTTCCTCATATTCAGGACTGCATGCAAGTCTTGGAAGGCAAAAATATTTTTTCTGCGTTAGATTTGACTCGTGCTTTCCATCAAATCCCTGTCAATCCACCAAAAACTGCTGTAATAACACCTTTGGGATTATTCAAATTTCCTGTCATGACTTTCGGGTTATGTAACGCTGCGCAAACGTTTCAGC
Organism: Stegodyphus dumicola; assembly: GCF_044657685.1. Taxonomy (NCBI): domain Eukaryota; kingdom Metazoa; phylum Arthropoda; class Arachnida; order Araneae; family Eresidae; genus Stegodyphus; species Stegodyphus dumicola. The sequence continues at coordinate 251,987,252 of NC_140780.1, forward strand.
GCTTCATTAATGAAGTCCTTCGAGATTTAGATTTTTGTGTCCCATATTTCGATGACATTCTGGTAGCCTCGACAACTGAAAACCAGCACCTTGAACATCTTTGCATAGTCCTTGGCCGATTTCAGTCTTATGGTGTAGTCATTAATCCATCAAAATGTGTTTTCGGGAAATCTAAAGTGTCATTTCTTGGTCATGAAGTTTCTTTGGAGGGCGTTCGCCCACTTAGTGACTGCAATTCAAAATTTCCCAGAGCCAAAAACTGTTCAGGAGCTGCGTCCTTTTCTGGCCATGTTAAATTTTTATCGTCGCTTTCTTCCTCATGCCACTGAAAAGCAGGCACGGAACTACTCCAAATTTCTCGCCAAAAATATTTGGCGAGAAACTCCACGCTGCCATATTGCTATCTAAATTTTTTGTCTACATTTCGAACTTTAAGCCTAAAATGTCTCCAAAAACACGGTTTTCGTGAATGCAAAAACCATGTTTTGAACACACAGTTTAAGCTAAAAATACGAAACAAAAACAAAAAATTTAGATAGCAAAACCGTGAAATTTCTAACCAAAATTATTTTACAAGAGTCCATGTACACAGCGATATGTTTTAATTTAAAAAACATCTACGAATGGCACAATCTAGGCAACGAACAAATTTACGAACTACGCACACCTCGCTTTAATAAATTAACATAACAATAAATTTCTAAGAATACCATGTACACAGCATCCTGTTTCAACTTAAAAAAACATCTACGAATTGCACAATTTAGGCAACAAACGAATTTACGAACTACGCACACCTCACTTTAATAAATTAACATAACAACAATAAATTTCAAAGAATACCATGTACACAGCGTTCTGTTTCAACTTTAAAAAACATCTAAGAATTGCACAATTCAGATGGTACGCACTAATCAACAAAATAACTAAAATAAATTTCAAACAATTCAAAAAAATAACAATAACGACAGAAATTCATACTAAAAAAAACAATGAACATTATATTCTACAAAATAAGAACAAGAATAAAATAAAATGCACTTACCATTAATGCTTTTTCGAAGAGCAGATATACCAATTTCATACCGCCACGTAATCACTAGTATCGTATTTATATGACAGCCAGACACACTATCCAGAAAATTCATACTATGGTTCACAAATAAATAAAATAACAAATAATCACAAATCCCTACTTCTATCACGCACAACCACTAAAAATAATCTCCCATAACCTTCTTTCCACACCTCCAAATACCCATTGCCCCTCAGCAGGATGACCACAAAGATATTTCCTTATGCCGAACTTCAATTCAACAACTTTCACCATTAAATCTTTTCCCCCTAGCTTCTCAGACACAAAGCATGACGGGAACCAACGAACTCCAGCGAAAGACTTTTAAATGTCAACAGGGTTGCCATACAACACGCAATCGCGCCAAAAACCAGTGCAGAACACATATCGCCACATTTGGTGAAATTAGGGCGTATATCAGAGTTGTACCGCAGGCATCTTTGCACACATATTTGGTTGGGAGTAAAAAAAAAGATACGTGGCCAATTATTTGGTCTGATGATGCCCGTACAGCCTTTGTACAATGTAAGAATGACTTAGCGTCGGCAACAGCTCTTAGCTATCCTTCTAAGCACCCTTTAGCATTAATGGTTGATGCGTCTAATACGGCCATGGGTGCGGTTTTGCAGCAACTGGTAGACGGAGCATGGAAGCCTCTGGCTTTCTTCTCGGAAAAATTTTTTGCAGCGCAATCAAAATACAGCACATACGACCGTGAACTTCTTAGTGCGTATGAGGCTGTTTGTTAAACATTTTCGTCATATGGTAGAAGGTCGTGTGTTTTCTATCTATACCGACCACAAGCCGCTAATTTTCACTTTTCAACAAAAGCCTGACAAGGCTTCTCCCAGGCAAATGCGTCATCTTGATTACATAGCGCAGTTTACAACCGATTTTAGGCATGTAGAAGGCCCTCGAAATACAGTTGCTGATGCTCTGTCCAGAATTGAAGAGGTTCAGTTGCCATCAACAACAGATTTCTCCGCCATTGCTGAATGTCAGAAACAGGACCCAGAATTGCAACATCTTTTGTCTGACAAGTCTTCTCATGAACTTAATTTAGTACCTATGCAATTAGAACCAGATCTTTCACTGTACTGCGATGTGCAAGGTAATGTGGTGCGGCCATACATTCCACTGAAATTCCGGCATGGTATTTTTAGTGACCTCCATAATTTATCCCATCCTGGCATCCGTGCTTCTCACACTTTAATTCAACAGCATTTTGTATGGCCTGGTATGCAAAAGGACATCGTTGCATGGGTGAGGTCATGTACAGACTGTCAAAAATCAAAAATTCACAGGCACACTCGAACTCCATGTCAACGCTTTGAGTTACCATCTGCTCGCTTTAGCCACGAACATATCGATTTGGTTGGACCTTTACCCCCATCACTAGGTTATACATATCTTCTTACGTGTGTCGACAGATACACACGTTGGCCAGAGGCTATTCCTATTGTAGATATGTCAGCTGACACTGTGGCAAAAACCTTTTTTTCTGTATGGATTTCACGGTTTGGGGTACCCGAGTACATTGCCACGGACCAAGGACGGCAGTTCGAATCTCAATTATTTACTGCATTAACAAAATTCTTGGGAACTAAAAAGATCCGTACATCACCGTACCACCCGAATTCCAATGGACTTGTTGAGAGGTTCGATAGCTCTCTTAAACAGGCCATTAGATGCCATACTGCTATTCACTGGGTTGATGTCCTTCCTACTGTATTGTTAGGACTCAGAACAGTTATCAAAGAGGACCTGGGTTCTTCAAGTGCTGAAATGGTTTATGGTACCAATTTACGTTTACCGGGAGATTTTATAAATCCCACAAAAAACTCACCTAATGTCCAGCCCCACGCATTCCTCAAACAATTGCGTGAAACCATGGCTGCATTATACCCTAAGCCCACAAGCATACATTCTTCAAGACCTGTGTTTGTTCCTAAAGAACTCGCTACATCCTCACATGTGTTCTTATGGTATGATGCATCAAAAAAGTTCTTGGAGCCTACCTATACAGGCCCACACCTAATTCTAAGTCGCACATCCAAGAACTAGCGGATACTAATCGGCGACAAAGAGACAGTGGTGAGCCTTGATCGTCTCAAACCAGCCTTTAACTTAGCACCACAATCTGTCTAGACTGGTACATCAGTTCCACCTCCTTCAAAGGCACCTTCATCTATTGGATCTACACCAACATCTGCTACTACATTACTTCCTGTGCCTGGATCCCAGAAAACAAATGCTCCTCAGTATACACGTTCCAGAAGTAGAGTCCGATTTAACCCTCGGTACTTTTAATTCGTTGCCACTGGAGGGGGAGTAGTGTGGCGACTCTGTAAACATGTGTTGTACTCACCAACCGTGCGCCATTATCACTAACTGTAACCGAAGGTGATTTCTGCGACACACTGTCACGTCTCGTCGTCGGTGCGGTTGGTCGCTCGCTTTGCTCCAACGTGATTGTCTGTCGACTGTAGTAATTAAGTTTTAATATTGTGATGTGATTAAATGTTTTTGTTATCAAAAATTGGCTCTTATGGCATGTTATGAATTCATCCTTAAAAGCACTGGCAAATTCCAATACGCATAGTTTGTTGTTGCACACAGCCGCAGCCACGTCCAACAATAGGCAATTTGTTCCTACCATGACACTTGGGAACCTGTTTGTATGCTAAATCCTCTGATGATGCAGAACTTATGTAATATGTATGAAAGAATGCATAAATACAATTTCAGTACTTGAAAAAAATAGTTCTGCAATTTCTCATATGATATTGCCTTTAGAGGATGTTACCAGCACAATTTGATTGCATGCTCAGCTGCAAATCATTTATAGGTTAATCAGAACGTTCTGGTAAAAATTCATTTGATTTAGCCGTAAAGCATTTATTAAGGTGCTGTTTAACAGTCTCCAAAGAAGTGAGCTCCAAGTCCGTTCAGAGAATTTTGAAGCAACCTCGGAAGATGAAAATCCAAGGGAGCAATGTCTGGTTAATATCGAGGTCACAAAACATCCCGCCGGCAATCAGTAAGCCTTTGTATGGTATTCATCAAAATATGGGGCTGAACTTTCTCATGATGAACAACACCTTGACAGTTGGTCAGTTATGGATGCTTTGCTTCCATTTCTACTTTAGAGAATTTTCTTGCAGTATTATTCTATAATATTCACTTCTTCTCTCCAGTAATGCACCATTTAAAAAGGACTGCTTCTTGATTTCTTAGCACAGAATCACATGTCAAAATGACAGCAAACATATTCTCCATATATATATAATAAGTTCCTATACATCATAGAACTTACATACCTGCTATTCATCAAATGATTATGTACTGTACTTTTAAGAATAGTTGGTCTGTCTGATAATTCCTGAAATGTATAACATGGATTTTCAGCAATAGCTTCTTTTAACAGGTCCTTGTTTACAGAGGATTGTCATCCAGAGCAGGCATCATCTTCGACGCTGAAATTTCTGTGCTGTAACTTTTAAACCTTTTCAAACTGTGGCATTAGAAACAGCACTTTGTTAGTTACAGCACAAGTATTACGAGCAGTCTGACTAGCAGTTTTTCTTTTTTAACCCTCTGGCTGCTCATCCCGCCATTTCCACGGGCAACTCAAATGTAGCAAAATCTGCTGATCCCGTGATTTCCGCGGGCATGTGTTTTTCTTCCTTTATTGAGGAGTGCATCCCGTTTTTTCCACATTTAACCACTGAAATAAATTATATACAGTATTAAACTTTTAGTTTATGCTTTGGCCAACAGATATTTATTCTCCACTAAATTGCAGCATTTGAAGAAACATGGCATTATCGTGCCTCAAACTCCACTTTTTGCCGCCTTTTTCTTACAGAAATGGCTGCTAGAAAACATTCAGCGATTATCTTGATTATTTAATTAGATTTATTGATTAGATTAATAAATAGATTGATTATTAATTAGATTTATCGAATCTGGTGCAAAGGCTGTGAAATTGGACTTTACCTTGAACCCTGTTTTGAACTCTATCATACTAAACTGCATTTCTAAGATACTTTTTCCTCAGAGCTTTATATTTTCTTAAATTTAAAATATTTTACCTTTTTATATTATGCAATAAATAGAAATTAACTGCAATTCGACTGAAATTTATTTTTAAAAAAAAATTTTTTTTTTTTTTTTGGTGATAACATCTGAAATGTGGTTTTCTGGCAACTTAGTTTCTCATGATAAAAATTTATGTAAAAAATATATTCTAGAAAGGAAAAACACATTTTTCAATTCTTCAATATATATATAGAGAGAGAGAGATTTAAAATATGCAAAAAAAGAATTATGCAATTTTTGAAGCTATTTCGGTCCACAAATTGAGCAGCCAGAGGGTTAAAAATAAATTAGTGTAATATGATGAAAATGAACATTGGGGTTCTCTGCAGTGAAGCAAAATCAGCAGTTAGAAAAAAGAAAGATAAAAACACGCTTTGATTTGAAAACTGCAAAAATACTTCAATGATTATATGTTAAATGTATTATGCGTTTGAGGAATTGTGTTGTGTTATTTGAATCTTCATAAATGGATTTACTAATCCTTGCCTTTAGTTAGAATTTATATAAAGTAATAATAATTATCCAATTATTGGTCATGTTAATTTCCATATTTGAATTATTGTAATAATTTATTTATTGACCTTTTTCTATCGATTGTGGAAATGATTAAGACTGTTTAATCAAATATTCATATGGTAATGGAAAAAAAAAAAAAAACCACTGTGACAGCATATAGCACTTCTTTCCCAAAATTCAGTAATAAATTTTGAATCTCCATCATAAACTAAAATTCCATGAGCTGTATTTAATGTAGTAAATGCATGGAAGATATTTACCTCAGCCTCTTGGAAAAAGTTATATAATTAAATCATATTTACTTTGGCCTGTGCCATTTACTATTTCGTTATTAAATTTTATGCACAGTTACCACTAAAAAGGGACATATTGCTTGTACAAGAGATAACATTTTACTATTATTAGAGTTTTTTCCCCCTTTACATCATGGCTAATACTATAAAAATTAAATGTTATACAGTCAAAAGTTGTTAATCCGAACTCGTCGGGACTTCGGCGATTCCGGATTATAGATCATCAGTTTAAATCTGGTAAGATGGCATACAGAAATTATAAAATTAAAAATATGAAACCGTAATTTATGAAATAAAGAACAATTATGATCTAAAGGGTATCAAAATTTACAAAGAAAAAAAAAAAACCTTAATATTTATTTGTTTACTTTATTAAACATTTCTTTCAATGTAAGTTCTTTAAGTTGCTTCATTTTATGTGATAATACTTTCTCTTTAATTCTACAAACAGACATAATTTCTTCTTCAGTTACAGAGTTCTGCTGTTCACGTCCTATAATTGCTATGTCAAGAATACCGACTAATTTGTCAATCGAAATTTTTTCGTTTTAAATAACCTCTGTGTCAATTTCTTCACTATCGGAAGCGAATTATAATAACGAGGAATTTGATTTAAATCATATGAAAGACGAAGTACATCGAGATGAAGTACTACATTTAGTAAGGAATTAAAAGCCAAATAAAATATAAACATCTGCCCTGAAGATAAGGATAGTGCTGACAGATCAACTTACAGTTCATTGCGCGCCGCGACTTCCCCCGCGCAGAACAGCGTGAAATTGATAAACAGATTTCGGAATGGTTAGAGAAATAAAACCTTTATCCATTTTTTGCAGCAATTCCACTTTTTGTTTAATGAATTTCAAAACATACTTTCGCTTTGTAGATCCTTTACATATTAGTAAATATATATCGGAAATTCTGTTTGACATAATCGAAAGTTCAAGCTTACTTTTATAAAATTGCTCTAACAGTCTTCAAAAAATAATAAACCGTATTCAATTCGAAGATTAAGGAGCAACGCAATCTGCAACATTAACTGAATTAGATAATTTTAGCTTAGCTTAGCTTATACCGTCTGTTATACATTAAACGCGCATGCATAAACGTATTATGCGCATGCATATTTGCAGCCGTAAAAGTCTTACATCAACGTGACGCATGCGCAGAAAGTTAATAGCTTTGAGGTCCGGATTATAGATCATTCCGGATTATGGGTGTCCGAATTAACGACTTTTGACTGTAGTAAAAAATAAAAAGGGTTGTGAAAGTAATTGTTGGATTAAGTTGGATGGAATTAAAAGATTAAACAGGCCGAAAATAAAGTGAAAATTGGAAGACATAAGGATGCAGTGGAAAATGATATACTTTGATTCAGTTAAAGTATGTTTATGAATTTGAATTGCAATTAAGATTGTGAAATGGGAAACTAATTGCTCGCTGAAAGGTCTGAGTTCATTTAAAGGCAATTTCAAGTTGGATAAATAATCTGATAAAAACTCTTAACTTGTTTTGGTGGCTGAATGAAAAAAATAAAGGAAGATAATGTAAAAATGACCGATAACAAATTGTTGTCTTAAAATTTAATATAATTTAGCAGCTAGGAATAGTGTATGTAACAGGGTTGCCACGCTACCTGGAAAACCAGAAAAAGTCAGGAAATTCAGAAATTGACCAAAAAATTCAGGGAAAAGTCAGGGAATTTAAGTGTTTTAGTCAAAATCTGGAAAAGTCAGGGAATTTCATACAACGATCCCGCCAAAAAAGGCGAGTTTTGCGCCGATGTCGGAAGAGATCACTTTTTTGGCAAATTGTGTATCACGTGAGTGTCATTTGGGCAGCTGGCATAGAGCCAATTTTCGCAGCTCCAATTTGATTGTCTTTTTAGAAAGGCAAAGCAAGTTTCCCGCAACTTTTGGTTTCCAGTAACCTCGAGAATCACATGTGCAGTGCATGAACTAAAGAAAGTACCTATTCTCGTATAAAACAAAATGGGTTTAATCCTAGAATACGGTACCGTGAAGGTTAGAATTAAAAAAATATGTATTGTTAAGAAGGAAAACTTCTCTGCAACAGACGTGGCTCGGTTCCATCATAGCGAGAAACAGCTGTGCATGCGCGATATATCTGTCACCAAAGATCGAAACCGGTGTCGAAGTTCGAAGGTCACGTTATCAAGAGTTCATAAAATGAATATCGTTTAAAATGTCTTTAAACTCTAAAGGAAAAGAAAATATTTTTGGCGCAAATAAATTAATTCATGGATTAGTTGTTTTGAGGGGGGAAAAAATCTACGAAAATCCGTTTTTAAAATTATTGCGAAAAATCCAAGAAAAAACATTCTTTGATAAAACGTTTCTTCTTGGATTTTTCACAATAATTTAAAAATGGATTTTCTTAGTTTTCTTTTTTGTCAAAGAACATTTCTTAACACGTGTTTCTCAATTTCCTGTACACATAGCAGAGAGGGAAATTCTGGCCATTCCGTCGTCAAATCCCTTGGCAAATTTTCCCTCTGCTTTTTACATCGACGTTCTTTGGTCAGAATAATCTCCATGTATGGTACAGTGGGATTTGGCGAGATGATTGATGAGCAGTAAACGGGTCATTTTGTTCTTGGCGACAATTTTCAAAACCATGCGAAGGCCGTATCGTATACTAGGATTTTACTGCAAAATCTTTTTTTTTTTTTTTTTCTTTTCTTTTTAATAAATACCTTGTCATTTTGCAGTAAAATAAAAAAATAGTTATCAATCATCTAGGATAACCATATATAACTATTAATTCTAGCAGTATGATGACGTCACGAAATTTAATGCACATATTTTTTCCTTATGTATGCTGCGAAATAAATATAAAATACCTCAATTTAGTAAAAAAATATCATTAAATGGATTTCTTTCTTTCGTTTAGCTGCAGAATGTCTGCAAAAAAAGCCTTATTTTATTCCAGATTGAGCAGATTCTAATTTCAATCTTCAGTGGAGAAAACAACTCCTATTATATTTATATTTGTGTTTTCAAGTGTTAAGGTGCCTTTTAAGAATACACCTCACACAAATTAAATTTACCTAAAATCAAACCTAACTTTTAGCATTGCGTTGTGATTTATAAGAACCGGATTATCCTGGTGTTGAACTGGGTATGATCATGAGTAATAATTAAATAAAACGTACAGTTGTTATCCAATGTATATATCTTAAATTAAGTTTTTTAAGTGGAAAAGTAAACAAAATTATCAAACAAAGTGTACCAAGAATAATTAAGAATAAATGTCCTCTGATATTTATTGAATAATTAAGTGAATTTGCTACACGTTACAAGTAATACCATAATTAATTTACCTCTTAGCACAGCCAATGTACATTACGCGGATAGACTGGAATTTTCTCGAAACATACCTGGAAAACCTGGAAAAGTCAGGGAATTTCATTCTCTTCTTTGAGTGGCAACCCTGATGTAATTCTAAATTAAGGTACAATTTTGAAGTTTCATGCTGCATTAGGAAAAATAACTGAAAAATTTCAAATTTTCAACGTGGATTAACTTGATCTTTATTGAAGGTATGGCATGTTTTGAAAAAGGTGAATTACACAAGTGTACTTTTATTTGGAGTTCTGAGGTTGATTTTAGATTAAAACTTATCAAACTGAAAACTTTCACATTGGTTTTTGCACACAAACTGTTAGGGGCTATGTTTTTGCGCTGTTTAAAATTTGGCAAAACAGCAAACTTGGTTTGACATACATTTTGAAACTCTGAATTTCAAGGGTAATCTTAGTTCAGTAGGAAATTTTACCTCTAAAGAAAAAGGACCTGTGTCTGATTGCTCCAAAAATTTACAGTATCATTCAAAATCTGTGCATACTAAGTGCTTTTTTTTGTTTAATTTTTAAAATTTACATTGGTATGTTTCTCTTGTAATTTTATTTGTTCTGATATTTCTCTTGTAAACTGGTTTTATCATTTAAAAAAATGTTCAGCTCTTTCCTCCATTCTTCATACTGAAAGTTACAAGCTGCATGTTTCTACTAATCAGCCATAATATAAGATGATCCTTTGACAAATTGGTTTTAGTTGTTACGATCCTTTGACATCATCGCAACAACTAAAACCAATTTTCTTGTGCCTGGCAGTTTCTAGAAAAGTTGTACAGTATAAAGTCTGTAATCCGGACTCGTCGGGACTTCAGCGATTCCGGATTAGGGGTTTTTCCAGATTATAGATCATCAATTTAAATCTGGTAAGATGGCATGTAGAAATTATACAATTAAAAATATGAAACTGTAATGTTTGAAATAAAGAGCAATTATGATATAGAGGGTATCAAAATTTACAAAAAAAAAAAAAAAAAAAAAGGCTTAATATTTATTTGTTTACTTTATTAAACATTTATTTCAATGTAAGTTGGTTAAGTAGCTTCAATTTCTGTGCTTATACTCTCTCTTTAATTCTATAAACAGACCAGTTACACTGTTGAAGTCCTGTAATTGCTGTGTCGAGAATACCGACTAACTTGTCAATGGAAATTTTTTCATTTTCAATAACCTCTCTGTCACTTTCTTCACTATCAGAAGCGCGCATGGGTAAACGCTTTACGAGCATGTGTAGCGGACGCACGCGTTTGACGCGCATGCGTTAGCGCTTTATGCGCATGCAATTTAATTATTTCTTGGTTTAATGCCATAAGAGTTGGAAACATTTTAATATTTTTCCCTTTTAATTGCATCTGCATGAGATGGATAAACAGCAACATCTTTTATTAATTTATTTCTTCCTGATGTTTTTTAATCAAATTCGGTTACCCCTTTCATTGTAATGTCAGATATCATTCAACTGAAATTTATCAGGGTCATGCTGATAAGCTTGGTAAGTACTGGATAAGATTGGTAAGTAGTGGAATAACAACCTCGTTCAGAATTAGTTAAGAATGGGAAAAAAATAATGGTAAAAATTTCTTTTTACATTATGTTTCTACTTTTCATAGATTCCAAGAAAAGGTGTGGAATTCACCAGGAGAAATACTTTTTGAAAATCATCCTTTCATTACCACTGATTTTACAATTCTTCACATATTTCATATTTCCTCAGGTTCGTAATTTAATCTTTCTTAATTCTATATTTTCTCAAAGAACTTTTTTTCGTTTATACTTTCTGGTCTTTAGTCTGAAAAGGGTTGAACTTCAGCAAAATTTTCAATCGCTTATTTTTTATGTTATCATTAATGTTCAGTACTGCAGGTTGAAAGACAGTGTCTCATTTCAAAGATCAAGGATTTCCTTCTGAAATTCACCTTTGTATTATTACTTCTGTTTTAAAATCTATAAAACACTGTAAGCTTCTTAGAATTCCTGCCTTTATCAGTGTGAATTTGCTACTTCGTTTTTCAGAAGAACTATGTCATTGCAGATGTTTCTGTTCATATTTTTTCTGTCATTCACATGAAAGGCAAATTAAAAAAAAAAAAAAGTCTGCACTTCACACAGTCTGCTGTTTCAGAGCATTCTTAGATTATCTGTTAAGACAGGAAGAAATTCAACTGTGTACAATCTCAGGCTACCTTATTCAGCAATGAAATGGCCATTCCAGCATTAATTCATAATTCCAGCATTCATTACGATTTAAAAATTATTGGAATTAACGTGCTTGCTCACATAGTCTGTCAGCTTAAGAAAGAACTTCAGACTGTGTCAGCCTCAAAGGGTACAAGTTTCATTCATTATTTGAGCGAGCACTGGACAGTTACATTACAAAATATCCAGGCTAGTATGATGACATGTAGAAATTATGAAAGTGAAAAAGTAATGATTTATGAAATAAAGAAACATTTATGACTTTAAGGGAATTGACATTTATAAAAAAATGCTTAATAATTATTTGTTTGCTTTATTAAACATTTCCTTCAATGTAATTTGTTTAAGTTGCTTCATTTCCCCTTTCCATAACACTTTCTAATTCTATGGATAGACTTAGTTTCTTGTTCAGTTACATAGTTCCATTGTTAAATTGGAAAGGTCTTGTAATTGACATATCGAGAATCCCCACTAAATTGTAAGTCGTAATTTTTTTGTTCTCAACAATTTCTTTGTCACTTTTACTATCAGTAGTGATATTTTCTGGATTTAGAACCATATTACATATTTTGCAATCCTTTAGTTGATTGATGATTGTGCCATTGGCCTTGCAATGAAGAATTTGTTATATTATCTTTGTTTATTACAACTTATTCATATTTTGTCACAAATTCCATTAATTGAAAAAATTTGTTTTCTGTTTTTTTTTTTTTTTTTTTTTTTTTTTTAATTCTTTTAAATTTCTCCTCAACACTTTGCAGTACAGTTAGCTGAAATCTTTAATCATCACCAAACATAATGGCAACACAAAAGATTTCCATACACTTTAGTAATTAATTACTTTTTTTTTAATTGTTTAGACTTTGCTGCATGAGTCATTTCTCAAACTGCCATTTGTTGAAAGTCATCTGTAATGATAACAAAAAATAATAATAATGATTCTCCAGGTTTGTACAGGGATATAAATTATTCAGTAATGTAATTCAGTGATGTGTCAATGTAGAATGTTTTGGTTTGAGATTTATGACAAGCAAAAAAGGCTCTGCAGAGCCAAGTTATTGATTATACAGATTGATGCTTATAAAGGATTGTTTCTTCAATATGGAGGTATTTAATGCTGAAGTGAATTAAGAATCTTGACTCTCCTAATTTTTTTTATCATGAAAAGTCAAATACCTAAAATGTACAAAAAACATTTCTAGCAAACAAAGGTTGCTGGTGGTCCAAAAGTTCTGATTTTTTACCATTCCAGATATTGAACGTACGGGATTTCGGATTTTGTACTGTATTTGTAATTAGTAACAGTGGAAATCTACTACATAATGATTTGCATTCTATTTACTTCAGGTGATTTAAAAATGTTTTTGCAAAATAAGTGTAACTTATGCTAGTTATAAATATATATGTGACTCATTGTTACTAGAGGGCAGTGATTTCTGCAACTCTCTATCAGTTATGTCGATACTCTCTGAAGACGGAATAAAAAACTATTCCATGTGGAACCTAATAACTCTAATATCGTTGCTTTTTTAAAGCAGCGGTATTTATAATAAAATTATACAAGGTAGGGAAATTTTTTATTGAGAAATTGTTTATTAATATGATGCATTGTTTATTAGTATGATGCAGATTGAATTTTTGCTCTATCACCTACATTTTAATGAAAGAGTTCTGTATTTGCTAATAATCAATCCTGTAATGAATGCAACAGATAATTACAGAAATTTTTATTGTAATAGTAGGTTTTATTTGTTTAAAAGTAACATTATGAGGGAAAAATATTGCATCTTATATACTCAGCGGATTCAAAAAAAATTAACTTCATGTATTCTATTTTACTGTTAAAATAGATATTCTAAACTTCAAGAATACATTCATTTATAAAAATCATTCATTTATTTAATATATTTCTGTTGTTAAGTTGCATATTTTAAATTCATTTTGTATTTAATTTTTCTAGATGGTTTTTCTCTACTAAGCTGTGTACGAGATGATTCATTAAAACTGATTGATTTCAGAATGAATAATGTTGTACGTACCTTTAGGTATGTACATTTGAATTTGCTGTTTCTCTATTTTTCACACATAACTTCATGCCTTAAATTTTATTTATATATTTTTTCCAATTTCCTGTAGAATAGATGGCTTGTGCTTTGATTGCAGTTGTTTTAATGTATCCTTTCTACTCGTCTTTGCTAGCAATAACACTTTAAAGTTTTTTTTTTTAATTTGTTGAACATGAGTTTTCTTCCTTTCTAGTGTGTGTTCTTACATTGCAAAGCATTATAGTAACAAAACTATGAAACATCAGCCATTCTATAGTCTTCCTATTATTATCTAGTAATTATTATGTACCATTTAAGATTATGAAATATTTTTAACACATATAAATATTTTTGAGAGAAGTGCAGCAAACTGAATTTTATTGGCCTATTTGATTATGGCAAACCACTTTAAGGCTATCTGCCTAAGGAGAAGGATGCATTCATGGAGAACTTTCTGAAGGAAACTAGCTCATATACACAATATGCATGGGAAAAACCACAAAAATGCCCATGCAGCAAGCCTCTTCAACAGGATTCAAATAGTAGATTGAATTACTAGTGTTCAGCGACTTTTTACTCCTTGGCTGCCGATGAGCTCAAACTGAATTTTGAAACTAGGCAAAATTCACTCTGTGTGCATTTAAAGGTAGTCAAGGGCTGATCCCTCTGTTTTGAGAAGCAAAAATATTTTGTGCAATTTTGCTGGAAATATGCATTTAATTATATGAAATGAATATTTTCTGTTTTTATAAAAATTGCCCAAATTTAACTTCCAAGTGTTCTTTAACCCTTTGATGCGCGCAATATTATTTTTATAATTTTTTTAACTAAAAATTCTAGAAATTGAATATTATGATCCTAGACACAAATAATATATGAATTTAAAAAAATCTACTCTTGCCCATTGTTTTGTGGGTGGTGTTCGCACTGTGAAACCACAGCGCATCTAGGACTTTGAAACTTAGCTAGGTAGTAGGAATAAAAAAACTTACCTTTTTCTGTGCGCGTTTCCAATAAATGACGAAATTTACGAATTTTTTTTAAAAAAAGCATGTAAAAATTGCATAATATATATTTTTTACATTATTTTACAAACTAAATCGTCAGAAAAAATTTAAAAATAAACATTTTTGTAATTTTTCTATAGCAGTGAAAGTATAAGTATCTACATAATAAGGACGTTTGACTACATGGATTAAAAAACTCAGTAAAATAAGAATAAAAAAAGACTCAGTTTTTTTTTTTTTTTTTTTTTTTTTTATTTCAATGAACAAATATATTTTGTGACACTGTTCAAAGCATGTTTTGTCTATTTGGTACATGCATAGACCCACATTGCACGTTTCGCACATGTATCTTCTATGATGTTTCTTCCTTGTGCTACAAAATGTACACTGATTGGATCTAAATTCACTGGTATATGTCCAGCGTTATTTAGTTTCTGTTCACCTGGCACATGAAGTCTGTGGTTTTTTTAAGTTAATGGGGGGAGGGGGTTGGTCTTTTTGGTTTTGGTACGGATAATTCGTTTCCCATTCATACTTATTTTATTCGTATTTCGTCTCAAAATATTCAGAAAATATTTTAAATTTAAATAAAACTTTACGCAATTTATATTTTTAATTACAGCAAAGTATATTTACATTAAATTTAAAGCACATGAAATAATTTATAAAATCACAATACTAGCTTGAGGAGCAAGTGTGCTGAGGTCAGAGAAAAATCTCTGGAAAAGAAAGACCTTTATACTGGGCAGGTTGCATGCATTGTTTAGTAATAAAATAACTCTGTAATTTCAAAACCCCTTATTTATATCTGGGTAAAAATAAACATTCCTATTTGAGAAGCAAGCAAACGCCATTGTGAAGAGCAGTGGTTTCAAGGTGCGACCACCGAGCCTCTAGAGCATTGTGGCACAATGCTCTAGTGGGGCAGTGGTCGCACCCTGAAACCACAAAGCAAATGACATACATATAGAGGTTTTGTATATACATGCAGTTTAATTATTGCTATTTTTTATTGTATATGATAGAAATCATGATGTGCGATGAATGACTTTCGAAATTTAAAGTTGTTTATATTAATAAAAGGAAGTTATTTTGTCTCATTGAAAACGAATTTGAAAAGGCGTCCGATTTGAAGTACTAAGACCTAAAACATGTATGATTCTATAGTGTGTGTTATTTAGAGGTAAAAGATCAGTAATCGATTTTCACTCAAAAATTTCGGAAGGAAGAGGAGAAAAAAATTTTAAAATTTGTGGTTTCAGGGCGCGACCACGGTGCGTCAAGGGGATAATTTCATAAAAGTGGTAGCGGCAGCGCCAAACAGGCGATACAGACTCAAAACCTCTGGAGAAAAGCGCCAATTGGCGAAACAGTAAACCTGCTTGATAACCCTATGGCTGATGGGAAAAGAAGAATTTTCCCCGGCAGTTCTGGGTAACGACTTCAGTCTGTGTGTGTGCGTCTGTGAAACAATTCGTCTTGTGCCTTCCACGTGATATGTAATTGATCTGTGTTGGGACTGTATGCTTCCTTAAGCCATCATTATGTATCTATATTACTTCTCCTTGTTAAATCTTATTCTTAATGTTAAATGCTATCTCAATTAAGATTGCTATTTTTCTAGGTAAGGTTATCTATACTTTTGTAGGCACGCATTACTCGCGCGTACCTCAAAGTTTAAAATCTGAAAGTGTTTTGTAAGAAAAAATTTTTAACCATTAAATAACTTATTGAAGAAGTCAAAAAACAAGAATCAGTGCTATACTTTTAAATTTTGCAGGACTAGTTTCGATGGTTTACGTCTAAGACCATCTCCCTCAGATGCCAAAGTGCAAATGAATGAGGTAAGATATTCTGATAAGATAAGAATGGCTGGACAGGAGTTAAGCTACTGGTGCTATCTATTGATGAAACAAGAAAACAAAAACATAATTTCCTTAAAGGCTGAACGTAAGGGTGGATTGAAATTAGTGTTGTTAACTGGAACAAGAAGATTGTTTTGAATGTCAAACACCTCTAGAAAATCTAATTCACCAATAGAAGATGGTTTTTGAATAATTATAGGTGCAGAAAAATGGAAAGGGTGATTTTCGGACCAACAGTGCTGGGCAACAGAGGACTTCTGTGTTTCCTTTTTCCTAACACACGCCTCATGTTCTTTAACACAAAATTTTAAGGCTCTCTTAGTTTGACCAATGTAAATTAAACGACAGTGGCAAGGAATCCTATAAAAACCAGGAATTCACATGCAGAATGGAGTCCTTGAGTTATGGAACTGGGAATTTTACTAATAAGAGAATAAACAACCCGAAAGTTAAATTTCTGTAAAATACACTGGGGAAATAAATTAAGAGAATTTTCATATTTGATCTACAATCTCCAGAACTACTGGACAGATTTTTAATAAAATGTGGCGTGATCATAGGTTAATATAATACAAGCAAAATAAACATTCAACAGTTATAATAGACACACATGTTCGTGACTAACACGCATGGGAGTCTGAAGATCTGAAATATTGGTTGCAGAAGACACAAAAGAAATGGGTTAATACGGAGTATGGTCCCCTCTTACAGCCATACAGATCTTGCAGCATGATGTCATACTGGAAATAAGGCAGTTTATCGGTGCCTGTGGCAATTTACCCCACTCATTCAGCAACGCTGTTTTCAGTTCCTGGATGGTTCTCGGAGAGGGGTTTTGAGTTGCAATTGCCCTCCTCAGAGCATCCCAGACAAGCTCTATAGGGCTGAGTTCTGGAGACCCGGCTAGCCAATCCATTTGGCGAATATCCTCGCTCTTGAGAAATTCGTCAACCAGAAGAGCTCTATGTGGCCTCGCGTTATCATCCTGTAAGATGAACTCTGGGCCCACTGCACCCCAGAAAAGGTGAACATATAGCTCCAAAACCTCATCCGTATACCTCACACCAGTCACGGAGCCTCTGTCAAAAACGTGGAGAGGTGTGCGGCCATCTGACATGATGTCTTCCCAGACCATTACACCGCCACCACCATAATTGTTGATTTCGTGGACATTGGAGGTCAGGTAGTGGGTGCTTGGCTCTCTCCATATGAAAGTACAGCAAGAATCGGTGTTTAGGCTAGAACGGGATTTATCAGTGAACAGAATGGTCACCTGTTGCTCCGTACTCCAATCACTATGCTGCCTGCACCATGCTAATCGGACTCTCCTGTCTGTAGACGTGAGTGGGACGCAAACAGTCCATCTTCTGGCAAACAACCCTCTCTCGTTCAATCTTTTGGAAACAGTCACCCTTGTTACACGGGCTCCTGTGGTTGCATACGGGTTCCTAGACAGCTGAAAAGCTGTAGCCCCTTTGTTATGCCTCGCTAAAAGGGACAAATACCGATCTTCTCTGGCCATTGTGGCTCTTCGATGACCTTGCCCATGCTTTCTCTCGGATCCAGTGCCCTACAACCGTTTCCATATGTTACTCATGACACTAGGCATTAAATTAAACTCTCTGCATATCTGGACTTGCGATTAGCCTGTCTCTAGCCTTCCCACAATTCGCCACCTAATTCCATCATCTAAAATGTTGGTGGTTACTTATTTTTACTGTTATGATGTGAAGTTAACCAATTGCTGCAAGATAACACCAAGAAATTCGCCCAGGTGTGCTAGTGAATGCAATTCGTCTTACCCTCCATGTGCTTATAAAGCCTGTTTTTCTGTTGACTCTGCCTACACACATGTGTACGCTTACGTATTTGCCGTACAAGATTTGCATTTTTATCTAGAAGCAGTGGTTTTTCCCTCAGTTCAGTTTTCATGCAATTCGATAAAATATGCAAATTCTTTTAATTTATTTCACCAGTGTACATGTAATTTTATAGCTAATTGATGGAAAAGGAGGAATGATAACAGAATTTTTATAATCTTCTAAAACAAGAGTGTGCATTTTGGTATGTTGAGAATTTTTTAACTGCTTGGTTAATAATGTTGGGTGAAAAGCCGCTGTCCATAGCTATTGCTTTTAAATAGTTTAGTTCTTGATCAAGAGCCAATCTGGAGGAGCAAACTTGAAATGCATGGAAAATAAAGTAATAAAATGAAGCTAACTTCTGTTTAGTACGATTACATGGTCTGAAGTGCAGTGGAAGGCAAACCGATGAAGGTTTACATTAAACAATAATACTGAAGTTGGCTGCGTTACGCGTGACCAAAATATCGAGGACTGTAAGAGAATTGGATGTCTCAAAAGTGATCTGAATAGCAGGATCGATGGAATTCATTATAAAAAGAACTTTGTTTAAATCACTTTTATTACCATCAAACTAGGTAAAAGTATGGTATACACAGCAGAACCATGCCAGAAAGTTTAAAGTTTCAAAGAATTTTGATTCATAATAATGCATGTAGTTATCAGCCAGGATGGGACTAAGAAAGCTTCACTTTTCTAATCCCTCAGTTTGCTTTTAATATTTATTTTGGAAAACAAAACACATTTGTTTCAAACAGAGTTGAGTAATGGAAATTAGCTCATCAATTTTGATGCAGGAGAAATGAAATTCACAAAGTATGATTTCTAGACATCTTAATGCACCCTCCACTGGAACATTCATGAATAATGATTTTACATTAAAAGAAACCATGACTAAATTTCTATCAGCTTTTGACTTTTTTTACAAACTAATAGAAACTAAATATTTAGCTAATGGGTATGATGCAGGGCCTAAATTGGATACAATAGGGTAGAGAGGAATACAACTGTTATGAATTTTGGGAAGAGCATGTAATCTGGCACAATTCACAACAGATGGAATAAGCAATTGTTTTGATCTAGTCAAAAGGATTTGTGAAGATTTGATTGCGATTTTTGTTTATGAGAGGTCCGAAGGTGAATTATCTTAGGAATTGGATTATATGGTCCCTAATTTAAGAGTTTAGTGACACCATTGATGTAAGCGTTCTTCTCCATGACAACTATCTGGCCACCTTTGATGGCCTTTGAAATGATAATGTACGAGTTAGAATGAGTTTCGTGCATTGTAACTCTTTCTTTCGGGTTTACTTTTTTTCCAAAGTCTTTTTGTTGAATTTCAGATTATGGGTGATAAGATGCCTAATCATTTCTTCCTGTGTGTCTGAAATTTTACTGAATTTGAAAGTTTTTGACGTTTGTGAGTCTGTGAATCCAAATCTGTAAGCTGAGAACAAACATAAAATAATGTTCAAGTGACAATTATAATATCACGTATTAACATCATTCTAGAAAGTCTGTAAGTGCTCTTTTCTGTGGAAGTAATTAGTGTTGGATGGGTATGACCATGTGATCACTTCTAGTACTTTTGGGAATAAAAAATTTCCCCACTTTCATATATTCCTTCCAATTCTTGAAAAATGAGCCTTTGATATATAAAAGGGAGCATTTTCCTGCAAACCTCAACCTCTCCCAAAAGGTTTGTTTCCCAATGAAGACGAGTTAGGTAAAATCTACCTCCAAGGCTTAATTATTGCTAAAATTAAATTTTCAAGATCAAAAGAATTGTAGGCTTTTTGATTCATTTACATTACCATTACAGTGAAACATTAAATGGGGAAGATTAATTTATTATTTTTTCATAACTTCTTTAATGATTATACAACTGTTTTAACAACTTTTAACTTCGCATACAAAAAGCTTAGATTGCCATCTTTGACTACCCTAGATTTTCATTTTTACTTTTAAGACATTTTAAATATTCCCCACCCTACACTTTTTTTCCTCGTATAAGATACCGTATTTGACGGCATATAAGACGCACTTTTTTTCCTAAATTTGGTCTCAAAAAAGTTACCTGCGTCTTATACGTGAAGGACACAGTTTTATACATCAAGGTAATTGCATTCAATAATTGTTTATTTGGCTTTTACGAAACGTGAGAACTAAAAGAAACCACGCTATTGAAACTTTTTTTTCTTGTGTGTGGCCGTCTAAATAAGGGTGCGTCTTATATGCCGTCAAATATGGTAATCAAAATTTCTCATTCTTTTGAACTCAATATATATATATAGATAGATAGATGTGAAACTGCTTTTAATGTAACTTATATTTACATCCTCTTAATAGTTAATATTACTACTTACATATCTAGTGTAATTGGTAATATTAGCTATAACTTTGAGTAATAATAAGTCCTTTTTAAGTGCTGTCAGGTAACTCCTTATTTACATATCTCATAGTAAAAAATGAAAATTGTGTATTTTCTTCCAAATGAGTATTTTTAATCTTTCTGAAAGTGCAGAAAGCTACTTAAAAATTAAGTTTGATGAAGTTATGAAAATTTTTATATTTAACATATTTGAAATGAAATTGCAGTGAGAAATAGAATGATTATTAGTTTATAGTGAAAGGAAATTGCAGTGATTTTGAAAAATATGGCAACAGCAAATATTTACACAATCAAATTCATGAAAATACATATTGAATGTCATAAGTTTATTGATGTTTGTTATGAAGAAAAATGTGAAATAAATTAAATACAGATCATTTAATATTTTTAGAATATAGCCCTTGAGCAACTCAGTTTTTAGTGGGCTGACAATGCCATGTTTGTCAACAAATAAAAACCACATGCTAATTCCCCCCTAAATAGGCATCAATTCAATTAAAACTTCTTCTCATCGATAGCTTATAAACCACAAAATAATGCACCACATATATTATAGAAGTAATGCACTCTTTAAAATTCACTATATTTATTTACCATAACGACACTCTGGCGTGACTCATTTAACAGCTTGACATCTCAATCACAACTCAGAATGCACAAAATGTTATCATCTGAAGAAGCCCCATGTTCTGTTTAAACTATAATAAATCTGGAAAGAAATTAAACAAATAGAAAAGAAACAGTTTCTCACAGACGATTCAGCGCCACTTCTAGTGCGAATGCACTACTCATCAACATTCTCTTCTGTCGCCGACAATACTTTTAGCTGATACAAAACACTCCTGGCATTGAAATTGACAATTTCAAAACTATTATTATGAACAATGTAAATATAAAGGCACTACAATAAAATACTTAACAATAACAAATCACAATACTGAAGAATATACATTGAAATCATTGCAACAATTATGTTTTAGCAATTACCTTTTAACAACTATTCAAGTTTTAGCAACAAATAAGTTTTTATAATCATTCTACAGGAAGTATACAAATATATCGAATGTTTTGTTTTAACAAATTTTGAATAGGCAATCTTAGTTACTACTCTTATTCTGTTTTTCATTTCATAACACATTCTGTTTTTCATAACATGAGAAACCTCAGCTTTTCTCCCCACTAACCATTTGGTTGAAGGCAAATTTTCTGTTTTTATTAATACAAGAGTTCCTAACTGAGCCTCTTCTTTTAAAAATTTCCACTTGTGGCATTCTTGTAAATTATTAAAATAATCATGTTTCCATAATTTCCAAATTTTCTGTGTACTTATAGTAATTCTTTGACATTTAGAAATTTTGTTTTCATTTATATTGGATAATTCTGGCTCAGGAAAAATTGTGATAGGTCTACTGACCAAAAAGTGACCTGGGTTCAAAGTTTGAAAATTGTTGTAATCAGCTAAAATTGGAGTAAAAGGTCTTGAATTCAATATGCCTTCAATCTCTGTTTAAAATAGTTAAGAATTCTGTTTAAAATAGTTAAGAATTAAGCACTGATTCCCAATAACTCTTTAAATTACTGTTGAATGATTTAACCCAGGCTTCCCGAATTCCGCCAAAATTGGGTGACGTGGGAGAAATGAATTTTCACTCTCTTTCTTCAGTTGCATAAAATTTTGCTAAATTCTCATTTCGACACTTAACCAGTTTTTGCAATTTTTTGAGTTCTACATTAGTACCAAAAAAGGTTTTTAAATTATCACTCATTTTCTAGTATATTTTCCCCTTCTAAAGAAAAAATGTTTTTAAGCTTGCAATAAAAGATTCGCTAGTTTGGTCTGCCACAAAGGCTAAGTTTATGGCTTTAGTACTCATATACTACGACATAGATTTTGTTCAAAACTCCCTTACATTTATTCTTAAACTTCACACATCTGTAGACGAACTTTCTACAATTGTTTCTGCTATTACGCAGCCAGAATCTTTGTCATACCTGATGTAACAAAGAATGTGATCCTAAATGAAAGTACTTCAAATGAAAAAATGCTTCAGCATAATAGTAGTTAAACGATGCTTACTTGGTAAAACAAGAGGGTGTTTAGTATTAACAGGTAGGTCTGAATAGGACAATCAGCCGCCCACTCTAATTAGTCTTATATTATCAAGAAACACATTCAGCTCTGCTAATTTACTTTTAGGGCTTGCACACTTACCTATTTTTAATTTATTTATTTCTTGTCCAAGCTCACTTTTTTGGGCGTCTAATAAAATATGCACTTCAGCATCCATTATCTCTTCTAAAGTAAGTACTCCAGAACTCCTTACCTTGGGGTTCTTAAGATTATGGATGAACCTGAAAATTAAACTTACAACATGAATAAGTTTAGTGTAAATTAGTGGACAAATTAAGAATATCATTAAAAGGGGTTTTGTTCACTACATGCAATTAAAATTAAGTTAGAACCATTTTGCAGTTTATTGTCCTTTTAAGTTCATTTGGACACACTTCTTTAGCAACCTGAACTGATAAGTTCTGATGAGAAATCTCTGGACACATTAGAAAATCACAGCATGACCACCATTTAGAACAGTTCAGAAGAAAGTTCAAACACTACCCATCAGAATATCTGCTGGGTTGTCTTTTGTTGGACAATAAAACCAGTCTGTTGGCTGTGTTAACTTCCTAATCTCGTTAACTGTGTTGGCAGTAAAAGATTTCCATTTAGTGCTGGTACTTTTAACCCTTTTTGGCATGCTACCTTTAAAGTTGGAATTTCGATTTTAAAAAAAGGTAGGCAGTTTAATTAGGCCTAGAGGAGTATGCAAGTAAAATTTTGTAAAAGTAGCACTTATCATTTTAATTTTGCTCACTGAATAGAGCTTCAAAAAGAGTGCTGAAATGAGCATTGCTGGGAAGTACGTAAATGAGTAAGAGGTTTTGCCTACGATATAAAAACACTAGATTCTGAATACCATAGCAGATTTAGCATTATCAGGGTATGCCACGGGGAAATCTGCTACTCTACACCCCTCTAAAAAGCTCATTTTTGGTTGTATGATGAATGCTTATATGAATGAAAAAAAAAGTAAGTTGGGTGTATGATATTTACATTATTTACACTTTAGTCTATTTTTTTTCATCATATTATTTTTCAAAGAAAGTGACACCACCTTTGAAAAAGCACAATCCAATATTGCATGTTTTGCACATGTGTTGGGATCCGTATCGGATTCACTATCTGAAAACAATTTGTGTAGCACTTTCAGTGCTTTAGAAATGGTCAGCCCTCTCTGATCCATTTGCAAAATAATTCAAAATCCGAAAAAAGTAAATTAATATTATATCCACACTTTGAAATTATAAACTATGAAATAAAAATATAAATGTCTACAACTCAAAATTATTAAACGTAGCGCTAAAAAAACTTCTTTGAACCAAATCGAAAGAGAAAAAGGGAACTGCTCTAGTAAAAAACCAAACAGCTAACTGATAAAATTATCCCTGACCTTCAGAAAATCACCCCAATTTCTTAGTTGGTAACCAAACCTCCCCTCCAAAAAAAAAAAAAGAAGAAGAAAGAGGGGGGGAAACAGGAAATGAAACACAGATGTGGATCCACATTTCTATGTTAATGAGCTGACCGATGAGCTCCAGAGAAACAAACATACAGCTGCCTCTCAGTGACCTAGACTCACAGTGAGCCCAGCCTGGGCACATCCCGGTTCACCGTTCGATTTTAGACAAGATTTCAAGGTAAAAATTTAAAACTCATATAGAATAACATAGAAATTTCCATTCAAACAATTCCTTTTATACCCTAAGAAAATTCTGGAAGATTTGTTTTAAAAATGAGGGTCTTAAAAAATTAAACATGGCTAAAGTATATGGACTCGTTTATGTTGAGCTGCCATCTACTATAAATAAAGAACGTTCAGAGTAACCTATAGTAACCTTGAAATCCTTTTTCATTCAGTTTTTCTGTGCGTACAGAAGGAATTTTTTTTGGTGCCGCAAAGGGTTAATCCAGCATAGCACTATTTTGGCATCAGTCCAATAAAATATTGTCAAGGATTTCTTTTGATCGAGCAATTTTTTTCACTTCAGAACCTAAACTCTCTGCTAGTAATGCACCAAGTAATTCAAGACGAGGTAACATAACTCTTTTCACAGGTTCAACATGACATTTCGATGCAAGAAAACTCGCAAAAATTTCTACTTGCTTACTCTGTTTTACGTAGATGTACGCCTTCTGACTTGCATCTGAGAAGCAGTGGATCTCTATGGAATCGACTTTGAGATTCAAAATAAATCTTGGAACTGCAATTTTATTTCATTGATGACACTCACAACACCACTTTTCCCACTCTTGAAAAATATCTGTAGGTAGTTCATCATCCCATGTCAGTTTTTGAATCCAAAGTTCTTGTAGCAAGAATATCAGTCTAACAGCTCATCTCGATATTTTTGTATGTGTTCTTTAATGGAGTAAAAGGATCAAAAGTCTTCCCTGCAGTTTTCAAGATGAATCATTTCATATTACACATATTTTTTAAAGAAATTCGATCAAACTGTGGCTACACTCAGACTATCTTCATTAGTATCCCACAACATTCCCAAGATCTCAAGTGTCTCGTTTGAGTCATTGTCTTTATGTGGATGTATCTCAAACCCTCCTTCTTTTTATTTTTTCTTCAGCTCAGGATCATTAGATACCCATTTAATGCAAGTTCATCTTTGCTTCACTCGTAATTTGTTTAGCCTTACGCGATAAGCTTAGAGCTTCATCTATACTGTCTTGTCCTGTAATAAAATCATTAACATATAAATACATGAATTCAGCATTTCAAATACATCTCGCTGCTCATCTTGATATTTTTTTATGTGTTCTTTAATTGTTGCAGCCAACAAGAACAGGTTTGAATTTATTCCAAAATTTACGCACTTGAATCTGTATGTCGCTAATTTTAGATCATTTAATGGTGTGTTTTCCACAAACAGGAATCGCACTGTGCCTTGATCCTTTTCTGCCAAAGCAATCTGCAAAAATGCTTTTTCCACATCTGCTGAAACTGCAACTTTATTTAATTGGAAATTAATTGGCAGATGGAACATGTTAGGATTCAAATTTGTCCCTGTCCATAGACAATCATTCAGAGATAACTGCCCCAACTCATGTGAGCTGCCATCAAAGACTCTTCTAGTTTCTGTTGAAGCACTGGTTTCTCTAAACACCGATTTATGTGGTAGGTAAAAGACTGATTTACCAACAGGTAAAAATATTTTCATCTGGCACTTTCACTTTATGTGGAAAGCAATGTTTTGTCATAATTTATTCGCCTTACAAGAGTTTTTAATCTATTTTCTGCTACTCAGTAATTATCAGCTAATTTATTCCAGTCCTTTTTCCAAGGCAAAGTAACCTTGTAACGGCCAGCTTTAAAACAAACTGTCTTATTAAATATTTCCAATGCTTTGTCTTCCTCGTGACAGTAAGGATCGTCTTTAATTCCTAATGATTCTAGTTCAAAAAACATTTTCAATTCACTGTCTGAATTACCATTAATTAACCTACAATATGATAAATTATTTTGCCGTGAATTGTTTATATTTCCACTAACTATATATCCAAACACACTATTTTGTAATATGAAACCTGTGCGAGGAACACAGATTTTACTAGTTCATAACATACCATAGGAAACTTCTGCACAGGTTTACTTTCTCTGGTTTGTTAAATTCCAGATCTGCTAAATTCACCTTCTCGGGAATCATAAGGTTACTAACATCAACAAACTTTGTGGGAGTTAAACCTACTATTTTTGGAATTACCAAAAACTCTAGTTTCCTTTTATACGTTTATTCCTGATAGCAGGTAAGAGCAACTGTTTTTCTTTTTATCGTAATTGAAATACCTGATATATTGCCAACCTAAATATTGGTCTTTTTCTGTTTTTAAATTAAGTATATCCACTAATTCAATGGTACAAAAATAAGAAACACTTCCACTCTCACATAATGCTTTCACTTTAATTAAAGTTCCATCATTAGCCTCCATGAATACAAAGGCAGTAGATAAAATTACGTTTTCCTCACTATTAGTACCCGTAGCTGCTGTAAAGGTTTTGTTTTAAGTTTTAGCTTGAAATGCAGGCGCATGCACATTTAATGCATTTCTGTTTTGATCATCTGACTCCTTATGGTCAGAACTGTCTGCTCTTTCTACTGTGGTACTAACGGAATTACTTTCATCTTGGTAACATAAGAGAAAGTTTTTTTTTTTTTTTTTTTTAACATTTCTTGCACAAGTAATTAGAAGGGCAATTTCTCACACTGTGCAAATAAAAATTCTGTTTTTTTTCACAAATTCTACTCTTTCTTTTATACTTAATTTTTGAACAATTAAAAAATTTTTAGGACAATTAAAAAGCTTGTGATTCTTCAAATTACATGATCTACACGAATCCTGTGTGTTTTATTTACGTTAGAAACAACAGCAGTACCGCTATGTGTAACTTTTTTTTTGTATTAGTTACATTTTTTGAAGCATTGAGAGTTCTTGCATGATCATTAAAGAATTCTATGAGATCAGTTAAAGTAGGCAAATTCTTTTACTTTAGCTTTC
This sequence comes from Stegodyphus dumicola, assembly GCF_044657685.1. Taxonomy (NCBI): domain Eukaryota; kingdom Metazoa; phylum Arthropoda; class Arachnida; order Araneae; family Eresidae; genus Stegodyphus; species Stegodyphus dumicola. The sequence goes on from NC_140780.1 coordinate 252,014,602, forward strand.
TTTCCCACCGTATTTTGATGTTGGGATTTAATTTTTGCCCTGAAATGTGTGCAAATGCATTAGAAGAGAACCCCTTAACACTTTGATTTAAAACTTTTAATGATCTCATGCATTCATTTGTAATATCAATCAAGTTTAATATTGCTGACGCAGACTCACTTTGCATAAGATGCGTAGTCTTAAGTCGTTTCAGATGAGCATCCACTTGTTCATGGTGATTAGAGAACCTTTCTTCTAGTAACGAAAAGGCTAACTTATAATTAGATTCAACTATGGATGTTGACTGCACAATATGATAATCATCTCCTCTTAGTGCAGATTTTAAGTACTATAATTTTACCTCCTCTGTTAAATTAGGATTAGAATCAACACTGGCTAAAATATTAAATTAATTCGACTAAGAGAATATCATCAATCTGTTTCATCGCTTTTACATAAGCATCAATACTTTCATCAGGACATAACCCAAACAAAGAATTGAAATTAAACTTAATCTCTGTCTCAGTCACTTTAAATTTATTTTTCAGTATTTTTAAATCACTTCTTTGGAGATTTTCGTCTATTATTTTTTGCCTTGACTTTGTTAACTGTGTTTTCGATGTAAATTTTTTCGCTAATATCTCTTTTAGTGACATTTCAATTAGCAAAAGTTAATAAACAAATAAAGAGCTTCAAAAGGGTACAATAAGCTTTATAAAGAGAAGGGTACTCATCCTTTTGTTTTTGTAGAACTTCAGTCTGGAAATATCCTAAGCAATCCTTCGTTTCACAAAATCAAGTCATATTTTATTCTCATAAACTTCACTAGCTGTTTCGACTCTGGCTGGCCAAAAAAAAGTTGAATTAAATCTACTTGTCATTGATAGCTTATAAACCACAAAAGAATGAATGCACCACATATATTATAGAAATAATGCACTGTTTAAAATTCATTATATTTATTTACAGTAGCGACACTTTGGCACTAAGCTCATTTAACAGTGTTATATCTCAATCACAACTCAGGATGCAAAAAATCGTATCATCTGAAGAAGCCATGTGTTCTATTCAAACTATAATAAATCTAAAAAGAAATTAAACAAATAAAAAAAAACAGTTTCTCACAGATGATTCAGCGCTGCTTCTAGTGCGCATGCGCTACTTGTCAACATTCTCCTCTGTTGCCGACAGACTGACGACAGTACTTTCAGCTAATATAAAACAAGACGTGCTCTTGTACCTAACCTTAAATTCCAGGGTATGGCAATTCAAAGAGTAGAAAGCACAAAGTATTTAGGCTGCGTTCTTGATTCTAAATTGCATTGGAATAGACATGTTGATTGCATATGTGAAAAAATTGTTAAAAGTCTTCCTGTTCTTAAAAGGTTGGGTGGCTGCAAATGGAGTTGCAGCCGAGACACTGAATTCCACCTTCAAGCTTTTCATTCAGCCAATCTTCAGTTATTGCAAAAAAGTTCTGGTCTCTGCTGCTACTAGTACTATTCAAAAACTTGGAAACTATTCAAAACCAAGCTTTCCATAGTATTACAGGTGCTGTAAGAACCACTCCAATTCTAGCAATACAGTGTTTAACTCAAAAACCTTCCAATAAGAAACAAAATTAAAAGAGGTGCAGTTCTTATACATTGCATTAAAGCTCTTTGGAGAGATTATGACACAAACACAGAAAGAAATCTTAAAACTCAAAAAGGGTTTATACAGTATGCTTATCCTGCAGCCACTGACATGAATGTCCACTTCAATCGTCAACTTCTCTGTGGGCCTGTTTGTCCTTTGGGATATGGAGAGATTTTGGTGTGTCTGAAGCTGGATATGCAGGTTAATAAGAGTCATATGAGTGAACAGGAGGTTTGTGCCATTGCTCTATCTACCACTGAAAACAAATACCCTAGAGACACATGGCTGATTGTCTATACAGATGGATCAATGTTTAACGATGAAGACGGAGTGGGAGCCAGTATGTATTGTGATCTTTTTTCATGCTATGCACCAATAGGTGCTCATTCCACCCATTATGATGGTGAAATTGAGGCTATTTATATTGTATTAAAGCAACTAGCTATCTGCCCCTTGTCATTCTGCAGAGCGGTGATTTTGTCAAACTGCTTGTCTATTCTTCAATCCCTTGCAAGTAGACAGTACTTGTATATTGCAGTGCAGAAAGCCCTCAACGTTAGCCTCTGTTTATTCCATTGCATCCCAGCACACTGTGGATTCCTGGTAATGAGGCTGTTGACTTTTGGCCAAAAAGAGTGCAAGGGTCCTCCAGAGACCTTTCAAAATCCTCTCATTTCATTCACTCAGTTTCCTGATAGAAAGAAGATATGCCTCCAGGATAAAGCAGAGAGCACTTTGTGACTCTGCTGGTAAGCCGTGATCCTCAATGCTTGAGGATACACAGTTGATCCCAGATTTTCCTAGAAGCACAGCTATGCTTTACTACAGGCCATGACTATTTGCCCACATACTTGTATTGGTTTGGACTTTGCGGCTCTTTTTTATGTTCTCTGTGCAGACAACATCAAATTTTTGATGCTACTCATCTTAACTTGCGCTCTGCACTTATATTTTTAAACTATGAAGTTCGTAAATATTGGAAAACTAGAGAACTAATGGCATCATAGTTAATCGTTTGGTTATTTGTAATAAATATTTTTAGAAACTGTGGAAAATCCATTTTCACATGATTATATATAAAGAAGCAAAGTTGATTCAAGTGTTTTTACTCTTAATGATGCTTAATCATATTAATTTGATTTTTATCCATATGTCTAACTGTTTAAGTGCCAGTTACAGCCCACTAGTAACTTAAGTGCTAAAGCTGAGAACACTGTTGTTTAAGTTCTAATTCTGGTGGCTGAGTAAGCTTACTCCATACAGTTTTTAACTGCCTTTATAGTAACATACATTTGAATCAGTTATAAGGTATTTCTCCCGCCTTCTTAGCGTGCTGTCATAGTGTAGTGGTCTGCATGCTGGGTGTGTATTCCAGAGATCCGTAGTCCGATTCCCAGCGAAGACGTTGCTCTGTTTTCATCTTTCATGCTTTGCAAAAGTACTTAATGTCTCTACTGTGGCGCCTGAACTAAAAGGTTATTGGATGATGATTCTCCACACCCAGGATTTGGTGATTGGGTCCCCTAAAAACCCAGTTGCCCTTTAAAAGGGGCAGTTTATAAGGTATTTCTCCCGCCTTCTTAGCTTGCCTTTGTGGTGTAGTGGTCTGCATGTTGGGCGCATATTCCAGAGGTCCATGGTTCGATTCCCAATGAAGGCATCGCTCATTTTTCAAGTCTCCTGCTTACAAAATACCTAATGTCTCTACACGGTTTCCCTAGAAAGCTCCACAAAAGCATCTAACCTTTTATAGATAGACTGTTATGCACTTTGCCTTTATTCAAGTAACCAATAATCAAATTTTTGTGTTTGTTTCAAAATATAAAAAAAGTTTCCTATATTTTAACTTTTTGTTTTAATTTTTTAATTAAAATTTAAATAACAGTTTAAATGTTGTGAACACTGGTAGAAATCAGGGGAATGAATAAAAATATTATTAATGAAAAAAATTTCGTGTTTATTCCTTGTAATATATTCTTCACTGCCCAAGACAGAGTTGCTATGCTGGAAAACCGGGAAAAGTCGGAGAATTTGAAAATTGACCAAAAAGACGTGGAATTTAAATATTTTAGTCAAAATCGGAAAAAGTTGGGGAATTTCATATGGCGATCTCCAAACCAGCAATTTTCGTGCCAGCATTGGGAGTGATTACTTTCTTCTTTGCGAATATATATATATATCGCATGAGCATCATTCGGACAGTTGGCATTGAGCCAATTTTCGCAATGCCAATCAGATCGTCTTTTAGAAAGGCAAAGCTAGTTTTCAGTATTTTTGGTTTCCAGTAACCTCAAGAATCCAGAAAGAAGAATATGTATTATCTGGTTTGCATGCTTGTGTGCACGGCATGTTGAACGAAAGTAAATTTCCCCCCATTCTCGTACAAAACAAAATCTTTTAATCTTTTCTTCTTTCATGAATGTCTTACTTCTAATTTTGCAGTAAAATAAAAAAAAAAAAGTAATAATCAGTCATAAAAGGCTAACTGTTTAATATATCCATATTCCCGAAAATACCGTCGATTTTAGTAATTCAGTTTTTAATCTCTAAGTAATTAACTTAATTTTAATGTTATTCGTATCTTTTAGTGTGGCTTCTTAATTCTAAATTTATTTATCATTAGTTAATAATGCTTTCAAATTTCAGGCAATTTTCTCCGGCATACTTGTGAAACTAATTCTAGCAGTATGATGACATACCATCACGAAATTTAGTGCACATATTTTTTATTTATGCTGCTAAATAAATATAAAATACTTGAATTTATTTTAGGCTATCATTAAATAAATTTCTTTCGTTCTTTAGCTGCAAAATGTCTGCAGAAAAGGCATTTTTTAATCCTGATTGGTCTGATTCTAATCTCAATTCTCAGTGGAGAAAACAACTCCTAGTATAATAGTGATGGGAATTATATACAGTCAAAAGTCCTTAATCCGGACTCATCGGGACTTCGGCTCTTCCGGATTATAGATCATCAGTTTAAATCTGGCAAGATGGCACGCAGAAATTATAAAATAAAAAATATGAAACCGTAATTTATGAAATAAACAGCAATTATGATCTAAAGAGTATCAAAATTTACAAAAAAAAAAAAAAAAAAAAAAAAGCTTAATAATTATTTGTTTACTTTATTAAACATTTCTTTCAACGCGCGCATCCGTAAAGCATACATTACGCATAGTCGAAATTAGAAAATTGCAACCAGAGAACTATTTGATTTGTATTCGTGATATTTATAATGACGAGGAATTTGATTTAAATCATATCAAAGACGGAGTACATCGAGATGAAATACTACATTATAAGCCGAATAAAATAAAAATAACTGCCCCGAAGATAAGGATAGTGCTGACAGATCAACTTCCAGTTCATTGCGCGCTGCGACTTCCCCCGCGCAGAGCAGCGGGAAATTGATAAACAGATTTCGGAATGGTTAGAGAAACAAAGGAACCTTCATCCATTTTTTGCAGCAATTCCACTTTTTGTTTGATGGACATCGAAACATGCTTACCCTTTGTAGATCGAGCATCGGAAATTCTATTTGACATAATCGAAAGTTCCAACTTACTTTTATAAAATTGCTCTAACAGTCTGCAAAAAATAATAAGCCAGTTCCAATTCGAAGATTAAGGAACAACGCAAACTGCAGCATTAACTGAAATAGGTAATTAGATAATTTTAGCTTAGCTTGTACCGTCCGTTATACATTAAACGCGCATGCATATACATATTATGCGCATGCGTACACGCATATGCTCATGCGCAGAAAGTTTGTAGCTTTGAGGTCCGGAGTATAGATCATTCCGTATTATGGGTGTCCGGATTAATGACTTTTGACTGTATATGTATATATATATATACTGTATAATCCATATGTAATTGGCAAATTTTTCTGTGTTTAAGTGGTACCATAATTAATTTACCCTCAGCAGAGCCAACGCACACCGTGCAGATTTCCTATAATTACCCATAAGCACACTACCCGTAATTTTCTTGAAACACACATGGAAAAGTTGGGGAATTTTATTCTCCTGTTTGAGTGGCAACTCTGCTAAGAAGCAACCTTTTCTTAAAGAAGTTTACCTTTAAATAGTGTCAGGGTACATTTTAAATAATTTTTCTGTAATATTAGTCAAGTTTTCTTTTATATATATAATATGAATATGTATATATGAATATATATATTTATATATGAATATGTATGTGCATAGTGCTGATGGGTTTTTAATTGGATGTGACTGGACTCGGGCAAAATTCAGTCCTGATGGCCAGTTTTGTGTTTGTGGATCCCAAGATGGATGTATATACATCTGGGTAATTGCTACTGGAGCAGTAGAGAAGGTCCTGAGGGAGCACAGGTGAGGAATTTTGTTCATTTTTTAAAGGTACATAATCTAGACAGCTACATAACTATGTATAAAAGTTTTAAAGTGTTACCAAGTGTATAAAATTTTAAAAAATAAACCTTAAATGGATGCAGATTTGATTTTAAAAAAAGTCTGTTGTTGCTAGAGCAGCGTACCTAGGCCTCTCTTCATCATAGGAGGAAAAATACTTTTTTTTTTTTTTTCCTTAAAAAATGGACATAATTATCAAACATATAAATCAAGGTGCATAATTAAAGTGCACCTTGATTTATATGTTTAGTATTTGAGTTTTATCCACAGTGCACACCTGGTTGTAAGAAGACTGTTTTTACCTTCTTATTTTTATCTTGATATAGTGGGTGGGAGCAGAAAAAGCTTAACAGGTGTGCTTCTTTTTATTAAGTGTTAGCGTGATTGATTAGAAATTGCAGCAATTTCCATAACATATTGGTCTAAATACACCCTAAAATTTGCATGATGCTACAATGAAATTTTCATGAGTTTGCATTTTCTCTGGGGAGTAGTACAGTCAAAAGTCGTTAATCCGGACTCGTCGGGACTTCGGCGATCCTCACGCGTTTTAAAAATTTCTTAAAGTATTTGTAGTACATAAATAACAGTTTCTACGTACTTTAAAATAATTAATAAATGATAATTATTAAATACTAAATTATAATTGATTATAATCAATTATATAAATAATAATAGTTAATTATAAATGTAAGACAAATATTAAATTGAAAGAACTAAATAAATAATGTAAAACTTTATGAAGCATTTAAATGCAGTAATTACCTAAAAATCTTTTTGTGTGTGATATACTTTAAACTAAATCGTAAACTGAACTAACCAGTAAAACTAAATCGGCTATTAGCTTGGGAACTTGAATCAATTTTACACCACTGTCGAACACTCGAAAAATCTTCCTCATTGCTTGAATCCTCCATCTGAGCTTGATATCCTGTGAACAAATTCTCCATCAGACTCAAAACTTGATAAGCTTTCTGTATCACAATCGTAATCACCATCATAATTATCTAACTTTCGCTTTTGAGCCATTTTACTTTACAAACACCCTAAAAAACGTGCCAAAATACACATAAAAGGAACAATGTAGAAAAAAAAATTCCCCCTTCATTATGAAAAGAAATTCATGGAACCCGTACTGCTATCTGTAGACTGTAAAACTAACTAAATTTCGCGAGTAGGATTCCTTTGTAACATAATCAATGTAGAATAATGATGCCAAACGAGCTCAGCTCGGCAGCGCGCGTTGGGTAAAAATTTCACTATATGAGTAGTGCTTGTTTCTAACCATTTTGGTTGAAATCTTGCTCACAAACAGAACGCATTTGCCCACATTATTAAACGTGATTCAATTGTGAGCTGAACTCATTCATAACCATCAAAGGGTTAAAAGCTATCTCTGTATCAGTGTCTCACTTTCATGATAGAGAAGTTTAGGTAATTTTTTAAGTTGGGTTTTAAAAATAGATTAGAGTAGCATTTGTGAATTATCACTGTCTGTTGAACTCCCAGAACATAAACAGGATTCAAAATATCTCACAGAATGTACAAATCATTGTTCTAAGACAACACACATTCCCAATCTGAATTTCTGAACCTTGATGTTTTAACTGACTAGGTATGAAATGGCTTTGCCATTGAAATTGGCTTTGCCATTCATTGGACACATACCTCAGCAATAATCTCAAGGAGAGATTTGTGGGGCATACTTTGGCCACTCGGTTATAAAATAGTTTTGATAGTAAAGCATAATGGCCCAGATGCTAATACAACCAATAAATGGGTGCCAAATTTTTGATGGAATAGTGAAAAACAGTCAGTTCAACTGCATCAGTATAGGACTCACATAACCTGATAATGAAGTTTTTTTGAGTAATTCCACATAAAATACTTGCAAATATGTTATAGAATTTATATTGCGCAATTTAAAATATGCCATGATGTCAAAGCTGCTACAAAGACTGTCTGGAGTTGGAGAAACAAACGGATTTTGACAATACAAGAAACAGAAAAATTCACACATGACGACGATTTGAAGAAAAGAAAGATTTTTGTGGACTGGGCATCTGAAATTATCTGGAAATTTCTCTTAAAGTGCTAAATTATGTAGCATAAAACGTAGAATAATAATATACGGTACTGAAGACAACAACTAACTATAGTGTAACTCTTTTCCCCGCACTCCTTCAGAAACTATATGGAACACAAAATTTTGCCTTAAATTTTGCTCTATGAAGTTACCATGATTTGGATAACAGAGTGAAACATGCTGTCTTAGTGAGGCTGGGAATTAAGTCTAAAAAGAATACAGTGAGTTCACATATAAAAGTGGCATTATGAATTATGGTGTTTGCATACTAAATAAGTAACATTTTAATGACTTAAATTTATTCTGTTATTAATACCTGGATGATACTGATAACCACTTTTCAATAAACAGTATAAAATGGCACTTGATTAAATAATCCCCCCTTTTTTTTTCTTTTACATTTTAAAACTAAAATATGTTATTTCAGAAAACAGTTTTGCAACTTCTGTTTTATTCATCAGATATTTTGGAGAAGAAGTAATGTAAATTGGGAGCACTTACATAATTGGAAATTGCAATAACAGCAATCTATGATAAAATTGAATTACTTTTTAATTAAACCAGACATATTCTAATTTGTTGAGAGTTTCCTCATTAAATAATAGGTTATAATACAAATTTTTAACATTTATGTAGAACTAAAATTTCAAGATGCCTGAGTTTGATTTTAACAGTTCCATTGAGGTTTAATTTTTAATCATTTCTATAGCATTAAGTGTTTATTTTTTATTTATTCCTTGTATGAAAAAAGGTTCAAAGATGTAGCTATTTTTGGTAACATATATACCAATTGAATGTTATAACAGAATTTATCAGTGAAAAAGAAATGAGATCAAGACTAGATAAATCTAAAATTTCAAACGGTCTGTAATAATCAAATAGAATAATTTTATAAGATTAATATTAAAATATAATAGAAATCATTATTGTAAGTGCTTCCTAAAGTCAGATGATTTTGTAATGTAATTTTAAATTTGAGCAAAAATTTTGTAATAAGGAAAGTTATGTATTATAATATAAAAAATCACGTTTTCTGTAATAGCAGTGTACACATTTCTTCTGTGTATCATCAAGTACTGTCATTTCGGAATAACTGCAATTTGAAATATTTTCCTCAGTGAGGTAAAGCAGCTAGAAGTCTTGTCTCTAATCTCTACATTTCCTTTCTTTTTGTGACATAAATGAATCCTTCTGAGAATCCATTAAACTACACACAAAGAGCTTTGTTGCAAATAGGAGATGATTTTTTAAAGGGGGAAAGCATGTGGTTCAAGATACACTGTCCTCAAAATGTTAAATATGTTTCTGACTATATCCAACTAATTCCTGGTAAGAAATTATTATTTAAGAAAAAAAGAAAGAAGGTAAGAAAATTTAGTTTTTTCCCCCCAATATGCTTTTGAATTGTTATATAAATACAATTTAATTTTTTATTTATATATGCAAAGATCAAATCAGTCTCATGCATTTTTTCAGTGTTATCTTGCACTGTACATAATACCACATTCTTGAAGTTGGTGTGATTGGTAACAACCCCCCTCTTTAGTTTACCAGTTTCTCACCTCTTTTTTTTGCCTATATAACTAGACCTGCTGCAAACAATTTCACTCTAAAAAATCTCAGACTTTTAATGGTGAGCCATATTTACAGAAAACCATAAAATAAATCAGTTTTGAAATATAATTGAAATCTAAAGTATCATTCAAATTGAATCATTCTTTTAAATAATTATTCCATGTCTTTACCGCCCAGGTGGGAAAGTGGTAAGTGACTCTGACTGCCGTACCGAAGGGCCCCAGGTTCAAATCCTGGAGAAGGCATGGATGTAAATTATCTGTCCTTTCACAGGAGACAACAGTAGCCACCTATTAGGTACCTCCATAATAAAAATGACCATTGCTTCTGACATTAATGGTGGCTAAAATCTAAAATAGATAGCTCCCACCATAAAAAAAACCCACCTTTCTGTGTAACTTAATTACTTTATTTATCAAAGTTAGAATAAATATTTCATTTTGCTAAATTAGAAAGATTGTAGAAAAATGCTTTTACTTTTAAGGACTGAAATATTTTGACTTTATTGCATATTTTGCTATAAAACCTAATCTCTAAATTTAGTCCTGAAGCTCCAAGGAAAGAATGCTGAAAGAAATCCTTTACAATGGGTCGCCAGATTTCATAAATACATGATGATTCTGTTTTTTGAACTGTCAAGGCAATTTTATAACATTTAATTGAGATAAAGTCCATGAATCTTTGCTAGGTGTTGCGCTTTCATTATTTTCTGATTGTTACAATAAAAATCAAATCTTGTGATAAACAGTATAGATTTTTTTAACCCATACTATTACTCTGATGTATCTATTATGATATCTTTTACAGAAAATAAAGAGCTCACTCATAAAACACAAAACAAAAAAACTTCAAAAGTAATTAGTGCTTTGAGGAAGAATTATAGGTTTTGTTTATATCATGTTTTAACGAAAGCTTCCCACCACCACAAATATCGCCTGCGCAAACAGTTCACGTTGGTATGTTTAATCATATTTTGTCAAACGATTTTTGGCATTTGAAAGAAGGAGACTTGCTTTTGAAAACTGTGAAATTTGTAAAAAAAATGCCGCTATCATTAAGCACAGGGTATCTGAAATGGAACTATCATGCTATGAGATTAGAACCATCATTTACTTTCAGTTCTGTTGCAAAAAGTCAGCTACAAAATGTTACCAAATCATGTCTACAGCTTTAGGTACTAATGTTGTATCATGTGATTCTGTGAAGGTTTGGTACCAAAAGCTCAAAAACAAGGAATAAGACATTCAAGAAGCAGAGTGTTCTGACTAGCGTACTTATGTTGATGAGGGCCGCCTACAAGAACTCATGGTATCAGTATGCAACCTTTCGAGAGCTTGCTAAGGAATTAGATGTTAATGTTATCTCCATTAGTCGTGCTATCCATCGCATATACTTGTGTTACAAGTTCAATCATTGGGTGCTGCGTGAGTTGACTCAAGGAGATCAGGACAGACACGTTTGGACTTGCACTAATCTGCTCGAATATCAATGCAAGGAGAAAATTCTGGCCTAGATTGTCACTAGTAAAGAAGTGGATTTACTTCAACAACAGAGGGTGAAAGGGGGTTGGTCTGCACCCGGTGAGCTCATCAGCAGCGTCACAAAGCACAATTTGACTATGAAAAAGATCATGCTTTGTATCTGGTGGTATTGTTGGGGTATTATTCTCAAAGAATATCTGGAAAAAGGCAAAACCCTTGACAGTAATTTCCTAGACCATGTTAACGATGCTATCAAGGCAAAACGTTGAACTGAGTTCCGACGCAAAAAAAAATAATGTTCCATCAAGGTAATGCAAGACCACATGTGTCTGCATTCACCGGCTGGACTCAGTATGGACTTGAATGGGGTCTTTTGCCACACCCACTATCTAGTTCTGACATACTCCTTCAGACTTCAATTTTTTTCACACCTGCCGCTACATCTTGCTGGTGCTATCTTCCATTCTACTAGGACGTGTGAAATGAGGTTGACTGTTTTTTGACTAGCGGCCGAGAAGTTTCTGGGCCGAAGGCTTTAAAAAATTAATCAAAATATTGGCTGAAAATCATAGATTTGGGTGATGATTACAACTTGCACTAAAGATACTGCTTTCATGTTTTCCTTTTCCCCCTAACTTTATTAAAAACACTTTTTGGCAGAAAACTTTCTTTATAACCAGATATTTTAGAAATATAGGCTCCTAAAATGCTTATTTAAAAAGGTAAAATAATGAAAAAGTAGATAAAATTAAATAGGTATTTCGTATTCGGAAAATTGAGAAATAAAAATAAACATTACCTCAAATACAGTTGTCAAGGAACTATCAAGGTCAACTATTTGTACCATTCAATTATTGTGCATTGTACATACATGGTAATGTCTCTAATCACTAGGCTGTCAAGCCCATCTTTTAAGGTAAGCCCTTTTTTTGCGGGGGGGGGGGGTCATGCATACATGTCATATTTTATCTTAAGCATTATCACCATGTATAACTGGCAGTCGTCTAGGAACTGTTAATCAAGCTTTTAAATATATTAACTTACTTGCTGGCTCAAAAAGGAAATAACAATATGAGTTAAGGAGATGTAGCTTTAAAAAAAAAAGAAAAGAAAAAGAAAGAATTGACAGTTTGATCAGCTTGATTTTCCTGCTTTTTCCCATCATTATATAGAGGAATCTTAATTCAGTTAGAAAGTTATTTTAACCTTTTCCTGGGGGCTACATGTATGATTAATGCATTTTCTATATTAAATGAGGCTCAAAGAAATTGTATTTAATATGGAGATTTAAAATTCTCTGTTTAGTGCAGAGCAAGAAATGGCACATCATGTTGATTTGTTTTCTGTTCCATACTGATTATATAGTGTACCAAATAGCTTCAATACATTAAAAATAGTCTCTGTAGTCCATGTGAAAAGGTTAAGTATCTTAAAAATCCTGTTTTCAAATGATTCTGAAATTAAGCTTATATTTATCTATATCATAAATACTTTTATATATCATCTTTGAATGTTGATTTTCACATTTCAATATGTCATGCGTAAAGAGACTAAATGGATATATTCCATTGTGTTGCGGATAAAACAAACATAATACAATGTGTCCACATTGGCCTTCCTTTGTTACTGCTAACCCAGATCAAAACTTTGAATATTAGGAGAAATTTCTCCCAGTTTTTAAGAAATCCTTAACTAAATCCAAAAATTCTAAAATGAAAAGGAAATGTGCTGAAGAATACATAAAGAAAATTATTCTTCAAAGATATGTGCAGTTATTATTATGTAAATTACCCAATTGTTTATGATTTCAGCCTTTACTATAATTTTCCATTTTTGTTTCCTCGTACGATAGAGTTACTGAACCAGATTAAATTAAAATTAAATTGTATAATCTTTAACCACTAGTCCACATTTTTAGTTTGAATTTGACTGTTCTTGTTTAATTACGTCACCGTGAGATGTAATTGACTTTCATCATTAGCATCGGAACATGCCTTTACGTTTGTTCTAAGTTCTTTTTAAATAAGAAGACAATATCAGACAAAGGTTCTTATTTAAACCTTTGTCTGATATTGTAGTTACTTTCAGACATAGTGATAATTTGCTTCACGTCTATCGGGGATTTGGGACTATTTAACTTTTACAAGGTCAAGCAAACCCTCATCGGTACATTGTGGAGAGGTTGACAAGTTAGGATGCAGAAACTAGCGAGAGCATTGGTTTGCTTATTGAGACAAATCTCTAATTATTGATTGAAAAGATGCTTTGCTGAAAGAGAAAAAAATCGATATAAACTAGCAAAATGTTTGGGAAGGCTTCAAATTAAAATGACGGATAAATATTTTGTTGAATGTTGTTGTTACAAAACATAAATGTTATGTAGCTTCTAATACTATGTAATTATTTAATATCCTTTAAGAATGAGTGTCATAAATTACATGTATTTTAAACTGTGAAATTTTATTAGATTTTGATTTTAATAGGGCTTTTTAACAAATATTGTTTAAAAATAAAATGTAATAGTGGCCATGTAAATCCATAATGACTAAGGTTACCTATTTACCTAATTTAATTATTTATAACTAACTGCTTACCATTAAAAATGATCTCTATGTATTAAAGCGAGTTATTGCCTTTCATTAATACTCACTTTGGTCACAAGAAAAAACACAAAAATGTAGAAATTCAAGTAAAACTTATTCTTTGCATCTAGTGAGACTTAAAATAATACTAAACAACTTATCACCTCTGGTGCTTTAATGGCTTATTGGGACCTTAAAGTATATTAACTGGGTTACAACCTCTGGAACTCTACACAAAGCTATGATACTAACTGCATCAAACAGAGCCTGACTAAATTTCAACACTTGCCAACCGTGCGTACAAGTTTGTTCGAATCAGCATGTCTCTCTCTGGACAATCAGCAGCGGTGATAACATTCAGTCTTTTGTTATGGATAAGGCTAATTATGATCTTACTTCATATTTTAACCTATGCCATTTGACATAAAATCTACCTGCTATTTGCTAGACCTCTAGACTAGCAGTTCTCAATCTTTTGACTAACATATACCATCTAAACAAAAATTAAAAACCTTTAGTACCACCACTGCAAAGTTCTACTACCACCACCACTCTTGAACAAAGCTCAGATCGCATAAATGTATGAGTGTTAGAAAAAAACTCAATCAGGATGTTGGGGTTTTAATTTTTGAAATAAATAGTTAAAAATTCTTTGCTTCTTTATGTACCACCTATTTTTTTCTTGCAAAAAAGACTAGACTGAAAAAGTATGTGATAAAATTAGACATTAAAAAAAAAATCAACATAAAGCTAACTTAGTAAAACCTAAATGTCACTTATTTTCTTTCAAATATTTCCAACCTATTATAAGTATAAAATATTTAATGCTACTTGATAAACTGCATAAAGTGTATTTTATTTTCAAACTTAATAAAAATTATGTTGATTAATTCATGTTTAGTAATAATGCATATTACTTAGGGATCTATTTTATTTTTAGGATGGCATTACAAAAGTGAAATTCAGGCATAGAATAATATTTTTAATTGAATTTATTCAGTTTCCATTTGCTCATAGGTCTTTTTTTTATTAATGGCCCTTAAAAGTCCTTAAAAAAGTACTTACCATATTTGACAGCATATAAGACGCACTTTTTTTCCTAAATTTGGTCTCAAAAAAGTTACCTGCGTCTTATATGTGAAGGTAATTGCATTCAGTAATTGTCTATTTGGCTTTTACGAAACGTGAGAACTAAAAGAAACCACGCTATTGAAACTTTTTTTCCTTGTGTGTGGCCATCTAAATAAGGGTGCGTCTTATATGCCGTCAAATACGGTAATTTCCATGTGCAGAAATGTGTACGAACCCTGATAAAATATTTTGATATTAACATGAGAAATAAATCAGAACAGAGGTAAAATTATGTATAACTAATGTTTCACTAATTTGTTCATATCACTGCCAAATGTTTTTTTTTTTTTTTTTTTTTTAATGAGTAGCAGTTATTTTTGCTTTGCAGTGGAACAGTTGTGGCCTGTGCTTGGAGTTGGTGTGGAAACTATCTTCTTAGCTGTGACAAAAATAAAAGAGCTATTTTGTGGTCTGAATTTTAAAGAACAGCTATGTCACTCATGAAAATCTCCTTTATTTGTACAAAAATTCTAATGTTGTATATGTTTGTAAATACTGTACTGTAAAATGTGTGAATGAAAGAATGTTGTTTATATTTCATTGCTTTCATTTGGATGAAATTTTTAGTATTGATAAGCTTCTTTAATTTGCTGTAAACTGCCATTTGCATGTTCTTTATCTGAAAGATATACATAAGGTTTTTAAGGAAATTTTTCATAAGATTGTATGTACTTAAAGCTTTATTGCAGGTTTTTGTTTTAATACTACAGTAATGAAAATTGAGATTTCATGTTAGGAAATGTGTACTCAATAAAATGTAAGTATAAAAGTTAGCACAGTCAGAATTAAGTGTTTTCATTTATAAAATTTCAAGTTTAAAGAGTAAAATTATTGATTAGTTATAAATTTTAGACCCTTTGAATGTAAATTTTTAACAGCCATTTTTATGTTTTTATCATATTGGTACTTTTTTGTGAGAATTGTTCAAGATAAAGTTAAAAGTAGATTTTTTAAATTAGTTCCTTTTAGAGAACATTTAACTTATGGCTGAGCATTTCACTTCCACTATAGAGAATGATTTAATAATACAGTCAAAAGTCATTAATCCGGACTCGTTGGGACTTCGGCAATTCCGGATTATCGATTTTTCCGGATTATAGATCATCAGTTTAAATCTGGTAAGATGGCATGCAGAAATTATAAAATTAAAAATATGAAACCGTAATTTATGAAATAAAGAACAATTATGATCTAAAGAGTATCAAAATTTACAAAAAAAAAAAGCTTAATATTTATTTGTTTACTTTATTAAACATTTCTTTCAATGTAAGTTGTTTAGGTTGCGTCGTTTTTTATGTGATAATACTTTCTCTTTAATTCTATAAACAGACATAATTTCTTGTTCAGTTACAAAGTTACGTTGTTCAAGTCCTATGATTGCAGTGTCGAGAATACCGACTAATTTGTCAATCGAAATTTTTTCGTTTTCAATAACCTCTGTGTCACTTTCTTCGCTATCGGAAGCAAATTATAATGAAGAGGAATTTGATTTAAATTATATCAAAGACGGAGTACGTCGAGATGAAATACTACATTTAGTAAGGAATTATAAGCCAAATAAAATAAAAACATCTGCCCTGAAGATAAAGACAAATAAACTTCCAATTTATTGCACACTGCGGCATCCCCCCCCCCGCTGGAGGTTAGCGTGAAATTGATGAACAGATTTCGGAATGGTTAGATAAACAAAGGATATGCCTTTGTTTTCTTTTTTTTGCAGCAATTCCACTTTTTGTTTAATGGACTTCGAAACATACATTCGCTTTGTAGATCCTTTACATATTAGTAAATATATATCAGAAATTCTATTTGACATAATCGAAAGTTCAAGCTTACTTTTATAAAATTGCTCTAACAGTCTTCAAAAAATAATAAGCCAGTTCCAATTCGAAGATTAAGGAACAACGCAAACTGCAGCATTAACTGAAATAGGTAATTAGATAATTTTAGCTTAGCTTGTACCGTCCGTTATACATTAAACGCGCATGCATATACATATTATGCGCATGCGTACACGCATATTTGCAGCCGTAAAGGTCTTACGCGCATGCGTCAACGCGAAAGATGCGCAGCTTTGAGGTCCGAATTAACGACTTTTGACTGTATTCAAAATTTATTTAACAGTTTATTGGTGCTTCAAAGTGAAAAAGCAAAACTGTGATAGTGTGTTATTGACCTATAAACTGATGTGTAGTAGAAATGTATATAGCTTTGTATGATTCCTGTGTAAAAATACAGACAAGAAAAATATTTTATAAAAGAAAAGTTCTGAAAAGGCTGTAAATATATCTAAATAGCATTTAAGCTGTAAATAATCGTAGCATAAACAACCCATGCACTTATGTTATTTGTTTAACTCATTGCTCAAGTTTATTCAGAATTTAAATAACTTCCATATAGCTTGCACAACTATAATATAGGCAATTTAAGTACTTCTAAAGAAGAAAGGCACTTGTGTTGGGAGAGTTGTCTAAATTGTACAATTTAGCATGCCATTGTTTTGTTTGATTCTAATTTGCATACAAATCATTACTGCAAACTATTTTAATATTTAATGCATCTGCTTTTATACATTGAACTTATTTTCAACAGCAAATTCACATGTAACCGTTTTTAAAAAGTATAGTGTTAAAATATAGGATACGAGTAATAAACCTGAACTGTGAGCAGTAGCCATGGCAAGCCTTCTGATAA
The DNA here is from genome assembly GCF_044657685.1 of Stegodyphus dumicola. NCBI lineage: Eukaryota > Metazoa > Arthropoda > Arachnida > Araneae > Eresidae > Stegodyphus > Stegodyphus dumicola. Next base: position 252,032,165 of record NC_140780.1, read on the forward strand.
TTAAACAAATGAACCAAAACTGCATAACAGCTCTTCAAAAGTCATACTTCTACCTTTAAATATTACTATAAAATAGTTGCAATGAGAAAAGCGCATATAACTGGATGTCTGGTGTACTGAGTAGGCTATTTTTATTCTTGAAAACCCTAACTTAATGAGTTAATGATGCAATATGCTACAAGTATGAAGTTTCATATATATGTGTTGTGTATACACACTAAATATAATGAATGACATATAGGTGAGAAAATATATTTTTAAGATAAGTACACTGTGCAAAAAAAAAAGGGGAACAGCTCAATATCTCCCAGTCTACTGGGCCAATTGACGAAATTCAACTTGCATTTTTTATGTCTCGAAAGCGTGACTTAGAATATGTATTAGATTTATACATAGCATTGTTCTAATATAGGTATTTTGACACAAAATCGGACTTTTTCTGAAATGACATGCCCTTTTTTTCTCCATATTTCGATTCTACGACCTAAATAATTCCAAACTGCCAAATTTTGTAAAAGTCGCACGTGTAGTTTTTAAAAAATTAGCTCTCAAAATTTTAACTACTCAATGTTAATTGAATGTGGTATATATTTATTATTCTCTCTTTTTTTATTAAATTTATTTGATTCTTCCATTCACATTTCGAAATTTAGGTTCGTTCCAAATAAATTTCGCTCATTTTTTATGATTTATTTTTAAAATATGTATTTTAAAATAATTTTTATAAATTTTTCAAAAAAATTTTTGAATTATAACCTATAAAATTTTTATTACCGTAATTTCCGGAAGAAAGGCCGCATCAGAGTAAACGCCGCACTTGAGAAAAATGGCGGGAAAAAATTAAAATTACACAGAAACTCCGCATCAGCGTAAACGCAGCAATAGATTAAATTGCGCGTGACATCGTCGTGGGCCGTATAGATGCAAAAACTCAACCTAAGTCCTGATATATGACATACCAGTTAAGAAAAATGCATGAAATGAAACCATAACTCAAAAATAAATTAAAGGCAAGAAATGTATAGCTTCTGTGCCGTTTAGAGACATTTTCAAAAATTTTCCGCTCCCTTCTTACTTAAAAACTATTCAACAAGTACTTGTACCCAAACTGATGGGATCTGTATTTGGCAGAATGCCAAGAAAAATCCATTCATGCTGAAGGAAAAATACGTCAGAGTTCGTCACTGCGAGGCAGGTGGAGTCGTGTCCGCCTTTGAAAAAATTGCAGAAAAGGCAGGGGTGGGGAGAAGACGTGTCCTGGAAGATTCATCGAATGGCAGAGGAGAGAGACTATTCAAACTGATGAGAATGTTGATTTGAAAGGGGGAAGAATGTTATTGTTCTGAGATCTCGTTTAGGGTGAATAAAGCATGTAGGTCCGTTCAAGGGAAAGAATGTAAACAAAATAACGTTCGCAAAAAGCAACTGAGTGGTCTTTTGTGTGGGAACAGCACCAGTCTATGCACAATGACAAGGCCATCCAAACTATGTACAATGACCATCATAGGAAATATTTTATTTTTAGTGCACCTAAACGCCGCACCCGCTGAAAATTAAAGTTTTAAACACGTAAACGCCGCGGCGTTTCTTCCGGAAATTACGGTATCTTAAAGTAGATGTGTTTCTAAGCATACCTGCAAAAAACCTTTCTTATTCAAAATTTCTGAAGATATATGGGAATTTATATATTGGCACATTTTGAAATTTGGCATATTTGTTGAAAGCTATAATAACATCAAATGTGGTTTAGGCACTTTGTTAAAATTATTTGAAAGTAGGAACAAAGTGACTTTTTTTATGCTCATACACAATGTAAAAAGGTAATAACGATGTGACTTTTTTCTGCTCTTCTACACTGGAAGGGAAAGGAAAATAATTTGCCATATATTAAGAAGTTTGCCAAATAAATTATTCCTGGCGAAAACTGAAAAAAAAAAAGCCCCAAGATAAATTTTTGAATATCTCCGTAAATTTCGCACCAGATTTTACAAAATTTAATGTTTATCGAAATTTGGAAAAAATTGTTATTTCAGAAAAAGTCCGATTTTGTTTCAAAATATCTATGTTAGAACAATGCTATATATAAATCTAATATATATCCTAAGTCATGCTTTCGAGACGTGAAAAACACAATTTGAATTTCGTCAGTTGGCCCACTAGAACGAGAGATGTAGAACTGTCCCCCCCCCTTTTTTTTTTTTTTTTTTTTTTACAGTGTACATACAAGATAATATGAATTAAACTGAAGTTATTCTTAAAATTTTTAACTTGATTTAATGTAGTATGCCTTTGCATATTACTTCAAATTAATGTTCATTTATAAATTACTGGCATTTTGCTCACATAATTATTTGTTATTTTTTTATTTTGTTACACACCGATGGCATTTTCTATGCTGTTCATAATTTGATGTCATTATCTTCTCAATTAGCATTTGAAGTGGCATCATGTTTGCCTTGTAATGGTTCTTTTTCTCCTTTGTAATCACTGCCATCATCACCAGTTACTTTTTCCTTAGAATCACTATCCTCAAATTATTACGTTTTTATACTTTCTTGAGACAGTCCAGTATGTGCAAAAAACTGAAGGTGCATTTTAAAAATAAATGGGAATTTTTAATACTGTGAACTACAGCTATAAAGTATAATATTCTTATATGCAGCAAGAAATGATGCAAAAACTCCAGATCTCTTATGTAACTAAACAGATAGCACATTATGAACATAATTAGGTGTGCTAAATAGGTCTGATATGTTATATAATGTGTTATGTACTTAGTCTGTCAGTGCACCAGAGTGCTGAATCTGTCTAAGCATTTCAAGATACTCTCTTGTTTTTGCACATGCTCAAGATCAGACAAGAAGATTCAGATCATGATGTTTGTTTCAAGGAGATTGTAAAGAATTTGTAGATTAAATTAGTTAAGGTTTAAAAACAATTTTATAAATTTTATTTTTCCTGTTCATAGAAAGTAAATTTGTCAGTAGAAATTATGATAAATTGGCCGAGAAAATTATGATTCATTTACTGATAAATATTTATTCGTGGGAGTAACAGTATAAAATTAATACACAGCAGTTAATTTTGAATAAGTCATACTTTATTAATAAAAGAAAAAGTTTTGGCATGTAGTAATAATTATTATGTAATATATTCATAACTGCATTTGAAACAGTGTTTTTTGGTTAATACTCTTTTCTGACTCTCATGGAACCAAACTTTGCACTGTATATGTCATGTCTTTTAGTATTTTTTTCTTTCCTTATAGAAGAAAATGCAAATGCTGTCTTCTGTATTAAAATAATGACATCTCTTTTGGAGGAAGTTGATGATCTCCTCTTTTTTTTTTTTTTTTTTTTTTTTTTTTTTAAAAGTCTTACATTTCTCTTTTTAAGGCAGCTAACATTCTTCAATAAAAGCTACTGCTAAACACTGTACCTTCTTAAACATTTTGGTTTTGTAAAATTAACCCACCTACCCCCCCCCAAAAAAATGTAAAATTAGTTCTGTTTTATTTCTTGATAAGCATGGGTAAGATTTTTGCTATTTAGGTCTTTTAAAGACATTTTCTTGTATTATTTTTAACTTCATTTTGTAATTTTTTTCTTTGAATTTAAAAATGTTTTCAGGTTATAACATAATGTAACTGACATATGCCAGGAAATAATTGCAGCATGAAAAATATAACTTCTCAAACCGTATCAGTATGATTTTAAAACATCTTGGTGGTACTGTTTATAAAGCAATCTATTAAGATTGGGGTAGTAATAAAAAGTATTTAGTGGGGTAGTAAAAAAAATAATAAAATGTAATTCAGAAAACCAGTGCAATATAAGCAACTCTTCCTTAAGTTTTTTTACAACAGAAGACGGATAATGAAATATTTATTATGTTAAAAGACAGGAATTTAAAGTAAATACAGTACAAAGTCCAAAATCCGGACATCCATTATCCGGAATGATCTAAAACCCAGAACTCAAAGCCAGAAGCATATTCTTTTTTGTATGATTTACATATGTGCATTTCATTTTTCCTTCCTTAATAAAATATGCAGAAATTTTCACTTAAAAATTCTGATTCTTAATTTCACTTAGGCACTAAATAAAATACCTCGTTATGGAAAAACAACCATGTAAACATAAATTTGTGAGATTAATAATTTGGCTCCATAGCTGAGTGTCTGCTTGGCATACATCTCAAACTGAAACATTCACCTATTTTTTATGGTGAGTCATTATTTATTATATTTTGCTTTTATTCACCGCATATTTATCAATACATGACAGCTTCAGTAATAACTTATGCATTGATGTCTAAACCTTTTTTTTATAATAATAATTGAATAACAAGAGTATGGCAATATTTTATGCTAACATTACGCTTGGTGATGATTATAGATTTTTAAATGCTCTAAGAAATGTTGACGAGAAAATATTCAACAAAAATTTCTTCTCATATGCTAAAAATAGATTTTGTTAATGAAACTCATAGGCCAAAAGATTACATTTAGTGCTATTTTAATTAAGAATAACTGATATGTTCACCATAAAGCCAGAGCAGCAGCAGAATTTAGGGAAGACAAAATTTTTGGAATTTGGGGAAGCACTGAGTGGCAAAATTAAGGGATGAGAAGTTTTTTATAATGCAAATCTTTCATAATCGGAAAATATGCACTACCTCAAGCATTTAAAGGAGTAACGATTTTCCCCATTAATATCGTGCAAATTAAAGAGCATGGATGACTGGATAACACAAGCGTTAATGAATAATTGGTATGAAAATCATTTTATACCTGAGGCTCAGCAACATTTGAATTCGGTTGGTTTACCTGATGACTCAAAAATAGTCCTGATTGTAGCCAACTGTTCGGCTCATACTTTACTTAAAGTTTTAGTTGAAAGATAATGTATCCATATTGTTCTTCCCTCCAAATTGTACGTCTGTCAGTCAGCGTATGGATATTGAAATAGTGCACACACTGAAATGCAAATATAAGTAGCATTCTTTAAATCCATGTTAAATTTCTTGAACAATGGCAAGACTATTCAAAAATTTTTGAACCATTTTAGCATAAAATCTGCTGTGTGTAGCATCGCAAAATCATGGAAGGATGTGTCTCCAGATATGTTAAAAAAAATATGCTTGGCATAATTTATGGCCAGCTGCCATATTTCATGGTGAGGATGATGAAGATGATAGCCGCGAATTTGAATGTTTTCAGATATTGCAAACTAAAGGTGAAATTTTCCAGCTAATGGATTATGTAAAGAAATGTGGAGAAGCGGTAATAAATGATGATGATATAACAGAAGTTTTTCATTGCGATGACAATGCCGCAATCGCCAATCAATTAACAGACGGTGAGTCCAAAAAATACCGCTTCCAATAGTGAAGAAAGTGACAGAGAGGTTATTGAAAACGAAAAAATTTTGATTGACGAGTTAGTCGGTATTCTGAACACAGTGATTACAGGACTTGAGCAGTGGAACTTTGTAACTGAACAAGAAATTATTTCTGTTTATAGAATTAAAGAGAAAGTATTAGCACAAAATACAAAGCATTGTAAACAACTTACACTGAAAGAAATGTTTAATACAGTAAACAAATAAATATTAACCTTTTTTTTTTTTTTTTTTTTTGTAAATTTTGATACCCTTTAGATCATAATTGCTTTTTATTTCATAAATTACGATTTCCTATTTTTAATTGAATAATTTCTGTATGCCATCTTACCAGATTTAAATTGATGATCTAATATCTGGAAAAATCCCAAGCTCGGAATCACTGAAGTCCCGACGAGTCTGGATTTCACACTTTGTACTGTATTAATGTTGTTTTGCCTCAATATGTAAAACATACTACTGAGAAAAATTTGAAATAACTAATCCGAAAAAAAAAATGGAGTCTTAATTAAATTATGCATATGTTCTAATTTGCATGAGTCATATTCAATATTATTGACTGATGTAGAGACTTAAGTTTTTAACACTTTTGTCTATTTGTTATTGGCATCTGACTTCCATTCATTGTGTTAAATTACAAAGCAAAATGTCAAAATATAATCAAATATCATTTCTGTTTTGCTGTTGCTATAAATACAGTTATTGTACCTGCGTTCCTTAAATCTGAATTTCAATCTGTTGTAGTCCTGAAAATGGTCAGTAAATCTATACACACATAGTTGTTCGATAGTTCATAGTTATTATTCATATTATATAAATTGGAAATATGTGATATTAAAATACAATGACAGATACTCATGGTTCCAAATATTTTGGAGATTCTCTAGAGGTGGTCATCTTAGAGTGGTGATGTTCATTCATGTTCCCTGAAATACTGCTCATTTTCAGCAGCGATCATCCTAAGGAGGTGATTGGAATGAGAGTATTTATTGTATGTCTATCAACTCTCTTCATATTATCTTTATTGTTCAAATAAAAAGGAATTTTTTAGCAAAGTATATTTTTATTTAATAGTGTATATTTAAGGCTGCTGATACAATAAAGAAGCAAGCTATGAACACTTTTTAGATCATGGTAATACTTATATTGAATAAGTGAAAATCATAAACATGTGCATGAAATTTTCAAAAATTTAGTTTGATTGTTAAAAAGGCATTAATCTCTTTTTTACTGAATTAAGTGATATTATTCAAATAATATAGTTTCTCTTGTAGTATGAATGAAGTTAAAGCATTTATTATCCATTGGTCATCTTGCCTTACTTGAGCAAAGAAGCTTGGATTTTTTTCATCAGAAACAAAAACACAACCGCCTTATTTGCCAGATTTTGCGCTCTCTGACCCCTCTGGTCTTTATCAAGATGGCTGTACACAGTCAATGTTTTTAAGCAATTCATGCTATTCAAGCTGATGTGATGGACACCAAGACATTTTACCTGCACTTCAAAAATGTGAAACACTAGAACAAGTGTGTTTATTCTGATGGGTTTTACTTCAAAGATGATTAAGTAATAATATTATGCATTTGAAATAGAACTAGCATTTTCCATAAACATTTTGAACACAAACGTCTTAAAAGAGTTTTTCAGAACCCCTAGTTTGAAGATTTAAACAGTTCCTGTATATTTTTATCAGAACTACAAGTATTACAAAATGATAAAGCAATCGCAATCAATTTCCATTTTAAATAACTACAGTATAATAATGCAGAAACGAATGATAAATATATAATACGAAACTGATAAATTTAATGTCAAAAAATACAAATACTCAAACACAAGTATTTCTCTGAGACTACTGTAATATATTTCTGCCCTGATCTTATTTTAAACTTATTTGTGCTGCGCAAGTAACTCATTACACCAGAACTGAAGTTCACATTAAAATTATGCATTATTTGTATTGAATGAACACGTGATCTTTCTGCAGTAAAAGAAACTTGCAGAATTTCCTGCATTCTGGCCAGAGTTCTCAAAATTTCGTTTTTTACACGTATTACTGTTTTTCGCATTTGTTATTAAGTTGATGTGCATTGGCAGAAATAATCTTTTATCTTTTTGGTTCAAAACCTTAAATTAGAGATATATTTAACCAATATTTGGGACTGTATTACGCCATAGATTGGGAATACCTTAGACCAGGGGTCCCCAAATGTGCGCCGCGGCGCCGTGAAGTACGGTCAGGGGCGCAGCGAAGCAGCCCTTGCCTTGCATTATGGACAGACAAGACTTGCGTTAAACGCAGGTCCATATTTTTCATTAATACCTTTCATTAATTTTTATTCCATTTCTTGAAGTCGAGCGGTAACGTCGCTGAACACTGGTAGTTCGGTCCGAAGTTCGAATCACGCTAACGGGGTGGCTGAATGGGCGTTTTCGTGGTTTTCGCCATGTGTAACGTGTATACGAGCCAGTTTCCATTAGAAAGTCCTCCACGAAGGCATCCCTCCCCTTAGGCAGATAGCCCTCGAGGCTTTGCCATATTCACACACACACACACACACCATTTCTTGAAACACTAGTTCTTTAAGTTTTTCTCAATATTTATATTTCAGTTGTTCATCTAATGCCATTTAAATTATATTTTCAACAGTTTTGTTTCTCTTTTTAAAGTAATTCTTTCAATTTCATTTCTTAAAGCAGCAATTTCATTCTATCACTTAGTTCTTTCAATTCGCACGTAATTCTATTCTATTGCGTCAGATTTGTATTAAATTATTTTCATATATTTTTGCACCTGTTACTTTCCATCACAAGATTGCTCTATTTGTGTTCTCAGCATTGGTATGTGTTGGCATTTACATTTCCGCTCGCGACCGTCAGTATCGAACTTGTACGTGCGGGAAAGTCGTACAATCTCATACGTCTAGGAAAAAAAAGTCGTGATCTCGACGAAATATTGCAATAAATAGACGAGTCCGTACTAATATTTCACAAAATGAAAAGATTTTTATTAAACAAACAAATCCATAGTAACGACTGTTTGAAAGATAATGCATCGGCAAGTGGCGGAGCATAAAAGTAAAAAATTCGTAACTAGAGAGAGAGTTACTTTGATTTGTTTTACTTCAGTAGAAGTAAGCAACGATGAAAGACAACGATGGCAGATGTTTTGTCTGCTTAAAAATCTGCGCTCGAAGCTATGCTCCCAAGTAATCTAAAGCAACATCTTGAAACTAGTCATCCTAATTTGGTAGACAAATTTCTTTTTTCCTTTAGTCCAAAGGGGTAATTTGCCTAGAAGGACTAGTAATTTCCTTTTGGCATTTTGCGTCGATTCACAATAAGCGTTGTTTCATTTTTCAAATTGTTGCCTCCGAATATTGGAGCTCTGTGTTATATTTAAAGAAATTAAATAATGAAGAATCTGCATGAATGTATGTATGTTTCTCGCATTGTTATAAAACAACGGTACCTAGAGCCATCAAAATTTGAATAACGTAATCTTCCATATCGAAGAAGAGCTTATTTTACCGGCTGCTCTCGGCGTGGTTAATATTGTAGCGAAAATTGCTCCTTTCGACCGAGCTCCTCTTAGCTTAGCGGAGAAGACGCAGGACTCGAAACCTATCAACAGCAAGATGCCTGATAATTGGTTTTTATGTAAATTTCTTTATTCTTCCAGAACATTTCGAGACTGGAATGTTCCAGCATATTCACCAGCAGTATATAAGTAGTTCTGCATTCAGTTCCAGTTAATAAAAAGTCTTGAATACTTGCGTATTCATTTGTACGATCCCTTCATCTACGCGACAGTTTGGTGGAGACGCCGGATATCACTCAGTTACTAAGGCAGAGTTATGCCAAAGTGTGCGGATTCGAGGACTTCCTCCTGAGTTTGGACTCTTACAGGATTCGCGTAAAAGATCGAGAAAGATGGTCGATGAGAAGGAGTCCGAGCGGAATCCTCCAGCATGAGCTAGTTCCGCTTCGAGTAACATCGCACCAATACAGATGCTTACTTACCAACTACCCAGAAGGCCGTGTATATTCACCGGGGACAGCCAAGAAGATACTAATAGATGGCTCAAGAGCTTTGATCGAATCGCCAACTGTAACCACTGGGATGATCAAATGTGTCTGGCGAACGTCATTTTTTACCTGGGCGGAACCGCTCGACAGTTCGATAATGATGAAGACAGATTTACCAGTTGGACTGTTTTCAGGACTGCTCTTAAGAACACCTTTTCCTGTGCAGCTGACGTAAAGAACCAAGCTGAACGAGTACTACTTAGCAAATCGATGAGGCGTCTGAAGCTTACATTCAAGATGTTCTCGCTCTCTGCCGAAAAGCAAACCCGTCTATGTCTGAAGACGAGAAAGTGGCCCATCTCATGAAAGGTATTGCTGAAGACTTGTACCAGGTCCTGTCGTCCCAGGTTTAACAGCGTCGAGGTCTTCGTGAAACGCTGCCGTCACATAGAAAGCCTTCGACGAAGACGTATCGCCCAACCACGATTCCAGAGGCTACCTATAGTCTCCGCGGTGTCGGCCGATGCGAACGCCGGTGAACTAAAGTCTATACTGCGCGCCATCGTCAGGGAAGAGCTTCAGATGGTCCTGCCGCAAGTTCGTGTCTACGCGGAAATAAAACCTGTAGCCCCGAATGACATAGCATCTGTGGTCCGGGAAGAGGTTATGGAGGCGCTAGCACCATTCACAGGAGCAGGGAGAAGCAAAAACACTACCCAACGTTCACTTCCAGCTAGTTCGCAGCCAAGACGTGAAGCCAGCAGAGAACTACTCCACAACGTAGGACAGATCTGTGGGGGACTGACGATAATGTACCTCTGTTTTCATTGCGGACGCCCAGGACATGTTCTGAGGTACTGTAGGGAGAGACGCTAGATATTTGAAAATGCAAGAGCCGCAAAGAAGTCCAACCCTCGACAGCACAGGGATACTGACTCTACATACAGCATCGACGACGAATATGCACAACCTGGTTCTTCCCGAATAAGGAGCAGTTCACCTTATCCGCGACGCTGTCTCAAACGCAGTCACCAGTACGCCGAACCAATGCGGAAAACTAGCTAAAGCGACCTGCACAGGAGATGAGGCCGCAGTTGATTAAAATCCTCCGACTTACACCACAGCCAAGTTGGAAAAGAATACCACTTTTATCACCGTGAACGGACAGTGTGCGAAAGCCCTTGTTGATTCGGGTGCCGATTATTCCGTCATATCCGAAGAGTTACGTCGACAGCTGAATGCTCCTATGTTTACTGAAAATGGATCTGTATTGAAAACTGCCTGTGGTAAATCTGTAGCCGCCTCGAAACGTTGAATTTTGATTTGAATGGGACTAAGAAGCCGTTTGAATTCCTTGTGTTTCCTGAATGTAGTCATCAAATGATACTTGGATGGAACTTTTTCCGTGCCACCGATGCCGTTATCGATTGTGGAAATCAAGAACTTACACTTGCAGAAATCCTTCCAGACAATGAAATTAAATAAGTCAGAGCCCTCATTGTTTGCCGCAACCGATTATGCAATTGAAGCAAACACCACAAGGCGAATACGTGCCCTGAATTCAGAACTACGGGAAGCAGAGGGAGCTGTGATGTGCGAAAAAGAACGATCGATACCAGCTTCAATTTTCACTATAGAGGATGGTTGTAGTAAATTATGGGTAACTAATTGTTCTCGAAGAACCCAACTGATGCCGAAAGGGTGAATGTAGGTCGTTTAACGACCACAAAAAACGACGCTATTTGCTCCCCTAAGTGGTCAGGCTCCAGAAGTTTCCAAGGGATATAGGCCCAGGAAAAGGTTATCTCAAGAAAACTTCAAAGAAATTTTCGATACTGATTTCCAATGCTGAGAAAGACGAGCTATTGAGTCTACTAGATGAATTTAGTGACATTTTTGACTTTAACAGTATCGCGAAAAAATCCCGATGCAATGCGGTGAAACACAAGATTGATACAGGTGACAGTGCACCAATCAAACAAAGGCCATACCGTATGTCAGCTACTGAGAGGCGTGTGATTGCAGACGAAGTGCAACGAATGCTAAAAGACGCGATACAACCGTTATACAGTCCATGGTCATCTCCAGTCGTGCTTATGAAGAAGAAAATCGGTGAATGGCATTTTTGTGTCGATTACAAAAAATTAAACAAGGTAACTAAAAAGGACGTCTATCCGTTACCTCGCATCGATGATGCTTTGGACTGCCTGGATGGTGCAAAAATTTTCTCTATGATGGATCTGAAGTCAGGCTACTGGCAAATACACATTGATGATAAAGACAGCTTTTGTGACTTCAGATGGTCTCTATGAAGTCATGGCGTTCGGATTATGCAATGCTCCAGCCACATTCGAACGGATGATGGACACGGTACTAAGAGGCTTCAGATGGAATATTTGCCTTTTCTACCTCGACGACATAATCGTGTATGCACCTAATTTCAAAGAACACCAAAAGCGTTTGAGGGAAGTACTTAAATGTATCCAAAGAGCAGGACTGACGCTAAATTCCAAGAAATGTTAATTCGGCAAAAAGAAGCTGACTATACTAGGACACTTAGTCGGTCAACGTGGGATATATCCTGATCTATAAAAGGTAGAGGCTGTAACAAAGTTACCGGTTCCGCAAAATATCGCCGATGTTCAAACTTTTCTGGGCTTGTGCTCCTACTAACGACGATTTATTAAAAATTTCGCGGATATTGCAAAGCCATTGCATGACTTGTTGAAGAAAGATGCAAAATTTTCTTCGAACGCGTTACAGATTGAATCTTTCGCACCGCTCAAAAGGCTGCTGACCAGTGGCACTGTTTTGGGACATTTTATCCCAGACGCAGAAACCAGGATATATTCTGACGCTAGCGGCTATGCCATCGGTGTAGTACTGATTCAGATCCAGGATGGCAAAGAAAGACCAATAACCTGTGCATCCAGGTCCCTTACTGCAGCTGAAAGGAACTATTCCACCACCCAAAAAGAATGCCTTGCTGTCATCTGGGCAATTAGTAAATTCAGGCCATATCTCTATGGAAAACCCTTCACGGTAGTCGCGGATCGCCACTCTTTATGATAGCTGACCAATGTTAAGGATCCATCCGGAAGACTTGCACGGTGGGCTCTCAGGTTGCAGGAATACGACATAAATATCGTCTACAAGAGCGGTCGCAAACACTCCGATGCAGATTCACTATCAAGGAAGCCTCTTATAGAACCAGAGCAGAAGAAGGAGAAACAATTAAAATCCATCATTACAACTCTCAAGAGAGGTGACGCATATCAAAATTATCAAATAAGAAATGGTATACTGTACAAAAGAAGCTATGATCCTATGGGACAGCAATGGCTCTTGGTGGTACCAAAGCAACTTCGCAGCGAGGCTCTAAGAAGTCTTTATGAAGCTCCAACCGCTGGCCATCTCGGATTTGCCAAAAACGTACGACCGAATAAGGAGGAAGTACTATTGGCCAGGGCTATATGGAAGCACACGGTGGTATGTATCACACTGCTATGAATGCCAAAGACAGAAATCGCCCCCGCAACGTCCACCAGGACAGCTTCATCCGCTAAAACGCCCTGGCACACCGTTTACCAAAATTGGAATAGATCTACTTGGACGCTTTCCTGTTATTCGAAATGGGAACCGGTGGATTATAGTTTGCACATGTTACCTTACTAAATTTACAGTCACAAAGGCAATACCGACATCAGAGGGCACCGAAATTTTCAAGTTCATAGTTGAAGAAATTTTACTGAAGCATGGTGTCCCCAAAGAAATGATTAGTAACCGAGGACGCAACTTCCCATCCACCGTTGTTAACAAAGTAATTCAACTACGCAAGATGTCTCATCTTCTGACGACTGCATACCACCCTCAGACTGATAACTTACTGAAAGATTCAATAAGACACTGGCAGACATGTTGTCTATGTACGTAGACGTTGAACAGAAAAATTGGGATACTATTCTATCATTTGTAACTTATGCCTATAATTCAGCCAAACAAGACACAACCGGATTCAGCCGTCTTTCTCATTTATAGCAGAGATATCCAGACTCCTCCTGATGTAATTTTTCCATATAGTATCGAAGATTCTGACGATAGTTATGCGCAACATCTGATCACTAGAGCTGAAGAAGCTAGACAGCTTGCAAAACTCCATATTCTTAAAGCGCAAACTACAGACAAGCGCCGATATAACGAGAGGCATCGACCTGTTAGTTACAACATCTGAGACTTAGTCTGGGTCTTCACTCCAGTACGAAAGTTTGGATTATCCGAAAAGCTCCTAAGACGTTACATTGGACCGTATCGAATAACATGACAGCTCTCTGACGTGACGTACGAAGCAGAAAATATGGAACAGAATAGGAAACGACGGAATTCAAAAGACATCGTTCACGTATTGAGATTGAAGCTCTATCTTGATCCAAAAGTACAAACAGACGATGAAAAAGAAAGCCCGATATTTCCAGGAAACCTGTTACAAGAAGCCAGACTAGATCGCAGCGGGACGCTTCTTCTTCATAAGAAGAGGGAAATGTAGCGAAAATTTCTCCTTTCGCCCGAGCTCCTTATAGCTTAGCGGAGAAGACGCAGGGCTCGAAACCTGAATGTCCCGGGTCCGAAACCTGTGAACAGCAAGATGCCTGATAATTGGTTTTTATGTAAATTTCCTTCTTATTAATGTTATCTTATTTATGTAAATTTGCTTCTTATTCTTCCAGAACATTTCGAGTCAAATGTTCCAGCATGTTCACCAGCTGTATATAAGTAGTTCTGCATTCACTTCTAGTTAATAAAAAGTCTTGAGTTTAGACTTGAGTACTTACTTGTTCATTTGTACGATCCCTTCATCTACGCGACAATATTATGGGGGAAATTTGTGGGAAAATTGATTTCTAAAGTACCTCTGAATTTGGTCTGCAATTAAATGAGGCTACTCGTAGTAAAAAAAAATGCAAATCTTATTATGTACGCTTTCTGGATGATTTTATCAATGTTGAAGATCTTCTGTTCTGTAAGAGTATTATCCGAAGCACAAAGGTTCGACTTGTTCGAAATGCTTGACAAGTTTATAAAGGAAAATGATTTAGTTTGGAAATAGTGCGTTGGTGTAAGTACCGATGGCACTCGATCAGTGTTTGGTCGCTGCTAAGGACTGCAGACACTAATTTGCAGCAAAACACCGCGTGCTGTGTGGGCTACAGGGAAGCACTTACATCGCAATCGCTCAGTCCTCAGCTGAACTTGGCGTTGGAATGTATTATAGATGTAGTAAATTACATAAAACTTTACCGCTGAAAGCAAGAGTTTTAAAAAAAGCTATGCTAGGACATGGAAGTTGAACATACAGCCTTATTGCAGTTCACGATGGCTTTCGCGTGACAACGTCTGTCTCGTGTATTTGAATTGCATCATAAAATTCACCCTTTTCTACAAAAGGAAGGTCATGCAATTTTAAAGTATTTTTACCGAACCAGATATTTTGCTAAAACTAGTATATTAGCTTTACATACTTAAGAAACTAAATGTCTCGAATCTGTCTCTACCGAGCAATCTATGCTCATCTTGAAACTTGTAAAAAAGCTTACTGATTTTAGGAAGAAGCTGCAATTGTGGATAAGAAAATTGAATGACTGGTGCTCAAGATTGTTTTCTTACATTATACCAATACACACTGTGTATTACACAACTTCTAAAAGTCGTTGTTCTACAGTAAGTTCTGTCTTCATGGACACCTCTCAAACCTTGCTGACTGATTCGCAAAATACTATACGGATGATAATGTAGAGAAATTTATATTAATCTAAGATTCTTTCCATTCTTAAGTACCCAAGTACTTTACTTCGTGAGATGAAAAGAGTTTAATCGAACTCTTTTGCAGTAACATTCTGAAAAAAAAAAGGAAAAAAAAAAAAAATTGCTTGCTCAGATTTAAAGCAGAAATTTTGCAACTAGGGCGCAGCAGAAAAATAAAAAAACCAAGTGCGCCGCGTACTGAAAACGTTTGGGAACCCCTGCCTTAGACATCTAATTAAAATTATGTTTACCATTAACTCTAAAGTATATAAAGTTATTTGGGAGCTCAGGTATAAAATTTCACATTGACCATTTTCTGCTGCTCCTTCTTCAAGTATTTTTTTATTTAGTTACTGTTATGAATATGATTTCTCTTCTGGCATTTTTTTATTCATTACTGCTACGTGTAAACAGTTTGCAACTTGCAAATATCTATAGCAATAATTATTGGTAATTTAGCTACCACAGCAATATGGCTTATTTACATAAAATTATGATTCAGTTGTGAGAGAATGAAATTATATAATACGTATCATTAATATACATACTTGCAATTTATTAGCATGTATTTAAAAATATTTTTGTACAAATGCTTTACACGCCAATACAAATAAGGTAAAATATCGCTGCCCACTGCAATAGCTGAATTTCAGTAAAAAATTCTGTTTGATATACATGTACCTTCATTTGTAAATTACATTGCATTGCTTATTATTTCAATCTTTGTAGTTTAATTCTGTTAAATATATCTTGCATGCATTAGAAAAACCAGTTCTAGCATATTCATGAAAAGTTTAATATCATTTTTATACAAGTTTCTTGATTTAATTTACATAATGATGTGAAAATGTGTAAACAAGCAAATTTCTTGTTTAATATTATGTAATTTTATCACATTATATAACAGAACTCTACGGATTTTATTACAGTTTGGCATGACAATAGTCTTTAAATAATACAACTAAATCGCAGCTTTTATTTTGTATTGATTTGCTGTTCTACAAACGTACATAACTGTGACAATAGATTTAAGCTCTCCAGAATTTAAACTCAGAAGAGAAATTGCCTTCCCATAATCAAATTGAAATTACAGTCAAAAGTCTTTAATCCAGACTCGTCGAGACTTCGGCGATTTCGGATTATCGGTTTTTCCGGATTATAGATCATCAGTTTAAATCTGGTAAGATGGCATGCAGAAATTATAAAATTAAAAATATGAAACCGTAATTTATGAAATAGAGAGCAATTATGATCTAAAGGGTATCAATATTTACAAAAAAAAAAAGGCTTAATATTTATTTGTTTACTTTATTAAACATTTCTTTCAACGCGCGCATGGGTAAAGCATACAATACGCATAGTCGAAATTAGAAAATTGCAACCAGAAAACTATTTGATGTGTATTCGTGATACAGTAAGACCCCGCTTAACGCTGTTTCGTTTAGCGCTGTTTCGGTTTAGCGCTCTTTTATTTCAACCTGGGGATTCCACGAAATCGCTCGCAGCATACGGGGATTCCCCGAAATATTATGCAGCGATAGGTTTCAAATACATATCCGAAAGAGTGTACTTGTATTTCTTGTTTGGTGCGGTATTCTACAGACATATTTTGAAGGGGTAAATGTGGAAGATGTCGAAGAAATAATTCAAGAAGCAGCGGCTAGTCTTTCTAATGATGAGCTCAAGGAATTAACTGAACAAGAAAAAAACAAAAATGTTGACAGCAGTGATTCAGAAGAAGAGCAAAAAGAACTTTCGATGGCGTTTGTAAAAAGGAGTTTGTCTACCATAACTGAAATAATGGATCAATTCATTGAAAATTATCCGAATTTTGACAGGAGCTCAAAAGTAAGGCGTGGTGTTAGAGATGCTCTATCCGTTTATGAAGAACTTTTAAGAGAACAACGCAAAAGAAAAAGGCAAACAACATTAGATGCTTTTGTCACAAAAAGGCAGAACACTGAAAACGCGGAAGGCTAACTAAATATGACTGACTTAGAATTTTATTTGTTTTTTTTTTAAGAATATTCGTTTTGTTATTTATGTTTTGTTTATATTTTTGCAAGAAATAATAATGTGGTATTAATTTGGGCTTTAAGAAATAAATGTTTGTTTTTATTTTTATTAAAAAAACATACTTTTTAAATTTAATACCTAACCAATTTTCTAGCCATCTTCCCCTAACCCCAATATTTACATGTAAAGATAGCCTCGTTTAGCGCTGTTTCGCATTACGCTCTACTTTGATGGAACGTATCCCCCGCGTTAAGCGGGGTCTTACTGTATATATAATGACGAGGAATTTAATTTAAATCATATCAAAGACGGAGTACATCGAGATGAAATACTACATTTAGTAAGGAATTATAAGCCGAATAAAATAAAAACATCTGCCCTGAAGATAAGGATAGTGCTGACAGATCAACTTCCAGTTAATTGCGCGTCGCGACGCCCCCCCCCCCCCACCGCAAAGCAGCGTGAAATTGATAAACAGATTTCGGAATGGTTAGATAAACAAAGGATATGCTTTTTTCCATTTTTTGCAGCAATTCTACTTTTTGTTTGATGGACATCGAAACATGTTTCGCTTTGTAGATCCTTTGGCAGCTCCAGAATCGAAAATTATTTTTGACATAATCGAAAGTTCAAGCTTACTTTTATAAAATTGCTCTAACAGTCTGCAAAAAATAATAAGCCGGATCCAATTAGAAGATTAAGGAACAACGCAATCTGCAACATTAACTGAAATAGATAAGTAGATAATTTTAGCTTAGCTTATACCGTCCGTTATACATTAAACGCGCATGCGTAAAGGTATTATGAGCATTTCTGCGCATGCGTAACCGCATGATGCGTTTACGCATGCGCAGAAAGTTTGTAGCTTTGAGGTCCGGATTATAGATGATTCTGGATTATGAACGTCCAGATTAAAGACTTTTGACTGTATATGTTCCTTCTAATGTGTAATTAACAGATATTTTGCTCATTAAAATTAAATAGGAAAAAAAAATTGTTCCATGCATAATTCTTATTTTCACTCGCAATCCATGACATTTACCTTTATAACCTATTAAAATTCGGGGATTCTGTAGCCGAGGTCTGTGAAGTTTCCTTTGCCTCTTCCCCACAGAAAAACAAGTTTTACTTGAAAGTATTTCAGCAGTATTCATAAAAAAGCAAGTTCATTTTTCTGTAGACTAAATTTATTTCTTGGTGGCATGTTATGTAGAAACGTAAACATTTATTATAAAATAAGTTTGTAAAAAAAAAAACACTTAAGCTTAAAAAATTATGACTGCAAAGACTTAATGACGAAAATGTTTAAATCAACGTAGACAAATTTTCTGCAACTGCAACATAAGAAAATTAAGCACTTCAGAAATATTTCATACTGAATATTGCACAGATATACATGCAAGCATAACTTAATAAATTATATAACTTATATTTTGCATAACAAAATTAATTTAACGACATGAAGCCACTCGTATAACCTGTCAAATACTGATGTAAGATTTTATGCATATTTTAGTAATTATTTTTCAGAATTTAATAACAAGTACCGAATTAGGACACATTGTTATGCTCATATAGAAAAGTATATATATGTCAATAAAATTTTGAAAGTTTACACCATTTACACACGCTTTTAACTTTCTTACTTGAAACTTTAACTGAGGAATAGATATGCAAGATAAAGTTAGCCATGTGTGATATAATGTTTTATTTAATAACTTAATTGTGATAGTCTTAGATACACAGTAACCAGTTCTTGCCGTTCGTGATCATTAGAACAGACATACAGCGCCTTATACTCAACATACAGCGCATTATACTCAGCATTAAGTAATCTCCATCAGCATACTGCACACTTTGCCAGTGCCCTGGCAATAAAACTTGGGGATCTTGGATGCAGAAAAGTAATTGAGTGCTTGCTTCATGTTTACCTCATTACTGAGGCATTTCGCACGGAACAGGTCCGACAAGCACATTGTCTCCTAGCCAAGTAGTTGAATGGTAAATATGATCTTTCTTGTCACATGTGGTCTTGCTTTATCCTCAGGTACAGCACACCCTTGGATTAACCGATGCTGCCTCCTCTTGACAAAATGCATATTGCACCACTTGGTAACTTGTCCTATCATGACTGATGTTACTATTGAAGATACTGGTTTGCATTAACGTTGCACATGGGGAAAAGCAAACATGCATAAATCTGTTTACATGGGTTCAAATCTGGGTCAAACTACCAGTATTAAGATGTCTTAACCATACCATTACTGGTATTATCATGTTGATTTTACTTTTTTATGAATAACTTTAGAAGTAGAAATAAATATATTAAAAAAAGGAAGATGCATAGAAAAACAACGTTCGTCAAATACTGGGGCTGAATACCAGATATTTGGTCTGCCGAACATCAGTATTTTGATATATTCAAGGTTTTATTTAAAGAAAAGTATTTTCTAATTATCCTCATCCTTCCCATCGAAGAGGCGTAAAAAGATACTGTTTAAGCAACGCGACATATCGCCAGAAAGTATTTATGTGGCAACGTCTGTGTTATTATTAAAAACTGTTGATGCCGATATAGAGTGTTTTTAGCTCCATCGTTATTCAAAAAATCAAATGCATACTTTACGGATCCTATTATATTAATATACACACTGGCCAATGAATTAGAAACCTTTGAGATTTTCATTTGAATGCATGTTAGGGATTAAGTGTTCAATTTGTTTTATGACATGGACTATACGTAGTTAGAATGCTAGTATAAGTAAGGTGTAAGAGTGCTTTTCACAATGGATGAAGTAAAATGGGAAAAACGGCAGATCTTCCACCATTTGAAAAAGGACTTATTGTTGATCTCCGTTTAGCACACACCTCGATTTTGAAGACGGCAAGTCTTACTAGGTTCTCAAAAGCAGCCATATCGAAGGTTTTCAAAAGTAGGAATCGGAACCCACAGTCCTTCTCTAGAGGACGCAACTGCGGTTCGAGCACAGTTTTCCAAGAGAGTGATTGGCGGCGTCTCTGACGAATTGTACGGCAGAACAAGGACTCTACTGCGTTTCAACTGACACAGATCATCAACCAAGGCTCTTCCCAACAGATATCAGCTCGAACCGTTCGCAGAGGATAGGAATGCATAGAAAGGTGCTTGTGAGAAAACCACTCATTTCTGCCCGACATGCAAGAATTCGTTTGCATAGGTGTCAAAAAAAAGACACTGGACATCTGAGGATTGAAAACGGGTAATGTGGTAAGATGAATCACGCTACACCTTCTTTTGCACTGATGGAAGACCTCTAATTTGGTGAGAACCGCATGAAGCCATCTTGCCTTACTCGCACTATGCAAGGATCTGGTGAGAGTAACATGATATGGGGCATGTTCTGCTGGTATGGAAGTGTTGCCCTGGTGTTCCTTGAGGGTAAACAACCAGCCATGAGATACCTAGATATAGTGGCAGATCAAGTGCACCATGCAGTGTTTAAATTTTTATCCTAATGGCGACGAATAGTTCGTGGATGACAATGCAACTATACATCTAGCCAGAAGTACTCAAAGTTGGTTCGCTGAATATCAATCTTACTTCCAATACCTTCCCTGGCCACCGCATAGCCCAGATCTTAACTAAATAGAAAATATATGGGATATGGTGGAAAGACGCATCCGACAGCACTCTCCTCTTCCATCTAATTTATAAGATCCAAAAAGCTGCATAATAGTGACTCTGACTGCCGGACCGAAAGACCCGGAATCGAAACCCGGAGAAGGCATGGATGTTTGTAAGTACATGTAGTCTTTACAACATGGGGGCAGTCTAAATATATGACCAGCCGAAAGTCCTATTTTGTGGTTTCGTGATAGGAAAAAGGGGAAGGACTTCGGACAAATCCCCAGGGTGCTCTCGCTCGAAATTGGCATGGAAGTAGAAGTCCAACATCCTCGAGGCTCTGGCAGCCATTCTTCCATGACATGTGTGGACTCGAGAACAAGAAATCTAAAGGTACGTTTAGTAAAAAATATACAATTATAAAAATTACAAAACATTAAGAAAATTAAGTGGACCGCATGCTATACTGGCACTAAAATATTTATGTTATTATTATAAACCTAGAGTGCTGCCCAAACATACTCATGTGGCAGTTTAGGTGTGCACATAGAATCCTACAAAATCGCTTTCCACTTCTCCAGACATTTCATGAGCATAATAGCAGATTATGATCCCTCCAATGAACCATATACTGTAGTTTTCATCATCTTTGGTGAAGGTCTTAGAAGCTATCTGCGTGCATACAGCGTAATGAGGCGTGCTGAAAGACATCAAGTGCTTTTATTTTGTGTGCAATTTTACGATTTAGGTGCCCCGGCTTTTCAAGATGTCTAATAGCAGGTTCAGGTTCAGGTGGAAATGTAGTGGGACACCCAATGTTTACTATAAGTAATGTAGGTATAGTCCCACTACACTTCGGTTTATTTTTAAAGTTAATATTAAAAAAAAATACATAGTATAATATAACACATAATATAACAGTATAAATAGTATATCGCTATTTTGATTGATATCATATCTATTAGATATAATTATAGAAGTTATAATAGGTATAATAATAGTAGGCTAACAGTCATAATTTATAACAGTTGTAGGGTTTATATTTATTTTAACTAACATTTATTTTAAGTTTAAACTATCTTTCCTGTCAAGCCTTACTTTTCCCTGGAACTGCCAATGCCAGAGTATGTAAATTTTAGTAGAACGCGCAAGGATTCAAATTATCAGCGGAAGTATTCTGAGTTAAATAGAAAAGAAACGAGTTCGAGGTGTGCTGGTCGTACTTCACGAGCGCGGAGGTAGTTAGCCAGAAATTGAAGAACCCCGCGTTCCGGCCTGTGTGCTTGCCTCGGAGAATTGTTAATCGTTCAACTTGATATTCAAAGTTTGCTGAATTAGCAGCGGTATTGTAAAACGCGGTGAGGTTAGTTACGTTTAGAGAGCCTCGTAGTTAGAGTCTTGTTATTATTTCTTTTCAGGTTCTTATTTTTATTTTACCGCCGGGTCCGCGTAGTTTGTGAGCGTCAAGAGCACGCAATTGTAATTTCTTAAGTTTAATAAAAAGGGACTTAAACCCTTAGCAAGACTCTGTCCATTTTCCAGTTTCAACAGTCACCTCTTGGTTGCGTGCAGGTTGGAGGCGCGCAACTTTACATTGGCGCCCGAACACTTATCGAACTGAAATGGCCGAAAATCGGATGGAAGCCGCGGCACAACCCCAAGAAATGGCAAGCCAATTGGAAGGATTTGGATACCTGGTCCAGACTTTGAGAGCGTCAATCAAGCCAAACGACAATTTCGACGAAAAAAATTCGGTGGCGATATTTCTAGAAGGCCTAGAAAATCACTTTCAGCTCTACCCTGTGCCTGAAAGACAAAAAGCTGCCATCGCCACATCTGCACTAAGAGGACAGGCCGCGCTATGGTGGAAGAATATAGGCAAATTTTTATTAGGGGAATTTGGAAGCCAGACATATACATTTGAAAATTTCAAAAAATCGTTAGTAAAGGCCTTGCCCATAGTGAAAGATTGAGCAAGGCTGTAAGCCGAACTATATAGTTTCTATCAACGGGATAAGAAGAGTTGACGGACTTTATTCTACGAAAAATTAAGCTGACGGATATGCTGTATGGGAAGAATCCCGACGCGGAGATTATTGAAATAATCTTACCAAGATTGTTACCTGCTGTTCAAGACTACTTCGAAATTAGAAACCCAAGCACATTGCAGGAGCTCTTCGAATTGGCGGTGAAGTTTCAAAATCGCAGAATAGCGAAAAAAGCTAGAGGGGCATCGTATTCTCAAAGTACCCGAAGGCAATCTTCAAATGAGCAAACCAGAAATGCAAACCGCTTTTATGGGGGAAAGAGCTATCAAGCTAACTCATCGAACCTCGAAGGTCAAGGCCCATAAAGAAAATTCGAAAACAAACATCCGCGTATCCAGAAGGCAGAAGTTGAAAGGAAAGCTTTAAACGAGTAGAGAGGCCTGTGAAAGCGAGGGTCCAGACCCCGGAAGTTTTAAAAAAACCCTCAAAAAGACATTTAAATACGGTCATCGTAAAGAACTCACATCTACCAATTATACAAGTCCTGGTTGGCGATGTACCAGTAGAAGCCGTCATCGATACAGGAGCAGAAGGGAATTTTATGAGTGAAACATTCTTCAAAAGAATTTTTATAGGTTACGATTATTTAAAACCAAAAATACGGAAATTATAGCGGCGCAAGGAAAAACATGTCACTGCATCGGGAAATTATCATTAAACATATAGGTAAAAGAGGAAAGCCTCAAAGTATTAATTTTTGTAGTGAAGAATCTGCAAGATCCTCTTATTTTAGGTATGGAGTTTTTAAGGGCCGCGAGGGCCAAATTGAATTTTCAAGACAGTTCCGTGGTGCTGGAGATGGACCAGAGGGTGGTGGAACCTGTGGAGCAACCGCAAGTTGACCTTAGCCATCTGAATGACCATGAAAGTCAAGCCATCCAGCAAGTGGTGAGTAATTTTTCTAACTTGTTTTCAGAAAAGCCTGGTAGTTGTCAAATAGTTACGCATCAGATACAGTTAACTGCCGAAAAACCTTTTAGGACTAAACCATATCGTTATGATAAACAAAAAGACGTAATCATCGAAGAACATATTCAGGAGATGTTAAAGAATAAAATAATAACGCCCATAAATAGTGAGTACGCGAGTCCAGTCGTACTATGTAGGAAAAAGAACGAGTTTCCTCCTTCGGATAAAAGGGCTTGGAGGTTTGCTATCGATTACAGAAAACTAAATAGTATTACTAAATTCCCAGTTTACCCTTTGCCGGTTATAGAGGAAATTATTAGAAAGATCAAATCTACAAGATACATGTCTATTTTGGACTTAACGTCTGGCTACTATCAAATAGCTATGAGACCCGAAGACATACATAAAACCGCGTTTATAACAAAATCGTGCACTTATGCATTTTTACGCATGCCCTTTGGGTTGTGTGGGGCCCCATCAACATTCCAGAGAGTTGTGGACATTGTTCTAAAGCCTGTCCTAGGAAAATCAACTTTAATCTATCTAGATGATATAATTATAACGAGTAGTACGTTGGAACAACACATTAAAGATCTAGAAGAAGTTTTTAAATTATTAAAAGAGGCCGGTCTTACAATTAACGCCTCAAAATGCAAGTTCGCAACTAAAGAACTTAAATATCTCGGTTATAAAATTTCGCAAAAGGGTATAGAAACGCAAGATTCAAAAATAAAAGCAATCAAGAATTTCCCACCGCCCAACACCGCCAAGGAACTTTCTTCTTTCCTTGGGTTATGTTCTTACTATCGGTCTTTCATAAAAGATTTCGCTAATATTGTTGAACCACTCTTAGTAATTAAAAGAAAGAGAAGTAAATTTACATGTACAGCGGAAGCAAATACAGCATTTGAAAGATTAAAAGAAGCGCTCATCAATGCCCCTGTTTTGAAATTCCCGGAGCGAGACGAAAACCTGGAAATTGCAGCAGATGCGTCGGACTATGCGGTGGGTGCGGTTCTTATGCAAAATAGCCATCCTCTGGCATTTTTTAGTAAAACGTTGAATCAGACACAAAGGAATTATACAGCTACAGAGAGAGAAACATTAGCCGTATTAATGGCTGTACACAAATTTCGAGTTTATTTCGGCAAAGCGCCAGTAACAGTCTTTTCGGATCATGCGGCTGTTGGTAGACTTTACTCGGGGAAAAACCTAACGCCCAGGTTAATAAGATGGGCTTTAAAACTCCAAGAATATAATCAAATAATAAAATATAAACCGGGTAAGGAAAACAATGTAGCTGACGCACTTTCTCGTATAAAACTGGACGATGAAGGAAATGAACTTAAATGCGCTGTGTTGACTTCAAAAATTTTAGATTCTAGAGATACGATTATCACTGAACTGAAAGCTGATCCTGAATTTGGAAATATCTATGCATATTTGAAAGACCCCGAAAGCTTTGAGCACACAGATATCGATGCGATAAGAAATAGAGCAGAAAACTATAAAATAATAGATAATTTATTATTTTATACGAAAACAATAAACGAAAATCTCGAGTACAAACCAGTCATCCCAGCCTCGCTTCGATTAAGCATTTTGAAGGAATTACACGACGCGAAAACAGCGTGTCATTTAGGGATCAGAAAGACTTTAAAAAGGGTACGCGAGGCGGTATATTTCCCGCAATTATACAAAATAGTAACTGCGTATGTCAGGTCCTGCAATCAATGTCAGTTAATAAATTATATTAATTACAGCCCGGCCGGGAACTTAAATAGCATTCGCGCTACATTTCCGAATGAAATTTTAGGCATAGATCTTCTTGGTCCCTTCCCCCAGAGCGAGTTAAATAAAAATCGTTTTCTTTTAGTAATAGTAGATCATTTTTCAAAATGGACAGAAATTGTTCCACTTAAACGCGCGTCAGCCAAAACAGTCGCAGATGCATTCTTACACAGATACATTTTAAAATACGGTGCACCGATAAAAGTCATTAGCGATAACGGAAAACAATTCATTAGTCTAATATTTGAAAACATATGCACTGGACTTGGCATACTCCATATCAAAATGGTTCCGTATAGACCACAGGCAAACATAGCAGAAAGAGTGAATAAAAACATCGTAAAAATAATTCGCAGTTACGTTAGCACACATCACAAGCGCTGGGATGGCTACATAAATGAATTAGCTTATGCTTTAAGAACGGCAAATCCTGATACTACGGGAAAAACCCCAGCAGAATTATTTTTAGGCCGAAAGTTAATTACGCCTTTAGATAAATTATTCTTTGTGCAACAAAGAGAGCAAGAGTTTAAACAGAGAGATGTGCAAAAACTTATTGATCAGGCGCTTAAAAGCTCGGATACGGCAGGAAATAAGCAAAAAGTGTATTACGATAGAAAACGCCGTGAAGCAGATTTTAAAGTTGGGGATAAAGTATTGAAGCGGAAATTTTCTTTATCAAGTGCCCCAGACAATTTTACTGTAAAGTTAGCTCCAAAATTTGAAGGCCCCTATGTAATTCAGGAAATCAAAGGAGTCGTATTGTACCTTAAGAACGAGAGAGGGGAGATCTGTAAAGCAAGTCCCGACCAGGTGAAAAAATACTATAATCCAAATGATTTTGAAATCCTTAAAAGTTTCTTGCAGAACTCAAGCCTAAAAGAAGTAGAAGGTCCAGAAATAACGACAACCGTTCCACCACCCAAGAAGCAGAGAACTGAAGAGAGACCTAGCCCTTCTACAACCCAGACGACGGTACCAAAAAGAAAAAATGAAAACTTTCAGACTCCAGCATTTAAGAAAAACAAGAATGCAAAGCCATCGCGTAAAGAAACCTTAGTAAAGAGGAAAACACCACCTAAAACGTATCGCAGTAGAAATTATACATCAAGGAGAACGCTCCCAGGGCCAGAGAGTCAGGTGCAAACAAGGCCGCCGTTCCGGAAACTGAAAAGACAGCAGGAGGAACGAAAATACCAAGAACAACAGAAGAAATTCAAGAAGGACTCCAGACCGGAGGACGTCAAGACCAGCCGTCCAATGGAAAAACGAAAAAGACAACAACCCGACGATCGCTACGCCAAGAGGCCAGCATCCAGAGGACGCAAAAGAAAAACTAATGTGGACGACACTCGGAGGTCAGTAAGGAGAAGATTGACGTCCATGAAACCTATAACGTGGGAACAATTTTGCCAGAAAAGAATGACGGAGTTTCAATCATCAAAAACTCAAAGATAAGTTAAAATCTTCTATAAAAATTTTTTCTTTTGTTCCGAAATGTTATGCGTAAGTACGAAGTTCTATGTTTTGACGAAAGTCAATATGTCTCGGTTGATACTTAGTTTTGCTTTACTTTATTTAGCTAAGGCAAAAGTATTATTTTCTTTAAGTACAAATCTAAGAACAAGCATTTTCTGTTGGTCGAAAGACTAATTTTGTTATGTTAAAGCCAAAAATTGGCCGAAGATAAAAATAACTTCGTATTCTTGTATTAATAAGAATTTTAGTTTCAGTGCCGCCAGCTTGGCGAAGAATGAGTAAAGTAAAAATTTATTTTCTCTTATTCATTTTATGGTAAATTGTAAAAATCATATGTATTAAAATTTTGTAAATATACGTAAATACTTGAAAGTTATGTAAAAGTAGAATTTAGTCTAGAAGCATAAAATTTTAGATGCTAAAAGTAAATGCTTAAAAGCAATGAATTCGAATTTAAGTATTAAACTGTAGATAAAATCATGCTTTAGAGCGAAAGCCTGCATGTCTAAAGATGAATGAGGGGGAAGTTAGAATGAATGTGTTTTGTAGGGTTCTCCACCTACACTTGAATTTTTAAGAAGGTTAAAGTAGCTCATCGAGTTGTAGAATGTCGAGTAAGGTGTGTCTATTTGGTCGTTGAATTCTAACAAATCATGGTGGTTAGGGGAAGTGTTGTAAGACTAAAACACAAATATTCCCATTTGACACCACACATGGTGGAGAGCCAGGGTAAAGTTAAATTAATGTTTGAATAATTGAATGAATGTGAATTAAGCAGTAACTAAGGAAAACGAATCGTTTAAAAACAAAAATTTATTCAGTGTCAAGAAAGTGTAAATTATCATGTATTTAGAAAGATACTGATACTTATTCCTTCCAGATGCTGGAAGGAAAAGAACAAGATTGATTGATGAAGTCCAGGAAAAGTTGCTGTAAGAAGAGAGATTTATATAAGTATCGACAGAAATTTAGTATACATTTTGTTACATAAGATTTTTTTTTTGTGTAAACGAGGCTCTTACCAGTTAGTTCAGAATTGTAGAAACTTTACAACAGGTCGTTTGTAGGACCTGCTTCCAAGTTTTCCAAATTCTGGCAGCGGCAAATGTAGGGTTTATATTTATTTTAACTAACATTTATTTTAAGTTTAAACTATCTGTCCTGTCAAGCCTTACTTTCCCCTGGAACTGCCAGTGCCAGATTATGTAAATTTTAGTAGAACGCGCAAGGATTCAAATTATCAGCGGAAGTATTCTGAGTTAAATAGAAAGGAAACGAGTTCGAGGTGTGCTGTTCGTACTTCACGAGCGCGGAGGTAGTTAGCCAGAAATTGAAGAACCCCGCGTTTCGGCCTGTGTGCTTGCCTCGGAGAATTGTTAATCGTTCAACGTGATATTCAAAGTTTGATGAATTAGCAGCGGTATTGTAAAACGCGGTGAGGTTAGTTACGTTTAGAGAGCCTCGTAGTTAGAGTCTTGTTATTATTTCTTTTCAGGTTCTTATTTTTATTTTACCGCCGGGTCGGCGTAGTTTGTGAGCGTCAAGAGCACGCAATTGTAATTTCTTAAGTTGAATAAAAAGGGACTTAAACCCTTAGCAAGACTCTGTCTATTTTCCAGTTTCAACAGTCACCTCTTGGTTGCGTGCAGGTTGGAGGCGCGCAACTCTACACAGTTCATAATATTTCCTTGAGATAAAGTTTATTTTATGAATCTGTATCTTCTTCCTCTTCTTTTTCCTTTCTTTTTTACTATATCAGTATTATTGCAAGGGTTTGTTTTTAAGATAATTTGATAAGAAATGTTTTAGATGAATTGCAGCTTCAAAAATGAGTTTTGACATTAATTACTTTAGTACTCACATAAATTTTTGCCTATTGAAGATAGATATTTCATTGTATTTTCTATTTTATTTTTTAAATGTTTGTTGGTAATTGCAAAACGAAGGAAGGCATTGATATTTGAATTAGGCAATTTAATATGAGTTGACTTCGTTAAGGGACATTGAGTAATATAATGGATTGGATCACCTTTATTTCCACATACACATTGCTCAGAGTTTGAGATGTTGAATCTGAAGAAGTATGTGGGAAATGGCCCATGTCCAGTTAAAAAGCGGTTTATATAACAATTGACCATTGTACATGTATCATTTACATGAGGTGCTATTTGATGTAATTGTCTTCCTATATTTATTGTTGTCCATTCTTCTTCCCACATTTGGAGGCTGATTTTACATAGATAGTTCTTGAGGTATGATTTCGGCCAGGAGATTTTTCTTGAAGGGATATTATTGTTGGTAGTAGCTGATTTGGCTGCTGAATCGGCTTCTTCGTTACCAAGAATTCCAACGTGAGCCTTTATCCAATAAATGTTTGGTGATATTTGAGGATATTGGATAGTTTTGTTAAAAATATCTTGGATTATTTCAGATGTGTGCTTGGGATTTTGTAGAGCTAGTATTGCGGATTGACTATCTGAGAAAATATTGATTTTTTGTAAATTGTTATCGATTGAGTATTCTATTGCCATTCGAATTGCGTGTAATTCTGCTTGGAAGATACTATTTTCCTTGGCGAGTCGATTTTGGAGAGTTATTTTCTGGGTTTGATCTATTTGTATTATACATGCACAGCCAACTCATAAGTCCATTTTCGATCTATCTGTATATATTATTGGTGGAGATATATGACTGGTTGGAAGTTTTATTGTGCTATATATTTTAGGATTAGAGGCAGGATGTCTTCTGTAGGGGTTGACTGAAATTTCAAAATTGTTTGGATTAAATATTTCATCATGTAATATGCAAGATTTTTTTAATTTGAGAACTGTGGCTTTTGCATGTTCAGTTTGTGCTAAAGTATGAAGAGGTGCTATTCCTGAAAGTACACATAGGGCAGCATTTGATGTTGTTTTATAACATTTTGTGATCCGGAGAAGGAATGGACGTTGTATGGCTTGCAGTTGTTTTTGTTTCCGAACAGTCATAGGCTACGCCCAAATTTCTGCACCATATAATACTATTTTTGTTATTACTGTATTGAACAACATTTTTTGAATATGAGGATTTAGTCCCCAATTTAGTCCTTGGACATAACGTAAGTTGTTTGCTATTTTTTGTGTTTTAGTTCTGATATATTTGAGATGTTCAATCAAGTTGAGGTTTTTGTCAATGATTATGCCTAGAAATTTAAGTTTTGGAACTATTTTTATTCTATTATTTTCTATTGAAAATTTTGGTAGTCGAGTGATTTTTTGAGATTTTTTATGGAAAATTATAGCTTTTGATTTTTCTTCACTTATTGTTAGTTTCAATTTGTTGCATTCAGTTTTAAAAAGGTGAAGAGTTTCATTTACATTATTTTCCAGAATATTTCTTGTTCTACCACTGATCACAAAAGCTGCGTCGTCAGCAAAAGCAACACTTTGTGTATGGTTTGGCCATTTGAAAGATGTTATTGAGTTAAACGTAAGGTTCCAAAGGTCAGCACTAAGGCAGGAACCTTGTGGACAACCTCTTTGTTGAGCATATTCTATGATCTTATTGTTGTACATTATAAAACTTTTTCTTTCACATAGATAATCTCGAAGTAAGTTAAATATGTTTTTTGGACAATTTGCTTTTCTCAATGCTTCAAGTACAGATGGCCACCATAATGAGTCAAAAGCTTTGGTTAGATCCAAGCAAATAAAAGCAGAATGCAGATTATTGGAGTTATTGATATGAATTTGGTTTAAAGCTGAATCTATGGCATTCGTTGTCGATTTATTCGGGATGAATCCAAATTGATTATTGCTGATAAATTCTATTTTTGTTAGATGATGTCGTAGACGATTTGCTATTATTCTTTCTAAGACTTTTCCTATTGCCGGTAATAAGTTGATTGGTCTGTATGATTTTGGAGTATTTGCATCTGCGCTTGGTTTGCTAAACAAAATGACTTGACCAGTTTTGAAATGAGTAGGAAATGTGCTTAATTGTAGGTACTTATTACTGAGATCTAAGAAAAGAGTTCGATCAATAGAATGAATAAGTTGGACTATTTGGTTAGATATTCCATCTGGTCCTGGTGCCTTATTTCTTGCTAAATTTTTTATTATATTAGAGATTTCCTTTAATGTAAAGGGGAAGTCATCCATTGTATCTGGAGCTGTATTATTATTTCTGATGTACGATTGTTCAGCAGTATCTTCTTGAGAGGAGTCTTGCAGAAAAACTTGTTCCATGATATTAGAAAGAGTTATTAAAGTTGTATCTTGATCTTGATGTTGAGATTGATTGAGGTTTGAAGTGATGGAGATTTGGGTTGGTTTAAAAACTTTGTTCATGCAGAGTTTTTAAACCAACCCAAATCTCCATCAGTCTAATAGCAGAATTCTCTAATTTTTCCTGTAAAAAACCAAGAAGACTGCATGCCTTATATATATATATATATAAGGAAAATGTAAAACATTAGGCAGCCTGGGATGCAGCATTGAAATAGACATACAGATATCCAAACAAACGTTTATCGCCAGAGTCAACAGCCAATTTGGAATTTTCGACTTTTTGGTAAGGTAAGACAGTACCAAAGAGGTTTTAAAAATTATATAACATCAAATTTAAGAATGAATTTAATAAAGCTGAAAGAAGAGAAGCTAGGCCTTGGAAAATTTTGCTTATTGTAGCGAAATGCGCAGCTGCGGTAAGATAGCTTCCGCGCAAAGCAGGTTTAGGATTGCCAGATTTGGCACGAAATTGTCCGTTTGGCGACATTTAGCGATAAAAATTGGTGATATGCCATAGACGGAGCGAGAATATTCTAGAACAAATTCTTGCCGGTTTTTCCGAGAATGTTCTCGAAGGCAGGTCAAAAGCTATATATACCCTGCCTGTACGCGGAGTAAGAGTATAACTTGAGTAGTAC
This sequence comes from Stegodyphus dumicola, assembly GCF_044657685.1. Taxonomy (NCBI): domain Eukaryota; kingdom Metazoa; phylum Arthropoda; class Arachnida; order Araneae; family Eresidae; genus Stegodyphus; species Stegodyphus dumicola. The sequence continues at coordinate 252,064,149 of NC_140780.1, forward strand.
AGAGTGTGTTGAGTTCATTAGTAGTGTTTTAAAGTTCCGAGAGCGTAGACCGAGTCGAGAGCTGTACTTTACTGCTTTGCCGTGGAGCTGTCTTCACAGTGATAGCCAGAAGGCTGTGTTGCTGATTGTTTCAGCGTGTTTGTCGTAGTTTTCCGACGACTGTAGCGTGTCCTTGGAACTCTCCTGTGTAATACTGACGAATAAATTGTATTCCGATTACTCATCAAGTGTTATCATTAATCACTCCAAATCCACGAACCCGTAGAACGCAACAACTTGTGTCAGAAGTGGGATTTCCGAGTGAATGCCAGTGATCCGCCTGCAGGAGGAAGCCATGGAAGAAATGAAGGCTCTGACAGACAAAGTAGCTGATGGACTTGTTAGCAGCCGTAAAAGCTGGATAAAGAGAGATAAAAACCGGGCAAGAAGATACGTGTAGGTAACAATTATTATTGGTCTTAATAACTACTACTACTACTAGCTAATAACTACTACAACTTTCACTTCACCAATCGCATAGCATGAAGTGTTGTCATGACTGAAATTAACAAGGAAATACCTTTTTAGTAAAAAGTAAAGATCGAGCGCTAGAAAGAAAAATAAACATGTTATAATACAAAAAATTGATTCTTGCTTTCTTTTGCCGTTTAAATTTTATGTAAAAAGAACATTGCAAGTGGCGACATGCTTGGTGATTACGTATTTATTAATAAAGTTGGCAGAACCTCAATAATCGGCGGCAAAAGAAGAAATAGCACAGGTAAGTGTGAAAATACCTCCTTTTTGGGCTGAAAATCGAGCAATATGGTTTTATAAGGTATTTCTCTCGCCTTCCTAGCGTGCCTTAGTGGTGTAGTGGTCAGCACACTGAGCTGGTATTTCAGAGGTCCGTGGTTCGATTCCCAGCGAAGGCGTTTGCTAATTTTTCATCTCTCCATCTTTTTCAATTAACCTAATGTCTCGACAATGGCGCCCAACTAAGAGCGTGATGGATGATGATTCTCCTCACCCAGGATTTGGCGATTGGGTCCCCTAAAATCTCCAGTCGCCCTTTAAACGGGGAAGTACCGTATAAATTTAATCTCAAAAAAGTTACCTGCGTTTTATACGTGAAGGACACAGGTTAACTTTCAATACTGAATACTATTTTTAGCCCGGATAAAGGTCCAGACACACATAACTTTTTCTACATCTACATGTGTGTGGCCTTCTAAGTAAGGGTGCGTCTTATATGCCGTCAAATACGGTATATAAGGTATTTCTCCCGCCTTCCTAGCGTGCCTTCGTGGTGTAGTGGTCAGCACACTGAACCGGTATTTCAGAGGTCCGTGGTTCGATACCTGGCGAAGGCGTTTGCTGATTTTTCATCTCTCCGGCTTTTCCAATTAACATAAAGTCTCTACAGTTATACCAAGCAGTTTTCTATTTGTGGAATAACTGCCGAAGAAACTAAATTCAACTACTTAGTTTCGCAATTGGGAGCAAAATTTCTTGAAAGTTTGTGGGACATTATAAGTGACAATGGCAAAACAAAATGTACTGCTCCTAAAGAACGTCTTCTGAACACTTTTAAAGAGAGCGAAAATAAACGTCTGCAGAGACTGCTTACAGGCATAGATTTGGGAGATAGTAAACCTAGTCAATTTTTTAGAAAAAATGAGAAATCTTGCTCCTTATGGCATTTTGAATAAAGTTCTTAAAACGCTATTTCTGCAGAAAATGGCGTATTCTGTGCGCAATATTTTAAACGTTACTGATGAAGATATCGAAAAACTGGCACTAATGGCCTATCGTATCATCGAAATACAACCAAAACAAAAACTATACTGTGCCAACGGTATTGTTTTACCAGGAGCAGATGCCATTACTGAGTTACAACAACAAATTGCAGCTTTGGATAATAAACTCGGAAAACTGAGTGTCACAAGGAATTATTGTCCTCACTCAAGAAATAGCGGTCGATCTTCTCAGGGTCGAAGTAAGTCTCGCAACCGTTATAATCCTAATGGCAAATACTGTTATTTCCATTTTCGTTTTCGAGAAAAGTGTTTTTCTGATAGATGCAAAGCCCCCTGTAAATGGAAAAAACCCGCCAGAAAACCAAACTCAGCAGTAAAATTAGCGGCAGGCTCTCCTGCTATAAATAAATAAAATTGCCGCAGATTCCGCTTATTAAATTTAAAAAAAAAAAAAAAATGGGTTTACATTTTCTGGTTGATAGTGGAGCAGAGGTACCTCGTACTTCTAAACACAAACTTATTAGTGACTATAAATTATGTGCTGCAAATTATACAGAAATCGATTCTTTTGGTACAGAAGTTTAAATTCTTGATCTTGGTTTGTGCGGAGAATTTTAATTCCTATTTGTTGTCGCAAAAATAAGTAAATCTACATTAGGTGCACATTTTTTGAATAAGCTCAATTTATTGATTGATAAAATAGCTAACTGATGCATAAAAGGCTAATTTGATGGTGTGACGAATCGCACCCATCTCTATTAATGAAAGTGTAAATACAAAGTCGTTCTAGTTCAGAATGGGCAAGTCCCCTACAAATAGTGTCATCAGTGTGGCGATTATAGAAGACTGAATTATTTAACTATACCTGATCGTTATCCCATTCCTCGAATTCAAGATTTTCTACGTATTTAACTTATAAAACTACATTTTCTAAAATTGCCTTTTTTAAGGCGTATTTTCATATTTCAGTAGCAGACGAAGATAAAGAAAAAACTTCCATCATCACACCATTTGGTCTTTACGGGTGTACTCCAACTGCGCTAATGAAAATCCCCCCCCCCGGTCGAGCTATAGTCCAACTGCGCCAATCAAAATTTCTTCTCCCTGCTGCCTACAGGGTTGCAATTTAACTTTTCGAAGCCAATTGTAGCCAAGAGGAAAATAAAAATAAATAAATAGAATTACATATCACAAGAACAAGTAAAAAATATCTAACAAGCAGGCTAATTACTTGAATAACAGTAATAAATGCGAGAGCTAACAAAAAAAATAAAAGGTATTGGTAAACATACATATTAGCATTACAAACATCTTTCATTTATTATAATAATATCATAAATTAAATAATTATAAAGCATTCCATATCAAAGTCTGTTAAAGTGTGCTAAATATATTTTTTGTTAATTAAAGTAATCATGTAAATGTTTGCAGAAATTAAATTTAGTTAAATTTAAAAAAAAAGCTTAGCATGAAATCTATTATAACAACATTACTATGCATTTGGAACACTGACGTATAAATTGTAAATAAATTTAAATTATTATGCTAAGAAGTTTTTCTAAAATTTATCTAGAAGAAAGGAATTAGATAAACAATACTGCAAATTAATATAATCAATCAGGCCTCTCAATAAATAAAAGTTTTAATGCTGATAACTGAAAATTTAATGCTATTTTACGTAGATTTGAGTATAAAATAAAAGTTGCACTTCTGAAACAAGAGAATAATGTACTGATAGTCAACAGGAATTAAAATACTGTGATTAAAAAATATAACTACTTGTTAGAAGGTATGCAAAGTTGCCATGGCTAGAGAAATTGAATGATTATAGAAAACTCATAAAGTTAAGCGCTACAGTGTGAAAAGAAAATTCTGGAATAAAAATTTTAAGAAAATTAGGTGGAGAAATAATCCTTAATTTATTGATATCCATATAAATTCTATGGTTTTGGAAAAATGTTACATATAATTTGCATCGAGGTATCAATCACCGAAACCGAGTTAATTTCTTTCCTTATTTTTTCTTATTAGAGGGATTTGTAAAAAGATATGCTAAGGTAAAGGTGAAAATTTTTGCAATATTTTTAAATAATAAATTAAAAAAGTGTTTTTACTTCATTAAATTTCAAGTAATTAATTTTACAAATAATTCAACCTGAAACTAGGTTGGAAAATAAACTACATGCTGAAGATTAAGCTTTGCCAAGGTGTTAGAAACATCTTCTATTAACTAGAGTTGTGATGCAAGAATTTGTAAAAATTAACCTTTAAATATAAATTGGCATAAATACAATACAAAGTATATAAATTCTACATACATGAAAACTTGAGTACAGTGCAACAATATGTGAAAAAGGAATGGATTAAAAGGGAACTGAAAATCCCAGGATATGAATATAAGGGAGTTTGATTTTTTTTTGTTCATTATGAAAATTCTGCTGATGCTCATTATTATTAATTTATTAATTAAATGTGCATTAGAAATTAAATGTATGCCAAAGTACATCAGGTGGAAAACAGAATGAATATTTAAACGTTTCTAGTATTAAAATATGAAATTTGTAACAAAGTTAAATAACCTTAAAATAATTTCAATGATTAAAAATGGAAAGCTTAATACGGGAATATATTGCAATAATATTAGTGTGAATTTAGAACGACTTGAAGTCTAATTTTTAGATTTAATGAAGAGAATTTTTTTAATTAAACTAGAACTGTTTACCTAAAATGGTAAATTTAAAAGTTTAAACCATTCTGCTATCTAAGAAGATTTGTTAATATTTATCTAGACAAGAAACTTATTTAAGGTGACCTACAAATCAGGTATTTGATACGTTGATTATGTATCAGTTTTGTGTATGTCATTAATCCATCAATTTTACTAATCAAAACTGATATATATATATATATATATAAATCAGCGATTAAAATCTACAACATGGAAAGTTTTTAATTCTTACAGAGAATAAAAAAGATCTGGCTCATCATGCCTTTAAGCATCATAAAACTTTAAATGAGTGTAAAAGAAATTTATTTTTACTTTAGCACAGGCCAGACTTTAAATTAATATTTGTTTTGCATGCAGAATTTTTACGATATTGATAAACGAAAATAAAGGCTTGCAGTGTCAATAGAATGTCCCATTAATGGCGATAAATGACTTTTTGTAGCACCCAATCTTCTTGGTAAAGAAATAGGGGACAGGAAACGTCGCGCAGTTCGTGGATTACAAAAGGGGGGGACGAGGATCTTCGATCAAATTTGGCGCAGTTCGTTCCCTACCGGTCTTTACAATTCAATGTAATGAGTTTTGGTCAAAAAGTGCCGCCGTAACCTTTCAGAGGTTCATCAATGAAGATTTTATGACCTAGACTTTGTGTTTCCATTTTGGATGATGTTTTGATTGCCTCTTCTTGCGAGGAAGAACATTGTTTACATCTTAAAATAGTTTTCCAGCGTTTAGATAAATATGGTTTCCGAATTAATATTATCAAATCAGTTTTGGGAGGACCTGTAATAGACTTTTTATACATCATTTATAGTGAACCAACGCAATACATGTTATGGAAGAAGAGAAGTAAGATGTAAGATTAATTCATACTAATAAATTCAATTTTAAGTTAAATATTAGGGCTGATTTTTGGACTTTGATTTAATGGAAATGCCAGTAACAGATTCAATATACGAACAAAATTAAACGCTGCAAATGACATATTATGAAAACTGTGAACTGCAAATAATATATCACAATTACTCTTAATTTGCAAAGTTCATTCCAATTTAAGTACCAGAATCAAGCCTAGTTACTTTTTTGATTTATACTTAAAAATATATATATATCTATTGATTATTCGACGATAATAACGAATTATGAAGAAGTAATTTAATATACAAAATAATTACCTAAAAATAATATCGGTGTAATAAAAAAAATTATTATACTATTTTCAAGCATCTCATATTTTAATTCTTGTAATTGTACGTAGTTGTTGTCTCGTAGTTGTCATTTAATTATTCTTCCTTTTAGCGAAGCAAAATCATTAATGTAAAAAATTTTTTTAATGAAATCTGCTGTTAATGATGTCAGGTTCTTGCAGTTGTGATTTTTATTTTATTAAAAGTCGTACAGGTTTACTTGAATCATTACATGTGTATTGCACGCTAGCACGCTTAATACTCCAGATTAAAAAGTAAATGCTTAATGCATCTCTTATTCAATCTATTTTTATATCGCTAGAGGCATAATGACTAATAGCTGGGAAAGTAAGGTTGCTTAAAATTCCTAGTTATATCCTAAGATCGATTTTGGAGTGAATATCTACTTGCATCGTATGTAACAGAAATAAAACCAATTGTTTAAAAAAATTTTCCCAAATTTCTTTTGTAAAAATTATCAGCACTGAAAGCAGACTAAATATCTGTTTTAAGAGTTTCGTGACAAAATTTGGAAAGACGGAAGGCTTAAGTTGTTTACTGTAAAACAGAAAATATTCGAAGGCAGGAATAAGTCTCTGCAGGCTGACTATATTACATATTGATTCTGTGCTAATACATCCAAACGCAAAATTCCTTAAAATAAATTATATAATATTGTTGCGTGCGTATGCGTTCGTTATGAAATGAATGCACAAGTCCGATGAAAAATGAACATAATTTATTATTATTACAACAAAAATGTTTAACTTTCCTCAGATATTCGTGCAGTATTACAATATCTCACAGTAGTTATGTTTTAACTACTCAAACGTTCAAGAGAACTTAATTCAAAACAGCTACAGGAAGCTAATCCGCGAATTAGCTACAATCAACAAGAGCAGTTTTCTAAATAAAATCTTAAAACAACAACAAACTAACTAACTGACTAACTGAATTGAGAGTTTTTCCTCCTTTTTGTAAGATTTTAAATCGTGCTCGAGAATTTTATGGAATTTTCTTGAAATAAAAAAAGAGATATTTATTTATTTATTAAATGTTAAATGCACATGCTCTTGTATTTTTAATTTTCCGGCTTAGCTTTCCTTTAATATTCGTCGCATGCTACATTGCACGGGGAATAAAACAATTTAATTTATAATTCAACTAATATTAGCTATTTAAATACCAAATCCGTAACAATATTATCAAAATCGTTTTTGAATAGTAGGGACGGTTGTGTAAATTTGCAGCAACCGTGCAACGAACTTTTAAATTAAATGTTAACTATTTGTGTTTTCATGTATAGCAGTGCTGCAACTAAACTCTGTACTTTTCTCTCAAGTGAAGTGAATTGATTTGTTGTAAGTTAGTCTTCAACGTGCTTGTGCTGTTATCGCTAGCGTGCACAAACGCGGCGTGAATGTTTATGTAGAATGTTCTTTTTTCTTCGCTACGTAAATTGTAAATAAATGTGATTGATTGAATAAGTAGTTTATTTGTGAATATGCAGAACGCAACCTGCCGTAATTGGTGACCTATGGATGAAAAATAAGTTACGTTAATTGGTCACATACTTCGCTAAGCTTTGCTGTGATAAGCCTATCCCACTGTGGCGACTTCGCTTTCTGGGTAATTACGATTATTTTGTTTCTGCTCTCCGGAACTGTTTCCATGTGCTAGCGATGCCTCTGTACAGATCAGCAGAGCCAAGTAGCGAAAGTTGCACTTCGCATTCCACCTTTCTGGAAGGCTAACGTGCGGTTGTGGATCGCCCAATGTGACAATGCCTTCATTTACAGCGGAATTACAAGTAATGAAACGAAATTTTCTGCTCTTATAGCGAATATAGATGCGGAAACTCTGTCGCACGTCTCGGATATCGTACTAAACCCTCCGAACTCGGACAAATATAAAAAACTGTCTGAGAGGCTCATCAGTGAATTTGAACATTCTGAACAAGAGAAAATTAGAAAACTCCTCACTGAACTTCAGTTGGGGGATGAACGGCCTAATCATCTCCTACGGAAAATGAAAGAGCTTTCTGGGAAACAGCTTAATGATGACTTTTTGCAAAATTTATAGATGCAACAGATGCCAGCCCATATCCATATAGTTCTGTCTGATTCTTCTGAAACACTTGATCAGCTAGCAATTATAGCTGATAAAGTCGCTGAGATTGTTCACCCTAGCGCAATCTGTGCTACTTCTGGAGCTGGAACGTACTTGGATCCCAATGCCATCACAACTGAAATCCTAGCCATGCAGATCGAAGAACTTACACGCCAAGTTTCTGAACTTTTCCATGCTCGGTAGACAACTAGGTTCCAGAGTCGCTCAACCTCTCGCTCCAGGAAAGGTAATACTTCCAGTAATGTGTGTTTCTATCATAACCGTTTTGGTGATAAGGCACGCAAGTGTGCTAAACCTTGCGCGTACCAACAGCAAAAAAAACCTGTAACTCCCGTCATAGCTGGGATGACGGAAGTATCCAAAAAGCCCAGTCGATTATTTCTTCACGACAGGAAGACTGGTCAAAAATTTTTGATTGATTCTGGTAGTGAGATCTCCGTGTTACCTCCTTCTCCTAAAGATAAGAGAAACTGTTGTGAAACATTTGCCCTTTTTGCTGCCAACAATTCTAAAATTCCTGCATATGGATTCGTGCGCAGACAGGTCGACTTGGGTCTCCGGAAGCCCTTCTCATGGTCATTTGTGATTGCTGATGTAACTTCTCCTATCATCGGTGCAGATTTTTTGAAACATTTTAATCTTTTTGATTTGAAACGGCAGTGCCTTATAACTCCTGAAACTTCACTGTTTACTTATGGCAATGTTGCCCACAAAAGCCAAAATTCTATTGTCACCGTTTCTGTTAATTCAGATTATGACTCCTTGCTTTCTGAGTTTCCAGATATAACAAATCCTACTCTAATTAAGCAGACTGTTCCTCATAATACAGTGCATCGTATCTTGACCTGTGACTTCAAAACCGAGACGACTAAATCCCAAGCTGCACGAAGCACTGAAATCTGAATTCGAATTCCTCCTGGATCAAGGGGTAATCCGTCCTTCCAAGAGTCCATGGATTTCACCATTGCATGTCGTCCCTAAGCAGGATTCTGCAGTTCGTCCGGTTGGAGATCATCGCAAGCTGAATTCTGTGACTGAATTTGATAGTTATCCTATTCCGTACCTTCAAGACTTTGCTCATTCACTCTACGGTAAATTCATTTTCTCAAAAGTAGACATCTTTAAAGCATTTCACCAAACTCCTATCGCAGACGCTGACATTCCTAAAACAGCAGTGACAACCCCATGGCGTCTCTACGAGTATACTCATCTGTGTTACGGCTTAGTGAATGCATCCCAAACCTTCATGCGCTTTATGCACGAGGTCTTAAGGGGTATCCCATTTTGTTATGTTTATCTTGATGATATACTATGTTTTTCAAATGATGCAGTGGAGCATAAGAAGCACTTGCATGTTATATTTCAAAGACTGAATGCTTATGGTCTCAAGTTAAATGTTTCAAAATGTGTGTTTGGTGTCACTGAGCTGGAGTTTCTTGGTCGCCATATAAGCCCAGAAGGGGTTAAACCCTTGCAAAATAAAGTCCAAGCAGTCCTAGATTTTAAGTTGCCTGAAACTATTGGTAATTTGCGTAAGTTTCTAGGCTTAATTAATTTCTATCGTAGGTTTTTGCCTCATGCAGCAGACAACCAGGCTTTGTTAAGTGACATTTTAAAGGGGTCTTCTTGCAAGAAAAATTCGAAGAAACCAATTATTTGGACTTCGCTTGCAACCGAGGCTTTTAAAAAATGCAAAAAAGCACTAGCTAATGCCACGTTACTTGCCCATCCTTCTCCAACTGCCCCACTTGCTTTGCATGTAGATGCATTTGATCATGCTATTGATAGTGCATTGCATCAGGTTGTGGACTCCAAATTGCAGCCCTTAGGTTTTTTATAGAGGAAGCTCAGTACAGAAGAAACTCGGTACAGTGCTTATGACCGGAAGCTCCTTGCTGCTTATGCATCCATTCTCCATTTCAGGCATACGTTGGAGGCTAGAGGGTTTGTCCTCTTTACTGATCATAAGCCTCTAATATATGCTTTCCGTCAAATGAATGACAAGTGCTCTCCACGCCAGGTGAGACATTTAGATTTCATCTCGCAATTCACAACTAACATACAGCACATTCCAGGGCCTGAGAATATTCCTGCAGATGTCATGTCCTGTATAGCTACCTTAACTCTTCCTGCATCAGTTGATTATTCTGAAATAGCTAAATCACAAACATTGGATGATGAGTTGAAGTCCTTACTGTCATCAGACACATCCCTACAGTTTAAAAAATTACTCTTCCGGAATAAAACATTAATCTATTCTGTGATGTATCGACTGGCAGAGCTCGTCCCTATGTCCCAACACAGTTTCGCCAGGATGTTTTTGCCTCATTACACAACATGGCTCACCCTGGTGTACGCAGAACACAACACATTGTGCGGTCACGATTTGTTTGGCCTAAAATGTTATCGGATATAGCTGAATGGACCAAGTGTTGCATCCCATGTCAATTGCATCCATGTCATCGCCATACCAAAGCACCTTTGGCAAGTTTAAAGGAGCCTTCCCAAAGATTTGACCATGTTCATTTGGACCTTATAGGCCCTCTCCCTCCCTCATATGTTATTCTTACTGCTTGACTTTAATTGATCGTTTCTCTTGATGGCCAGAAGCTCAACCACTCAAGGATATCTCTGCTGAAACTGTTGCAGAAGCATTTTTCACATGCTGGGTCTCCAGGTATGGAGTGCCCTCTACTGTGACAACTGACCAAGGACGCCAGTTTGAAGCATAACTTTTTCGCTCTCTCACTCATCACCTGGGAAGTCAGAGATCCAGGACGACTAGTTACCACCCCCAGTCGAATGGGTTAATAGAGGAATTGCATCGACCTCTTAAGACTGCTATCAAGTGCCATACCACTGAGCGGTGGACTGAAGTCCTTCCTGTGATCCTTCTTGGTTTTCGAGCTGCTTTGAAAGAAGATTTGGGTTTCACACCAGCAGATTTGGTTTTTGGCACCACCATTCGTCTGCCTGGGGAGTTCCTGGTTGCTGCTCAACAACCTGTTGACACCACAGATTTTGTCAGCCACTTACGTGCACATATGCAAACACTTCGACCCATACCACCCAAGAGACATGGTGATAGCAAAACCTTTATAAACCGTGATTTAGCCAGAGCTACCGGTGTTTTTCTTCGTCATGATATGGGGGTCTAGTCTGGACACCTGTCGAGATCGATATCGGAAAACCAGTCGGGATTCTCTTTCCACTCGACAGCAAACGGGAGAGCGAGTCTGACCCCTTCAAATTCCGTCGGCGGAAAATGAAGTGGAGATTCCGTGCGGAAGTGACGTTTATTGCATAGCAACCAGTCTGTCTCACCTCTACATTGCTCGAGGCTCAGAGAAAGAGGGGTAGTTTGTTGTCAAAAGTGCTGCTTCGCACGTGCTTTTCAATGAGGATGGCGGTATCAAAAAAAAAAATTGCCAATCAGTTGGAGTAAATGGTGAAATTTTTCGAAAAACTCTGCAGCTGTTGAGTGATAAACTTGATAGAACATTTAGCAAAGAGCACAGAAAAAAGAAATGGGAAGAGTCAATGGATATTTTACACAAAACTGCAGATATGTGAAGAGCGTAAGCATAATTTTACGTATGATCTTTTGCAAAATGGAAATTTTCTAAAAGGTTACATGTTTGTAAACTATTTGTTAACAGTTTTATGGTTAAAATATTTTTTGTTTTAAAAGGTTATGTAACAGTGTCCTAAATCAAATCATTAAAATATAGCATCGTGTAAGCGTGTTTAATATTCCTATTGAATTTGAATCAAAATTTTTTTTAATTTTTAGCAGCCCATGATTATATCAATAATTTTATTTATTCAGGAATTATACTTATCACGTAGCTACAAATATACCATGTATCGAAAATACCAATAAGCAGAAAACTTTGGATTGATGCATTAAAAGACAATTTACAAGTGAGTAAAAATATAAGAAATTTTTAATAAAAGTAATGGGAAGGAAAATAAAAATAATTAAAGAACTATAGGTTAAATCACAAAACATATCATCTTGCATATAAATGCACACACATAAACATATATATATTATATAAAACGGAAGGGAAAATTGCATAACAGCTGCATATTAAGATAATGGCAAGATTTTTCTGTTTATATAAATAAACTCTGGCATTCTTTCGTGTCAGTATGTGCAATTATAGATACGTGGGTAACATCCTACAGCGCTAATGACACCAGAAAATCCAAACTTTCGATTGAATCGTAATTTGATTTTGTTTTGTTGAAAACTATGTAAATTTATCTATTTGGTGAAAATACCAGAACAAATAGCATATGTAACCTCTCAAATGCACCAACTTGATATTTATTTCTCAGCCCAATATATCTGTCATTAACAATATATCTCTGGTAACTTCCAGAAGCAAAACAATTTAAGGCAAACAAAACTTGTTTTGAATAAATAAATAACTATAATATATATATATAACTGTATTATAAATATATCAACATATGCAGTGAAAGGAAATTGTAGCACATATTCCTATTTATACCCTTTTTAAATCGATCTCACCAGCGACCGTGAGGTAAAATCGCCGAACACTGGAAGTTCAGTCCGAGGTCCGAATATCGCAAACGGGTTGGCTGCATTACCAACATATCTCTAATAACCAATATATCAATATATCTGTCATTACTAATATATTACTCATTACCAACATATTTCTGGTAACTTCCAAAACCATAAAAATTTAAGGCGTACAAAACCTTTTTTAAATAAATAACTATATACATATATAACTGTATTATAAATATATCAGCATATGCAGTGAAAGAAATTGCAGTACATGTTTCTATTTATACCTTTTTTAAATTGATCCCACTAGCGGCCGAGCGGTAAAATCTCTGAACACTGATAGTTCGGACCGAGGTTCGAATCCCGCGATCGGGCTTGGTGCATGGGCTTCATTACAAACACATTTCTCGTAAATTCCAAAAGCATAAAAATTTAAGACATACAAAACCTGTTTTAAATAAATAAGTAACTAAATGTATTATAAATATATTAACATATGCAGTGAAAGGAATTGCAGTACACATTCCTATTTATGCCCTTTTTAAATCGATCCCACTAGTGGCGAAGCAGTAAAATCTCTGAACACTGGTAGTGCGATCCGAGGTTCGAATCCAGCGAACGGACTGGCTGCATAGGCCTCATTACCAACATATCATTGGTAACTTCCAGAAGAATAGAAGGTTAAGGCACGCAAAATCTGTTTTAAATAAATAAATGCATATATATATATATATATCAGATGCAGTAATGATCGAGACGATGACACCAGACTCGCTCTCTGTCAAGTAGATCGCAAAAAACGACCCGTTCTTCCATCTTGACGGTGTCCAGACTAGGGCCCTAAATATGAAGAGCGGCCCTTATCAATTCCGCAAGATTTTCCACATACAACCTTACCACAATTCCGCATAAAACGTAAACAAAGTATCGAGACTTCCTAATCGATTACAAAGCGCAAAGCTATCAGCTATTCGTCATCGATGGGGAAAGGAAAGTCTGGGCCATCTGAAAAAGCGGCTACCGTTCACTTCACTTGAGAGAAAAGTACAGAGTTTAGTTGCAGCACTGCTATACATGAAAACACAAACAGTTAACATTTAATTTAAAAGTTCGTTGCACGGTTGCTGCATACTCCCCTCCCAGTGTCAACAATATCGCCCAGGGAAATGAACATGACACTCAGAACGTGTAGTCTTAGGTTGCACCTTTGTTGCAGGCTGTGCTGAAGTTGAGATATCAGATGGACAATCATTTGATGGGGTATCTGGGTTAAGTGGCAATTCATGTACCACAGTGCCCTGCAAACGGTGAGGTGAAGTTGATGGTGGAGCGATTGGCTTATCCCTGTTCAGATCATAAGCTGGCTTTACACGATCAATGGATACAGATACAATTTTGCCATTTATGTCCAGGTAAAAGACCTTCTCTGTTCTACGAACAACTAAAAACGGTCCATCATATTGAGGTTGAAGTGGGCGTCTCACCATGGGCCCTAGTCTGGACACCGTCGAGATAGAAGAACGGGTCGTTTTTTGCGATCTACTCGACAGAGAGCGAGTTTGGTGTCATCATCTCGATCATTACAGAGATCGACGCGTCGGAAATTTTTCCGTCAGCTGGACAGCTGCCGTTTAAGTTTCTGACTGTCGTTTTAGAGCTAAACTGAGGACGGCGGAGGTCACTGATTGTTTTTGAAAGTGTACGTAATAGGTATTTTAATTGCTTAAGATTTGTGAAAAACTCGAGTATTTCGCTGTAGAAATAACGCATTTGATTCTGACGATTCTACATTATTTATTTATTCTACATTACCAATGCCTTAATTAAATTTTAGTGAAAATAATATATTTGGTGTTTTCCTATTTCACATATAAAGAAGGGGTGCATACTTTTAATTTAAAATTGTAATTTTTAAACTATCAATGTACTTAATATCAATGTACTTAATTTCATGTTTTGATGAGTAATTGATAAATTTTGAAATTTTATGTTTTAAATTATAATGCATTTCCCTCTACTTTTATTTGAATTTGTAGTGTATAAAAATGTAATACATTAGACATGCATTAAAGAATATGCAGTATATAATTCAAACTATGCACATCCTAAATTCAACATTTACATTAAATTGCTTTGAGTTAAAAAATTTATTTAAGTAGTTTTATCTGTACCGATATCAATGTCAATTTCCAATAGTTTCTAGAATCTCCTGTATAAAACCAATTAAATTCCTGTATAATTTTCGGTTAAATTCTTGTCAATATTATAATGCAAAATTTATAATTAGTTATCAGATTTTTTAATGTGGTCTACTTTTAGATATTACATCAGTTTTGTATATATTTATTCAGATGTAAAAAGTTCTTAGTTTTGGTTTTATGTAATTACGGCAAAGCCTCGAGGGCTATCTGCCTAAAGTAAGGGTTGCCTTCGTGGATGACATTCTAAGGAAAACTAGCTCGTATACACGTAACACATTTGGAAGACAAAGAAAACGTCTATGCAACCAGCCCGTTCGCGGGATTCCAACCTTGGACCGAACTTCTAGTGTTCAGCGATTTTACCGGCCGCTGGTGGGATCGATTTAAAAAGGGTATAAATATATATGTACTGCAATTTCTTTCACTGCATTTGTTAATATATTTATACAGTTATATAAAATAATAGTAGGTAGAAACATTGCAGCGATCTTGCTAAAAAGTTACCAGGAGCTGTAGCTCCACGAAATAGTTCAACGCTGTATTACTAAAATATTAACAAAGAAGAAATTTTTAAAACCTGGTTGAGGGTACGCGTGAGTTAATTTACCATTTTCCGCTTTGTAATTATTGTATTTTTGTAATTTTGCAATTTATGTTTTCATTATAATTTTTGCATTTTATGTTTTAATATTTTTTTCCGTCAATCTATTTTTATGTGTATTAACTTTTCACATATCACAACGGTCAGATTAGGTTTTTCGTGCATTCGCATGTCCTTCCAACATTAATTTTAACAGTTTTTTTCGCGTGTAAGCAGTTTTTTTCCAGATTAATATATATTTTTTAAAATTTCTTCTTTGTTAATATTTTAGTAATACAGCGTTGAACTATTTCGTGGAGCTACAGCTCCTGGTAACTTTTTAGCAAGATCGCTGCAGTGTTTCTACCTACTATTATTTCATATCTTTTTGAAGCATTATGCGCAAAAAGTTTTTAAGACCAAATAGGTCTTACGTCTTCATTACTAGTTAGATTTACAATTTCTGTTTCAATTATACAGTTATATACATATGTATACATATAATTAAAACAGATTTTCTGTGCCTTAAACTTATATGCTTCTGGAAGTTACCACTGATTTATCTGTCATTACCAATATGACAGATATAGTGGTAATGACGCCCATGCGTCCAGCCCGTTCGCGGGATTCGAACCTCGGACCGCACTACTAAAGTTCGGAGATTTTACCGCTCGGCCACTAGTGGGATCGACTTAAAAAGGGCATAAATAGGAATATGTACTGCAATTTTCTTTCACTGCATATATTTATATATTTAGAATACATTTATATATACATATAGTTATTTATTTAAAACAGGTTTTGTATGCCTTAATTTTTTATGCTTTTGGAAATTACGAGAAATATGTTGGTAATGACAGTTATATTGGCTATCAGAGATATGTTGGTAATGCAACAAACCCGCTCGCAGTATTTGGACCTCAGACCGAACTACCAGTGTTCAGCGATTTTACCACACGGTCACTGGTGGGATCGATTTAAAAAGGGTATAAATAGGAATATGTATTGCAATTTCCTTTCACTGCATTTGTTAATATATATATATATATATATATGTGTGTGTGTGTGTGCAAGATAATATGTTCTATAATTTAACCTATAGTTATTTAATTTTTTTTTAAATTTTTCTTCCTATTACTTTTGTTAAAAGTTTGTTATATTTTTACTCACTGCTTATTGGTATCTACGATACATAGTATATTTGTAGCTACGTGATAGGTATAATTGCTGAATAAATAAAATTATTGATATAATCATGGGTTGCTAAAAATTAAAATTTTTTTGATTCAAATTCATTAGGAATATAAAACACGCGTACGCGGTGCTATATTTCAATGATTTGACTTATGACGTTGTTGCATAACCTTTTCAGACAAAAATAATGTATTTTAATCATAAAATTCCTGTTAACAAATAGTTTAGAAACATGTAACGTTTTGGAAAATTTCCATTTTGCAAAAGATCATACGTAAAATTATATTTACGTTTCTTCACATACCTGAAGTTTTGAATGGGCCATTTCTTTCTGCGTTTAAAATATCCATTAACGTTCCCCATTTCTTTTTTCCATACCCTTTACTAAATCCAGCAGCGTATTTTTTCGAAAAATTTCACCATTTACTCGAACTCGATTTTTTTTCTACCACCATCCTCAGTAATAAGCACGTGCGAAACAGCCCCTTTGACAACAAACTACCCCCTTCCCCTGAGCCTGGAGCAATGTAGAGGTGAGATAGACTGGTTGCTATGCAGTAAACGTCACTTCCGCACGGAATTTCCACTTCACTTTCCGCCGACGGAATTTGAAGGGGCCAGACTCGCTCTCCCTTCTGCTGTCGAGTGGAAAGATAATCCCAACTGGTTTTACGATATCGATCTCGACCGGTGCCCAGACTAG
The DNA here is from genome assembly GCF_044657685.1 of Stegodyphus dumicola. Classification (NCBI taxonomy): domain Eukaryota; kingdom Metazoa; phylum Arthropoda; class Arachnida; order Araneae; family Eresidae; genus Stegodyphus; species Stegodyphus dumicola. The sequence continues at coordinate 252,081,154 of NC_140780.1, forward strand.
ACCCCTTTTATACAAGAAATACATGAATAAGTGAAAGAAAGAACCGCTCCACTTCGTACGTTTTCTGAAGTTCAAGGAGCAAAAATTCTCACTTTTCCTCTCTTACAGCAAATACTGAGGTCAACGAACTACGTTCTCTACGAGGAAAGAAGCCCTTCTCCCCATTTAAAACGAAGGGTTCAGACAACACCGCCCCTCAGGGGCTCACTTTTGTGAGTACGGGTGTGGCAATCCCGAGGTACCCTAGCCCTTCAAGGGATCACTTTCTTGGTGAGACGGGGGTCACGATCCTGCGGCCCTTAGTGATCTTTCCTCCCTTCCTTTTCATCTCTCCTTCTCTCTACTATATTCATTTTTTTCCTGCCCTTGTGGTTTTCCTTTACGGAGGTTCGGGCTCAAAGTGAGATCCTGTCACATCCCTTTGTTTATAGCTTCTCACGGAGAGAAAACCACCTACGCGTTTGCCGTGCGTTGTGACCCGTAAGGCTGGAAAGGAGGGTCCTAGTAGTTGAGGGGCGAGGTACTGTCCCCAACACACTGCTTTGGCCTCTGCTTCAGATTGAAACGGGAGGCACTTAGTTGTCCCCACTAGTGTCAATCGGCTGGTCACTCGTCCTTAGGGTCAGTGGCTCGGGGATAAGCTTTCGGGAGTTCCTGCTTTCGGGAAAGCTGACTGTGGGGCTTCAGTTTGCGTATAAGTCCGGCTAGCCCTAACACAGGAATCTGTGTTCCCTTGTTGGGCTGCATGGTGGGCGGGGCCGTCGGACTCGAATCTTATATTCTTCAATCATGGCTAACTCTCACATTTACCTTATTAAAGATTTCGAAGTAACTCCAGTTACTCAAGTCGCTCAACCTAATTCCGAAAAATCTACTGTTAAAAAACTACGTACAGATGAAAATAATCCAAATAGTAACCCCCGTTTCGTTGTTATATCTAGTCCTTCTGGCGAGCTGCAAAAGATGTCTCCATTTGTAATATATAAGTACATACATTCCTGTATTGGTGAGCCCAGAAATATAAAGCGTCTCCGCTCTGGAGACGTACTTATTGATACGAATTCAGCCACCCAGTCTGCTTCTTTACTTCAAGTAACCAAACTTGGGCAAGCGAATGTCACCGTAACAGCACATAAGACCATGAATTACTGTCGTGGTGTAATCTCGGAAATCGACCTTCTGTGTGTTCCCGAAGAAGAGATCGCATTCGAGCTATCTAACCAAAACGTATGTGGTGCAAAGCAGATCAAGATGCGTAAAGAAGGTAAGTTGATCGATACCAAACACGTGATCCTTACCTTCAACACGCCTGTTCTGCCAAAGAATATTAACGCTGGATATCTTAATTGCCCCGTAAGACCGTATATTCCAAATCCTATGCGATGCTTCCAGTGCCAGCGTTTCGGCCATTCCAAGATATCCTGTCGTGGGAACCTGACGTGCGCTCGATGTTCGTCGGTTGGCCACGATAGCGATAATTGCACTGCTGCGGCACTGTGTATAAATTGCAATGGTGACCATCCAGCATTTTCCCGATCATGCCCAAAATGGAAAACAGAAAAAGAAGTACAGACGTTAAAAGTCACTAGGAACATCTCGTATGCTGAAGCCAGAAAACTAGTGCAAAGCACACAGCTTCAATCAAACAAGTCATATGCCAGCGCCGTAAAATCAACACGTAGCATTGCCACCCAAACCTCAATAAGTACACAGACAGCACAGAATAAAACCCATCAACCTGCAAGCAAAAAAAAAAGGAAAATCCAACACACGTAGTACAAATTAAAGAAATAGTTATTCAAAGCAAACCAAAAAATGTCCCTGAAAAATCAATTAAGAAAAATAAAAGTCCCAGCAGTAGTTCTGTAGATGAAATGATTTCTGAATCGGGAGATTCAGATAGCATGAAAGTGGAAGAGGGTATGGAAGTTCCCAAACATCTGCTTCCGCGCAAAACTAAAAAGCAACACAGAACTAACAAACATCAAACATAATGGCCACCCTTGTCTCATGGAACTGTCGCGGTTTCCACCGAAATTTCCCTGACATCAAAGCTATGATCAATGATTATCAGCCTGTGTGCTTGGCAGTACAGGAAACAAATCTGAAACCAGCTCAACATGCAAAACATCGGAGGTTTTCTTTCGTCAGGAAGGATTACCTTGCAGGTGAACGTGCGTGTGGAGGTGTAGATCTCCTCAACTCACTCGACTATCCCTCAAGTTCCCTTCCTTTGACGACATCCCTCCAAGTTGTCGCTGTACAAGTCAATTTTCATATTGTAGTTTCAGTCGTTTCTCTTTATTTGCCTCCTAACGAGCGCATTGATCAGCAAGGTTTAAATGGTCTTATAGAGCAGCTGCCTGTGCCTTTCATTATAATAGGAGATTTTAACGGCCATAGTCCGCTCTGGGGTAGTAATGATACAAATTGCCGAGGAAGACAAATTGAGCAAATGATCGAAGATCATAGCCTTTGTCTCCTGAATAATAGGCAGGATACGTACTTCCATGAGCCTTCAAGGACTTTCCACGCTCTCGACCTTGCCATCTGTTCACCATCTCTGTTGCCATTTTGCATGTTTAGTGTGGGAAATGATCTTTATAACAGCGATCACTATCCCATTTTTATATCTCTTGCACGAAGAGGAGCAAACCCCATGTCGAGATCCCCTCGATTCATACTCGATAGGGCAGACTGGGAACTCTTCTCTTCCACTGCTGAGCTCACAGATGAAATGGTAGAAGATGCGCATATCGATGATGCTGTTGAAGCTGTTACTAATACTATCATCGGGGCAGCTATGATTTCCATTCCTAGGACATCAGGAAAAATACTAAAATATTCGAAACCATGGTGGAATCGCGACTGTCATGAAGCATTAAAAAAAAAGCATGGGGTATTTTTCGTAGATATCCTACTCTGCGAAACCTCATAGCCTTTAAAAGAGCCAAAGCAAATGCACGAAAAGTAAGAAGGCAGAGTCAGAGGGATTCCTGGATTTCATATGTGTCCTTAATAACATCCTCAACGCCTAGTAAGCGGGTTTGGGAAAGAGTTCGAAAAGCATGCGGAATATATAAAGACCACTCACTTTCCTTTCTGGAAAAAGACGGCCGAGTGATTAGCTCCATAGAAGAAATTGCGAATACTATTGGTGAGACATTTGCTGCAGTTTCTTCCAGCAGAAACTATTCACCTGCATTTCTCTCTATCAAGCAACACTCTGAAATAAATCCCATCGTATTCAACTCTTCCAAATCTGAGCCTTACAATAGAAACTTTACTATGCTGGAATTAAGGAGAGCTTTGTTGCAGACACATAGGTCTTCTCCGGGTCTTGATGGCGTGAATTACGAAATGCTAAAACATCTGTCCTATAAGTCACTGACTGCCCTCCTCACTCTTTACAATAGAGTGTGGAAGGAGCGTATTTTCCCCAGTGCGTGGAGGAGAGCTGTTGTAATTCCTATTGCTAAGCCAGGGAAAGATCCAAGGAATCCCTCGAACTATCGGCCGATTGTCCTTACGAGTTGCGTCTGCAAACTGTTTGAAAAGATGGTAAACAGCCGCCTAGTCTACTTCTTGGAAAAGAATGATATTATATCCCCTTATCAGAGCGGTTTTCGAAAGGGAAGAACAACTTTAGATAACATGCTCCTCTTAGAGACCTCTATTCGAAAAGCGTAAGAAGAAGCCACCATGTCTCGGTATTCTTCGACATTGAGAAAGCTTATGATAAAGCATGGAGATACGGTATACTTCGCGATCTTCACGAGAGTGGCTTGCGCGGCAACCTACCAATTTTCATTCCGAATTTCTTGAACACTAGAACTTTTCAAGTAAGGACTGGCTCTGTTTTGTCGGATGTTTTTGAATAGGAAGAGGGTGTTCCTCAAGGCTTTGTGCTTAGTGTAACCCTGTTTAGTTTAAAAAATAAACTCTGTACTAAAAGAACTTCCTCCCACCATTTCAGGATCTTTATATGTTGATGATCTATAAATTAACTGTCGAGGTGCGGATATGAGACACGTAGAGAGGCAGCTCCAGATCGCTTTGAACAGGATCCAGGAATGGGCAAAAAGACAAGGATTTACGTTTTCGAAACAAAAGACTGTCTGTGTGCATTTTTGTAGAAAACGAGGTCTCCATCCTGAGCCTGAATTATACCTCAATGGGTCTGTAATTCCAGTTGCACCTGAAGTAAAATTTTTAGGGGTGATGTTCGACCGAAAATTGACTTTCCTTCCTCATGTCTTAAACTTGAGAAAAAAGTGTACCAAAGTTTTAAATATTCTAAAAGTCCTGGCGAACACCTCCTGGGGTGCAGAGCGTTGCTCCATGCTTCGCATTTACAGAGCTCTAATTCGCTCTAGACTGGACTATGGCTCAGTTGTTTACGGATCCGCCCGGTCATCAGTATTGTTAAAACTGGATCCTGTTCATCATCAAGCTCTACGGATCTGTTCAGGAGCTTTCAGGACTTCTCCTGTCCAGAGCCTGTATGTTGACTGTAATGAACCATCACTTTATCTGAGGCGTGAACAATTGTCCCTTTTGCAATATTTTAATATTCTATCCCAACCTGAATATCCCAATAAGCTGTGCTTACTTGATGATGTGTGTAACGCGTTATTTGAAACACGTCTATCCCGTGTTCCTACATTTCTTTTAAGAGTTCGTCCTGTCATTGAGGAACTTTCCCTCTCTGATATGCACCCCCAAGCAGTACAGAATTTTGAAATCCCACCTTGGGAAAATGCACGGATTCAGCTTCTTGATGTTTTTAAGTATCACGGGAAGGCAAGCACTAACGAGATTATTTACAGACAACTCTTCGCTGAGCACAGGGACAAATATAGCAGTTATCTTCCAGTTTATACAGATGGATCCAAGTCAAAAGATCATGTCGGGATGGCATTTGTAATTGAAGACCACATGGAGGGCAGACACTTGCACCATGCTTTCTCTGTCTTAACATCCGAACTAACTGCGATATATTATAGTCTTTTGTACACCTCAAGGCTCTGTTACAAAAAGTTTATAGTTTATACAGATTCGTATAGTGCTCTTAAATCATTAGAAGCTTTTCCAAATACTCATCCAGTAATAGTGGATATTCTCAAAATACATATAAACTTAATGAATCGTGGATATGAAATCCTGTATTGCTGGGTTCCCGGGCATGTGGGAATAAAAGGGAATGAGCTGGCAGATATCACAGCAAAATGTGCTGTTGAACTGTCCAGTCGTCTCATCCCTTTTGCAGACATCTGTTGTGTTGTGAAACAGAAGATCCGAAAAAAATGGCAGCAACTTTGGGGTGTTCAGCTTCAAAATAAATTAAGACATATAAAACCTAGAATTGAGCACTGGGAATTAACTAAAAATCGTAAGGAGGAAGTTCTTTTGACTCGCCTCAGAATTGGTCACACTAGAGTGACACATAGCTACCTTTTAAAAGCTGAAAATGAGCCTGTTTGTTTTAACTGTAATGTTTGTTTATCTGTTCGTCATATTTTAATTGAGTGTCCATGTTTTAATAGGCTTCGCCAGAAATATTTTAATAGCTGTGACTTGCCTCTCGACCGTTTAATCGGAAGAGAGGTCAATTGTGGTTTGTTTTATTATTTGAAAGAGACTGGCTTTTATTACCAAATGTAATTTGTTGAAGACTGTGTCTTGAATTTTAATATGTGCTTTTAATTTGTTTTTATATGACTTCATCCTCTGGATTTGGTACATTTGTCTACTTGTTTATTTATTGAATTTTAATGTCATCAATTGTAATCATCGCATCTCGTGTTTGGCGCGCAATAATCATCTTTGGTTTTTGCGCCATAATCTCTCACTCCCACTCTCTCACTCTCAGACAACACCGACTCGGTGTTGGTTCAGATCGGAATGTAAACATTCGGATAGAACGAATGATGTAAACATTTTTAATACGCAGAAAAGAACCATACGCATACAGAATGTTAAAAAATCGAATTAAAATCACAAATAATGAGCAGTAAAAGCTAATATAAATGAAGAAGGGGAAAGGAAAAACATCTTACCTTGACCATGGGATTTCAGGTTATATCCATGAAGGATTAATTTAAATTCTCAAAAGGAAAAGGACATAAACAGAAGATTATCTTCTTCTACAATTAACGAAGAGGATACTGCTCCTCAGAGTTCCGAACTTTTCCAACAAGAACGTTAAGAAAAGTCAAACTGAGTAATAACGCCAAAACAAATCCAACGGCGTCTTTCAGTAGCACCCTACTATTTGTTGTGTTACACTTTATTTCAAATATAGATTTTTCTTTTGGTATTAAAAAAGAACTCTGAAATAGTAAATAGAGTCTTTTTTTCTTTTATAAGTTAACAAGCGTATGAAGTTTGAATTTCTGACGTTAGGGTTAGAAAAGCGATACCATAATGCGAATGGCAACAACATTAAGGAATCGTCTGCTACGAACACGCGAAATTGAAAATATTACTTTACCTATAATACGAATTAATTTCTCACTGTCTTTTTGCTATGGAGGAAGAAAATCTTGATAGTGTTTTACAACATGCTCTCTTGGCTTTGTTAGAGATTAAACCAAATGATCCAATCAGGTTTCTTGCCGAGCATTTTCAAATGGAATGTGAAACGAATCTTGTTGCAAAAGCTGTACATCTTTTGCAAGATATGACAATTTATCATCCTGCTGTTGAAGATCGTTTAATGCGAGCATATAATACTATTAGTGGCTATAGTTCCGATGATGGCTTGACTGGTGATATTTATTCCGATTTATTAACAAAATTGATTGGTGACTTGCCTGTACATCAGAAAGATACTTTTGTACAGCATATGAAGTGTCAGAGTCCAGAATTTGTTCCATATGATATATTTCGAGCAGGAGTCCTGGCATCAATACTTCTCAATCAATTCATAAGGGAGGTTAAAACACTCTTTGCTAAACTTTGCGTGGAGAATCATGATTCAGCCCCAACATATTTATGCAAAAAAGCATTGCGAAAAATTAGTAAATGTTTGACGGAAAATCTGAAAAAGTCTTGCAATGATTCTGAAGCGCCAAATTCATTAGGAATTGCGGAATTCAGTTCTCCAATTCGTACATGCTTGCCGAAAAACCTACCTACAGTAGAGTATGTAAAAATGAACACTTTTCTGTCTGAAGCTGTTGAAATATTTCTTCGCGATATACCAAAACTTTAGTGATGTAGTGCTAGAAGAATATTATAATTTTCATTTCTTTTAATCCCATCTAGCATTTGTTCTTTATTTTATCATGTACTAATTTTGTAAAAATAGTTTCTGCTTGTTTAATTCATATAGCATTTCATGCAGGCAGCAATAAAAGTATGAAACCTTTTGCAGTTTTTTTTTTTTTTTTTTTCTAAAGCTAATATTGGGTTACTCATTTATCGTTAATTTTATCATCTATATCTAGGCAGTTTATGGAAAATTTTATTTACTTTCTACTGCATTAGTTGAAACTCTGATTTGGTGGCAATTTTTGTTCGATTCTGTGTTTGTTTATTACAGCAATTACAGATTCTTTATTACAGTGAACTCTTAGGTGAGTGTGTTATTTATGTCACAAAATGTTTAGTTGGATGGTAGTGAATTAGCAAAGTATGTAAAATGTAGTTGTTGCAGAAGGTGTTTAAAATTTATCACAAGGCAGATTTACCTTGAGTATGGCTTTATGCTAACTTTGAAAATTATGCAGAGAAAGCAACTGAAAATTACATGCTTAGCTAATTTAATTGTAAGTATAGTAAGGAATAAAACTATCTATGTAACAAACTTGCATTAAATTTGTAAATAATACTGAGATGTTTAGGTATTCTATTGGGAAGAAATGGCAGTTTTAAACAAAAGCTGGCTATGTTTGCCTCAGGAATATGTATTTATTACGTGTAAGCTCTTACATCTGCTTAACGAAAGTGGTGTTTTTTAGATTTTCATTAATAGTGAGTATTAACTGAGAGAGTGGTAGGCTGAATATTATCTGGATACTACTAATTACATGTATTACACACAACAACATGTACGAGTTTTAATAAGTTAGGTAATTAGTATAACTCGTGTATGCTAGTGAGTAACTGCATTTAAATGCAATTGATTAACTTATTCTTAAAAAAATTATGTTAAATTTTATGAACATGGGTGGAAGCTTATTGGAATTAATTATTGTTGATATTTATGAAATTTAATTTGATCATAAAAGTTATGGGACTAAAAACTATCTTTGTAGAAGTAAATGGTTCTGAAAATGTCTAAAGAAAATTTTATAAGGAACTGCATATTTTCATGGTTTTGTAGCCATGGCAGTATGTTGATATTAGTCATTACATTCCTTTATAACAAAATTTCAAGGTGACTGTTTTTGTAAAATTTAATGTATGTGGGTTTTGAAATTTTTAAAAATAGAATATATTGAAATATGAGTTCGTGTATCAAAAAATTTAATTTTTCACTCGATGGTACAATGAACTGTTATTATCTACCAAATATTTCACAAAGTGCACATATTGCTGAATGAAGTTATATTACTGATATTATAATGTTGCAGATAATACAGTGTGTCATCATATCTGCTACTTACATATTTTCTAGAACTTAAAAATTACTTTTAATATTTCTGAATGTAGAAATATATTAGAAAAAGGCCAAAATTCATACGTTTGACTTTGACTGACATATAATATCTCATTTATAGCAGATCCACTATTTCACTACAGTTTAAAATTCACATGAATCACATTCTTCTATTATTTTACAACTATGCATATTTAACAGGATAATATTTAAAAATTTGCAATTCCATGAAATATTTCAGGTACTTATGTATTATCCTGTTGATCACTGGTGGAAATTTTAGCCGTGGTCATCATTCATTATTGTAGAATTCTAAATACATAATTGGTGCTAAATCAATTATGTTTATATCTCTTACATAATTGGTGTATGAGATTATTATCTTGTCCATAATTGGTACTCAATCATGCTACTTAGCCGGTCGATGAGTTAATATGTAAGTACTGCATTTCATCATAACATACAAACAAACAAATAAAAAAAAACTTGTTATTCATCTTATTAAAGAATATCCTGTAGAATGTGAATATTTAAATTTCTTCAATTAAACTTTCCTTCCATTGACTTCAATACTCTAAAATGAACATTCCAAATTTCCATTCGAATACATAAATGACTAGCAATTGGTATATCGAACAAATGTATGCTTTTTGCAACACATTAAACGTGCAGAGTTCATATATGGGCATTAGAGTGTACTGATTCAGAACTGTTATTTTTTGCATAATCAAATGAAATAAAATGCTTTAAATGTTCCAACTTCTTTCATCAAATTATGTAAAAATATAACTAAATGTTGCAGGTGTATTATTCTACGCTTGAAGCAACTGATAATAGCAGCTTGAAACAGCAACAGAAATTGGTACTCATAATGTTATTGGGACCAGATTCAGAAATATACATAAGTATCCATGCATGTATGGATATATGTGTTTATGTATGCATGTTGTGTATGTATGTGTGTGTATACACACAAATATATATGCACTTATATACATACTCACATATACACACTTCAGAATCTGCTCCAGATAATAGAAGAGAACCCAGAAATAATTTTAACACGAATAAATCTGCAGAATTATAATTTTGAAGGTTAAAGAATATATGGAGGCTTGTGAGTTATTTGGAAATACCTCCATTCCTGTCAAAATTTGGCCAGTCACTTTTGAGAACTGCATTTAAACATTGCTTAATCATAATAATAAATTACCTTAAATTGTAAAAAGGATAGCTTTCAACTTTTCTTGCATGAGAGGATAAAAGGAACAGTTTATTTTCAGAAGAAAAACATGCTGTTCTTTTATTTTGAACCAATAATCCTTTAATGGTACTATACTTTCCATACAAATATTAACTGCATATTCATCCACCATAATTTGAAATTGCCTTACACTTTACCTTTTAAACTTTCCTTCAGTCAATTCAGTCCTGAATACCTTTTTATTTACATTACCGATATTCAAATTTATTATAATTATTCAATTTCAGAAACCATTGATATTGTTACTCATTGTAACAATGTTCACTATCACAGTATTTAATATTTTTTATATTTAGTACTAAAAAATTCAATTTTACATAATGTTCTGTACAGACACTTAGAATTTTTCATTATTATTTATGTTAAATACTTATTTTATTCTCAGAATGATTGAAAAATTCTTATTAGTAATTTAGAAATATAATATTAATTACATATTATGTATCTTCATGTATGTCAAGAATATACTGTTTTAATCTCCCTTTTTTGTACACTTTTACGTATTGATTTTTGTTTTACATTTTATGTATAAATGCAAATTGTTGTACCTCATGTTAGTTATATTGGATATTATCTTTGAATATAAGAGAAAGGGAAATAAAACTATTAATTTAGAAGTAAAATAAACTATTTTCAATTTCAAAATTATATTTTTATGTGTAGCCAGCAGTCTTTTTGTTATAATGATTTTTTCTCATAACCAGCTTACTTGCCATGAAACTGTAAATTTTATTTATCTGTGTTTTGCAAGCAATTTGAAGAGCTGTAACAATCGCAAATTAATTAGCATATCAAGTAATTAAAACTCTAAGCATATTAAGTCCATATATATACTCTAAGCATATTAAGTCCATATATATACTCTAAGCATTTTTTTTATAAAAACATGATCAGAGCTTAAATTGCGCCGGTACTCCTCAGTTTTCGAGATAAATTGTAACTTCAGCTGGAGCGCACCGGAGCCCTAAATAAAAGGGTATTGGCACTTCTTTTATGTAAGTAAACCAAAATTTTAACTGATATATATTTTTTTTTTTTATAGTAAAACATGCCTTAAAAATCAATTCTAACTTCTGAATGTAGGCTTGTCTTTCCCTCGCACTCAAGCCTTGCACAGAGGTTGAGACTGCTGTCACTTGAACAGAAAAATCTTATGTTTATTCTCACTTTGTATTCAGAAAAATTTATTCAGGAAACGTATTCAGGGAAAATTTCTGCTTGATGGCTAGAATTATACTGACAGAGCATACCGACAAGTCTTGAATTCTTCCCTCTTCATTTTCAAAGCTACACTTTTCCGTTAAATTTCTTTCCATATCATCATACTGTTTCTAGAATTGTCACTTTTTCCTTAGTGGAGCTTTAATCGTTTTACCTTTTTTCCTTGGTATGCTGCAAAAAATGAGTGGTACCTGTCATCCCTTGGAATAGCACATTATAAGTATAATCAAGGCTTAAATTAAAATGGAGATCGACTGAGCTGCTTCTTAACATCTAAGTGGAATTGTATTTCTAGCCGATGTGCCAAATAAAACAAGGTCCAATACTTTTTTTCTATTTAACTATTTAAAATTAATTTAATAACTTTTTATATTTCTGTTTATCTCTTTACCTTTTTCGTAATTTAAATTTATTATTTATTCAATTATTTAATTAATTAATTCTTAAATTAAATTAATATCAATATTAATTTAAATTTATTATTTAATTATTTTAACTTAGCTATTTTATTTATTTATTATTTTTTTCTTTCCTCCTTAACAGTCTTCCATCGGGCTCCGGCACTTCTAATTTTAGAAATTAAGCCCTGAATAGGATATAATGAAATTCCCATGATATAATAAAATCCCATGAAATTTGAAGTTCCATTTTCATTAATAAAGTTTAAAAAGAGGATATTTCCACCTTTCCTCTCTATTCTGGTTTTGTTTTATTTTTGGAAGCAGAAGCACGAAATTGTTGGAACCATATTCTTTAAATCCACTGCAATCCCGAATTTGTTAGAAATAAAACTTTGACCTGTAATCATGGTAAGAATATTTGTCACTTTATTATGATAGAAGTGAACCAAAATAAACTTTTTTTGGAAGTGTGATAAATGTATGGCTTATGGTTATAGTTAAGAGTGTGGTATGGCATTATTATTTTGTTTGAGATAAATTATAAAATAGTATTTATTCTCCTATTGCATATTTAATTTCTATATATTGAAATATAAAATTGGTTTTTATTCCATAGGTAAAACATGATTTTCTAAAAAAAAAAAAAAAAAAAAAAAAAAAAAGAAGAACATATAAGATTTCTCATTTTGAAAAATATATATATAAGTGTGCATTTAATTGCAGGTGAAAACAAGGTGTATTGAAATAACTAGTGGCTTAGGTATGACAGAAAGTAAATCAATGAATTAAAAATTGTTGAAAACATCATATTCCATGTCTGAGAGACTGTATTTTTTTAATCTACTGCAATACTTAATAATACTTTATGGTATATGTAGCACTTAATAATTAGTAGTTTATGGTACAATTTAGTATTTATGCTATCTTTTTTTCCTCCATTCTGGTGAATACAAAGAATTCGTGTTAATATTTCATGACATAAGTTTTCAAATTCACAATACTCGGCAAATTTTGCAACCATTGGTCATAGGCATAGGCTTCTAATTACAGAAATGTTTCAAATAGAACAAAGGTTCATGTTTTCCTATTTTAAAACTAAATAAACAAAAAATTTTACAGAATATGAAATTTAGCATTTTACATGTTCCTCCATCACATATGCTTAAGAAAAATTTTGTGTTTGTTTTGAAAAATAAAACACAAAAACTGTGACTCTGATACAACACAACAAAAATTTACCTAGGTATTTAGTTTCAAAGTTTTCAACATTTGACATAATTTTTAATTTGCTTTGAGAGGTTGGTTAATAAATAAATTAGAATAATTTGAGATGGATTTCTTCCACTTAAATGCCATTCAATTATATTTTGTGATTTGCTAGTACCTTTATATATATATATATATATATATATATATTTACATTTGGTATACCAAAAGAATTTTCCACACAAGTAATTTAAAAATACATATTAATATTTCCATGAAATTTTATTACTTCAGAATCATAATCTGGCCATCCTAAAAATCATTAAAGTGCAAATATTTGTCATTTTTAATCAATGCAAATAATATGACAAGTTGGCTACATGCCAATACTGAAGCCTATCAATATTTTCTCAAATGCTAATCATGTAAGATCCTGTGAATAAGATTTCCGTAAAAATTATATTGACCAATGTTTTTCTCAATAATTTCCATAGAAATTCTCTTCACATAAATTCTTAATATCAGAAACCTTTTTACTAAATAATGTTTTAATTTTGAATTATGTAGGTAGTGTAAACATTTCACTCCTCAATTTGTGTGGCTCCAGAATATAATTCCTAACTTAATATCAAATATCTCAGTCAGTTTTTGTCATACAGTGATTTTGGTTTTATAACAACTACAGAATTTTCTTAACTATAGAACCAGCTTCTTAAATATAAGTACAAGATATTTTAAATATAAGTATAGAGGAACATTTAAAAAGTTAGATTTTGTGTTTGATTCAAAATTATATACGAAAATATCATCATTAATCATCTCTGCATCATTTAAAACATATTTTAAATTGAAAGTGTATATCTGTGACCTATGGTTTCGAAAATAAAGGCTGGATAAGGACTTTTGCTGACGTAATGTATAGTTTGGCTGGATGTTGCATACACATTTTGTGCCACTATGCTATTATTGCATATCATCTGTTTGAGATAAAAAGTCTTGGGTGTAGACCAGATTATTGGAATAGGCAATAATGAAATGGGAGTATGACAGCATTCCTTTTGTTGTTATCTTATTTCATTTCATTTTGGCTGTTTTATTTATTTGTTTAAAGGAAAATGAAAGAGGTAAATTGTCCTTAACACAGCATGTTATTAAGTAGAAATTAAAAAATTATCATAGGACTTGTGAGAATTTTATGTTAATTAACCAGTTATTTCAGACAACTACAACTTCCCCTTTCCCTATTCCTCTGAGGAATTCAAATGAGTAGCCAGTATTTAAACTGAGGTTTTGAGTTTTAAGACAGAACATGTTTCATGCATGTTGCATGTTAGTTTTCTGTCAGCTCTGAAAGTTGCCATTAGTATAATAATTAATTGTGTAGTCTTTGTCTACTCTCTCATATCCCATGGTTCACTTCATCTTTCGCCCACATTCCATTGCAGAACTTTTGATTTTGGCAATAGACCCCACATTGGTTTGGTTACGATTGTATAAAAGACATTATTTGGAGGAATTGGGTAATGTATGAGCTCTCCAATTCATTACTTTTGTAAATAATTGTAGTTAGTAAGATGTAGTATTAAAAATGCCTAATGATATGAAGATAATGATATGAAGAGTTTATTTAATAACTCTCTATTTGATTTCATATTGAAATGACCTGACTTCTTAATGCAAGTATCAGCAAGAAGATCCGAATCTACTTTCGAAGAAAAAGCTTCCTCCAGGATTATACAGGTAAGCATTATTGCCTACCTTAAGTTTAGGTACATCACTCTGAAGATTTTTTTAGTTGTAAGTTTAATAGAGTGACGTCAACTACTGTTCCAAGTTTAACTTAAATTTGACTGATCTATTTATAATCATCTCCATGAGTCATGGTTATATTATAGCTCAAGAGTATTCTAAATTCTGTTTAAATAAAAACATTATTTTTAACTTTCTCATGACTTTGTCATTGTTTCAGACATAGTGTTAATTCGTTCCATGTCTGTTAATGTTATTAGACTAAATAGCATTATCAGAACAAATGTAACCATACAGATTAAAAAAAAAAAGGTTCAAAAGTTGTGAATTAGAAGTCTATTTGAAATCATATTTTTAATAAGAATTTTATTTCATATTAATTAATTTATTTTTATTTATCAGGAAATAATTTTTTTTATTATTAAGTTTATTATAGTTTTTGTACTTGAAATAAATTTCTAAATTAATGGGCAAAAGCTACTTAATTTAGAAATTTGTTCCAGTTAAATTAAATTTGTTAATAATTTTCCTTCATATTTTTATATCTTATATATTATCCTGTTGCCTGAAAGATGTAATGATGGCAGTCATAGTGCTGATGGTTACGGCATAACAGTGCCTGATGATGCAATTGCAATCAAGTGCTCATTAAACTCATCATGAAGATTAAATATCTATTTTTATTTCTGAAAAGGAACAATTCTTTAGAGACATTGTTTTCTTAATTCATGGAACATTACCCAGGCAGCATGCATTCGTAAATTGCGCGTAAAGAATATGTGCAGTTTAGGAATGGTCCTTCATATCAGAAGTGTAAAGCTTGAACGTAAAAATATAAAATGTGTCTGAAAAAAGTCATAGATATTTACATATATTTTGACAGTATACATAAAATTTAGGTATACTCATACAAATGATCGTGTTTTATTCATAGTTTTTACATATACTATACATACATTTCAAGGGTTTACGTATATTTTTGGTGAGAATTTATGTATATTTATCATGTATATGTAAATTTATCCCTTTTTTAACTTATATTTTTAGTGAAAATTTATATGCATTTAAAAAATTTTTCACTAATGTATACTTTACACAGAAATATACGTAAATTTCCCACATTTTTTTTTTTTATCATCTGGATTCTGTCGAGACTAATATCGTAAAAATGGTTGGAATCATTGTTCCGATTGACAGCAGAGAGCAAGTTTGACCCCTTCAAATTCTGTTGCCAAAAAATGAATTTAAATTCTCTCCGGAAGGTGACGTTTATTGCAGAACAACCAGTCTGCCTCACATCTACATTGCTCGAGTATTAGGGGAATACCTATTTTGTTGTCAAATGTGTTGTTTCTCACGTGCTTTTAAGTGAGGATGGTTGTTATAAAAAAAACTACTACTAACCAGTTCGAGTTAATAGTGACATTTTTTAAAAAATATCCATAGGCATTAAGTGGTAAAATTGATAACACATTTAGCAAAGGGAGGGGAAAAAATATGAAGTTTTAAACGTGGAAGGAACTGGCCCATCCAAAAATGCAGATATGTAGAGAAAAGAAGTATAATTTTACGATGGTGGATCCAAAAAATGTTACAAGGGAAATAAAGCCTTATTTATTAATACTAAACAGAAAATACAAAAGACAATTTAGAGGCATACTTGCCGATCATTTTTTCATGTAATCACCAAATCCATTTGAGCATTTATCTGAACACAGGACCAACTCTTTTAACCTGGCTAGGTAGGAATCATATCTCTATCCATTAAGCCAGTCTCGGTAGCTGTTTTCACATCACTGCCTGAGAAGAATTTCATTCCAGATAAATGTTCCTTAAATTTTAGGAAAAGAAATAGTTCCTTAATGGCTTATATGGGGTGCCTCCAGACTACTGGAGGCTATAGGGGTGACTCCAGACTTCCGATTTAAAATTTTGCAACAATTTTTGAATTTGGTGAGCAGTATGGGGCTGGGCATTGTCATACAGGACTATGACACCATTGCTGAACATGCCAGGGCACTTGCATTGAGTGACTTCATGGAACCTTGTCAAAGTGGTGCAATAATGATTGGCAGTGATAGTATGGCCTTGTTTCAGATACTCAATCAGGATAGCAAATCACTGTCCAAATGAGACCATTTTTCTAAATGTCTTGCCATTTCAAATGCTTTGACGTGTTTGCGAACTTACTCTACCGACCTGCACAACTGCTGCTAAACAAGCAGTGACATTTGTCTACAATCTGGGGAAAAGTATTCCCTCCACAATAATTATCTTTCAATTGCTGATGCTTGCAACCTTCATTTTGGATCCACCTACGTACATATGATATTTTGCAAAAGTTTGATGGAAATTTTCTGAAAGTTTACATGTTTGTAAACTATTTGCTAAAAGGAATTTTACATTAACAATATTTTTTTCTTCTTAAAGTGTTATGCAGAAGTGTTGTGAATCAAATAACTGAAATATGACATCATATAGGCATGTTGAATATTTCTATTGAATTTGAATTGAATTTTTTTAAAATTTTTAGCAAGTCATGATTATATCAGTGATTTATTTATTCATGAATTATGCTCCTATCATATAAATACAGGTAAACTATATACAGTCAAAAGTCGTTAATTCGGACACCCATAATCCGGACCTCAAAGCTAAGAACTTTCTGCGCATGCGCCGCGTTGACACTTGCGCATAGGCGTTTACGCGTGCGCGTAAGACCTTTATGACTGCGCATATGCGCGTGCGCAAGTGCAGAATACGTTTTCGCGTGCGCGTTTTATGTATAACGGACAGTATAAGCTAAAATTATCTATTTGCTCGTTTCCCTGTAACCAAATATTTCCAATATATTTGTTTAACCTGGACTATGTCATTTATTTAACCCACGATATAATACGTTTACGCATGCGCGTTTAATGTATAACGGACACTATAAGCTAGGCTAAAATTATCTAATTCAGTTAATGTTGAAGATTGCATTGTTCCTTAATCTTCTAATTGGATCAGGCTTATTATTTTTTGCAGACTGTAAGAGCAATTTTATAAAAGTAAACTTGAACTTTCGATTATGTCAAATAGAATTTCCGATGCTGGAGCTCCCAAAGGATCTACAAAACGAAAGTATGTTTCGATGTCCATCAAACAAAAAGTGGAGTTGGTGCAAAAAATGGATAAAGACTTGAAGAAGGTGACAGAGAGGTTAGTGAAAACGAAAAATTTCGATTGACAAGTTAGTCGGTATTCTCGGCACAGCAATTACGGGACTTCAGCGGAACTTTGTAACTGAACAAGAAATTATGTCTGTTTATAGAATTATAAGCAGACATAATTTATAGAAGAGACATAATCTATTCTGTTTATAGAAGAGAAAGTATTATCACATAAAACGAAGCAACTTAAACAACTTACATTGAAAGAAATGTTTAATAAAGTAAACAAATATATATTAAGCTCTTTTTTTTTTTTTTTTTTTTGTAAATTTTGATATCCTTTAGATCATAATTGTTCTTTATTTCATATATTACGGTTTCATATTTTTAATGTTAGAATTTCTGCATGCCATCTTACGAGATTTAAACTGATGATCTATTATCCGGAAAAATCGATAATCCGGAATCGCCGAAGTCCCGACGAGTCCGGATTAACGGCTTTTCACTGTATTATAGATATCAATAAACAGCTAACTGCATTTTTCATGGCTGTTGTATTATCACATTTTTTAAAAACATAAATATCTTTACATCTTAGTCAATTATTCGTTTTTACTTTTTTGTTCATTTCTTATTATTTTTAGAATTTCACTGTTCTCATTCAGTTGCAGATTTACATCATTTCATAGCCATTCTAATATTAAAAAATGCCTTTAGGTATATTAATTTGTAGCTAATATATATCAGTGATTCCCAAACCATGTGCTGCTGAGTCTTGGAAGACTGTGAGTGTCTTCTAGGTCTACTGCAAAATAATCTAGTAACAGTATTTAACATGTGTGATTTTAGAACTGGGTCATGGCTGTTTGTGTTATGGTAGGAAAAACATTTAACAGACACCATGCAGACTGCTGTTTTTGAAAAGCACTTCTGAGCTTACCAAATGGTTTGAAAATGACATTCAAGAAGATAATACTTACAAGTTTGTATAGATTCAAGGTCTTTTCAGAGCCATACTTTTATCTTTATTCTCCTCGAGAAAATCTTATTATCTTACTTGTGACTATAAATTGAAGGCAAAATTCAACAGTCGGGAAAAGTAACTTTCTGTTATCATTAAAAGAGGAACAGTCTAAACGTGATTGCATATTTATGATAGCTGAATTCTCAGCTGTTTGCTGTGATTCTAAGATTTCAAAAAGTATGCAGTGAAAAGGAGTTCATTCTTGCCAATAATTGCAGTGTATTTATGTTCAGTGATCTGATTGTTTAAAATAGGCAATTATTTATAACATTTATATACATTTTTCTAAGAATAGAATTCTAAAATAGATTTAAAATAGATTTTGAGCTATATTAAAAGGAAACAACATGTATTACCTTATGCAAACCACCTTTCAAAGAGTTAATATTTGTGAATACTGTGTACTCTTGATTAGCTGAACTAATGCTAGGAAAGCAGGTCATGGATAACATAAAAACATGTATAATTCAAATTATCACTTTTCATTTATATGGTATGTGTTTATTTTCTTAAAAAAATCAGTAATTATACTTTAATTTTGTTTTCTTTTTAAGAATATCTCAATATTTGTGAAATTTCATTACATGTTTTTCGAAATTCTATTTTATCATTGCATTCAAAGCCTAATTTGCTCAATGAAGTTTTTTATTTAACATTATCACAAACAATTTGCACAATAATTCCATATTCTTTAGATATGGAATTATTAATGGAATTTTCTAAAAATATGAAACTGTAATTTATGAAATAAAGAACAATTATGATCTAATGGGTATCAAAATTTACAAAAAAAAAAAAAAAAAAAAAAAAAAAAAAGCTTAATATTTGTTTACTTTATTAAACATTTCTTTCAATGCAAGTTGTTTAAATTGCTTCATTTTATGTGCTAATACTTTCTCTTTAATTCTATAAACCGACATAATTTCTTGTTCAGTTACAAAGTTCTGCTGTTCAAGTCCTGTAATTGCTGTGCCAAGAATACCGACTACCTTGTCAATCAAAATGTTTTCGTTTTCACTAATCTCTCTGTCACTTTCTTCATGTCTTTATCCATTTTTTGCAGCAGTTCCACTTTTTGTTTGATGGACATCGAAACATGCTTTTGCTTTGTAGATCTTTTGGCAGCTCCAGAATCGGAAACTCTTTTTGACATAATCGAAAGTTCAAGCTTACTTTTTGTAAAATTGCTCTAACAGTCTGCAAAAAATAATAAGCCTGATCCAATTAGAAGATTAAGGAACAATGCAATCTTCAACATTAACTGAATTAGATAATTTTAGCCTAGCTTATAGTGTCCGTTATACATTAAACGCGCATGCGTAAACGTATTATATCGTGGGTTAAATAAATGACATAGTCCAGGTTAAACAAATATATTGGAAATATTTGGTTACAGGGAAACGAGCAACCACAGTAATGCA
Organism: Stegodyphus dumicola; assembly: GCF_044657685.1. Taxonomy (NCBI): domain Eukaryota; kingdom Metazoa; phylum Arthropoda; class Arachnida; order Araneae; family Eresidae; genus Stegodyphus; species Stegodyphus dumicola. The sequence goes on from NC_140780.1 coordinate 252,101,197, forward strand.
CACCAGATAAGGACAACACGAGAACAGCACTAGTGTTGCCAACTAACATTAAGTAAATATTGTGATTGACACGCATATCTTATTTTTTTAATATGTCCCCTGTCAGTCACACTATGTGCAAGATATTTACATACTTCCATAAAAAATTAATCATGCTGTGGTTGTACACATTTACAGAAAAACAATGTAGTTTCTATTACATGCTTAAACACTATTGACCTCTACTTATGAATTGTATCATTAAATGAACACATATTAAGTTATACTAGGAAACACAATGTTTACATAGAAATAATTAAGAAAATTAGTATCTAGGCTTCTTTCTCGAGTTTTAAGTCAAGTTTCTACACAGTTATAACCATAAGGGTTTATGTTCAGTCACAAAATTCGAAGGAGATCATTTTTACATGCAAGTCCTGGCATAGTTCATGTCACGTAAAAGTTTTTTCGAGGTCTGCTTAGTTAGGAGATCAGTGAGATTGTCGCTGGATGGCACATGATCAAATACAATCACATTTTCTATCACTAGGTCTCTCAGAAAATGAAATTTAATATCGATGTGCTTACTTCAGAAGTAACATTGTTCTTGGCTAGGAATATTGCTCCCTAGTTGTCGACTAACACTTTTTGAGGTGAAGCAGCTAATTCAGTACAGATTTTCTTCATCAGATATTTAATCCATAGGATTTCCTTGGCTGTGTGACACATCGCCACATACTCTGGTTCTGTCAACAATAAAGCTGTTGTGGGTTGCTTCTTGCTCGACCATGAGATTGGAGCACCTGCGAGTAGCATTATATAACGACTGTAAGATTTACGGTCAATTCTGTCACCTCCCCAGTCAGCATCTGAGTAGACTTGAAGGGGCTCACCTGTCTTCTGGAATCTCAACATTTTGAGTTGTGCTCCCTTTAGGTATCTTAGAATGTGTTTCACACCTCTCCAGTGTTCTTCAGTGTGTTTTTCATTAAATTGGCTCATGTAGGTGGAGGAATAAGCCATGTCTGGACGAGTACCACAAGTCAGATAAAGGAGACTTCCTATAGCCTATCTGTAAGGGATTTCCTTGCTGTTTTCTTTGATTTCCTCCTACTGTTGTTCATCTACCTTCTTATATTTTATGCTGGGGTCCAGTGGCGTGGATGCACATTTTGCTTCAGTCATTTTAAATGTTTCTAGACTCTCTGATACATAAACGATTTAATCTAGTGTAGATGATCCATTTTCTTCTTTCCATATTTTCATGGATAATATCTGGCTTGCAGGACCTAGGTCCTTGACATTGAACCTTTTCTTGATGCTTTCCTTGAATTCATTTATCTCTAGCATGTTCAGCTATCAGGAGAACTATCAGGAGATCATCAACATAAACTCCAATTATGATGTTCTTCTTATGACAAAAGTAAATACAAGGGTCTGCACTTGATCTTTTCAATCCATACTGGATCAGGGAGTCTTTCAAGCAAGTATTCCATGCACGTCCTGATTGTCGGAGACCATAAATGCTTTTCTTCAGGTGGCAGACAAGATGTTCTTTTCCTTTCTCAATGCAGCCTTCTGGCTGTGCCATATATATATCCTCTTTTAGAATTCCATTAAGATATGCAGCTGTCACATTCATTTGGTGAACCTCTGGCTTTTTCTCTGCAGCTACGGCAAGCAGTAATCTTACAGATTTAAGTTTGATGACTGGTGAAAAGGTGCCTTGAAAGTCCACTTCGGGTATTTACAGATCGCCTTTTGCCACCAATCAGGCTTGTAATTTTGCTCGGTTCCCAATCTCGTCTTTTTTCTTATGAAACAACCATCTGGATGGTATTATCTTGGCTCCTGGTGGTTTAATAGTTAGTTCCCATGTTTGAGCTTGAGTGAGGTTATGAATTTCTTCCTCAATGGCTTTTAACCACATGTCAGCTTCGGTTGATTTCAGGACATCTTTTAGAGTTATTGGGTCCTTTTTTTTCAGATTATTGTATCTCTTGGGCATTGTACAGATAAAAATCTTTGAAATGTTTAGGAATTCTGGTGTTTCTTCTTTCACCTCTCTCACTCCGATGGGTAAGATTTCTGGCTGCTCCTTCGACTTCAGGGTATAGGTTGTTAACAACGTCTTGTATCTGTATAACTGATTATCCTTCATCTTGGTAATCTGGAGTATTTTCAAGGTGTAGGTCTGGACATCTTTCAGAATTTTGGTCAATCGAATCTGTATTTAGACTTTGGGTTTCATCCAAGTCATTTACACCAGAAGTTATGTGATCTAGAGATGAGTCACGAGCTTCTGTCTCAGATAGGTCCAAGGGATATTCTGATTCAAAGTCTTCAATTTTAAGGGAAGCTTCTTCTGCAGGATTGTCACACTTGCTTAGTTTTAAGAGGGAAACATTTTCTTCAAAAATGACATCTCTGCTGACAATAAAATGTTTCTTCTTGATGTCATACAATTTGTAGCCCTTAACTCCTTTAGGATAGCCCGCAAAAACACATTCTGTAGCTTTAGGATCAAGCTTGCTTCCTTTTGAATGTGAGCGAATATGACTCCAGGCTCTGCATCCGAAAACTCTGAGGTGGTCTGTTTCGCTTCCAGACCCTGACCATCATTTCTCTGGAATATCGCCATCAATTGCCATAAACGGGCGCTTGTTGTGGAGATAGGCTGCAGTGCCCATTGCTTCAGCCCAAAACCTGTGATCTGCTCCGGACTCTATAAGTAAGCATCTTGTCATGTTTATCAATGTTTGGTTCAGTCTTTCTGCCAGACCATTTTGTTGGAGTGTGTCAGATACAGTTAGTTGTCTTTGGATCCCATGTGTGTACTTGTCAGACTTTTCACTTATATATTCCCCACCATTGTCATTTCTCAGGAATTTGATTTTTCTGTTTTGGAGATTTTCTACCATGCAACGGTACTCCTCAAGTTTTTCTAGTACTTCACTTTTGGCTTTCATAGAGGATGCCGTGGTATAGTGAGAAAATTCATCCGTGAAAGTCACAAAGTAATTTGAGCCTGCAAAGGAAGGGGGAGAAATTTTAACAACGATATCTTCTAGAATGCCTTTAGCTCTTGTACTAGCGGCCTTTAGAAATTTCTTCCTTTTCATTTTTCCATGGATACAGACTTGGCAAGGTGCATTTACTAATATTGTTGATTTCAGGTTTCAGACAGTGGGGATAATATTTTTTTTGTTGTACAAGAGTGTGGATGCCCAAGTCTACGATGCAACAAGTCGGCACTTTCAGTTTTCGTAATGTAGGCAGCTGTCATCTTTTCTTCCATTATGTACAGTCTTCCTTTTTTCTCACCAGATAGAAGAGTGTCTCCATTCTTACCAATCACTTTAGCTTTTCCTTCCGCAAATTCTACTTTTAAGCCTCTTTCTTCAATTCTACCAATGGATAATAGATTTCCTCCTAGTTCTGGAACATATAGGATATTTTCAATAGTGACGTTTTTTTTTCTCAGTTGGAGAACTTCTTCTCCAACTTCATCCAACTTGTAAATTTCCAATTCCAGTGACCTTTATTCTTTCTTAATAGCAACTTCAACTTCAGATGTGTACTTCTTAAGGTCTGAGAATTTTGTTTTATCAGAGGTGATGTGTTCTGTAGCTCCACTGTCTAAAATCCACAGATTACTTTTCCTTGATTTTCTTCTTTTGCCAGAGGTACAATGTCTTGAGGTCAACTGCAGTTTTGGCACTGCTTTGGTTCTGATATTTGGCCTCTTCACAATTTTTAGAGATGTGCCCCCATTGGCCACAGCTGAAGCATTTAGTATTTCTTCCTCTGTTAGTTTCTTCTTCGTTTGACCTTTTAGCTATATACTCCTTCATGGGTTTTCCAAATGCAGGCTTCTTCTGGTTGGTGGCAGAACTTTTAATGTGAAGAGCTTGTTCTTCATGATACACTTTGGCTGGACTCTCATTTCTAACTATACGTTTCTCTTTTACAAGTAGCCTTGGTTTCACAATCGAAGTTGTCAGATTTGCTTCGTCTTTTTCCAAACTTAGGATGAGCAATTTATAACTTCTAGGCAGTCCCAATAGCATCACTAAGGCCACTTCTCTATCTGTGAATGCATATCCACCATTAGCTAATTTTCTATGTAAGTCCATTAATCTTGCTAGATAGGATTGACAAACTCATTTGGCTTCATAAATATGAAGAATTCTCTCATAAGTTGTAGTACGTGAAGCAAACAAAATTTTGTATGCATTTTTTTAAACAGTTCCAGGCATCTCTGGCTCTAACACAATCTCCAATATCATCTAGAAATGTATCTTCAACTATGAAGAATAATAGGGTAACAGCTTCATCACTCTTTTTCCTCTCCGCTTCATTCATTTCAACTCCATATCCAGGTTCCTCTGCTTCCCAACATCTCTTCTGCACCGGCACGGCACGCGAAGGGATACATCATGTATGATAATTGTCACCGTTTAATTTCAGCATTTTATAATCTTCAGATGTCATTCTTCAAGTAAATATATTGAAGCTAAATTCATTAGAAAAAAAATATTTACTTTGTCAAAGGATTGTTATCCAGCTCACTTCAAATTCACAATGTGGTTAGGCTTTGATGCGATCTTCAATCCTCGATCGTTATGGCATTTCCTTTTGAGCTTCGTGCTGATAACAGGTTAAAATTTAAATTATTCGTGGGTTAAATAAATGACATAGCCCAGGTTGAACAAACAAATATATTGGGAATATTTGGTTATATGGAAACGAGCAACCACAGTAATGCACACCAGATAGGGACAACAGCACTACTGTTGCCAGCAAACATTAAGTAAATATTGTGATTGGCACACGTATCTTATTATTTTTTTTTAACATTCATAACATCATTATAACATATGAAAAATTTTCTTAGAATTAAAAGGGTAAGTTTGCGAGTTTGATATGTGACTACATATCTTTAACATGTGCCCTCCAGAGCATGAATATATTTTATAATTCTGTTAGATTATATCTTTCTATATAGCATGCTTACGAACATAATCTAATTTTATATGATTCATTTTTAAGCATCCTGTACATGTGAGTATCTGCATGTGAATGATTAACAGATCAGAAAATATTATTATGGAGCAGAAAAGAAGTGTAAATTTAAATTATACCAATGTCACAACAATTATAATTCCATCAAGTGTGACAAAATATACATATGAGCTTGTCAATAATTTTTTGACTCAATTCAAATCAGAAATTTTATTTAATCAATACATCTGCGTTACATAGACATGGAGAGATTGCTCATTTTCCATCAAGAAAAAAGCAGCAGAAATATCTCAGGATAAAAGAGGAACTGAAGGAGGTCCGGATACTAAACAGTTTTGACACCATTAAAAGAGGAAAGGGTAATTTCACTTTTCGGCATCGTTATGTCAAGTGGAAATGAGGAAGTATCTGAGTAGATCATGTTAGGAAATAAGTGCAGCAAAACTGTATGCACTATAAAGTAAAAATGTACATATATATCAGAATTGTAGTTCAATATTATGACATTTTGCTTGTCTATATTCACATTTATATTTTAGATTCTGTGTTTTAACTTTAAATAATGTTCATATTATTTTTTCTCCATTTAATTTCACAAGGTATATTTGTAAATGTTGCATATAAAAGTGAAAATAACTTTCAGTTGTGTTAATATTTCTCAGAGAAGAGAATAAGTCTCTGCACCTAGTTATCAAGTTTGAAAATGCAGTATATACATATAATGCATATTCGTCTTATTTTTAACAGTTTTTTAAAAATCATACCATATAACTTTTGAGCTTCGTGCTGATAACAGGTTTTTGAGTACATAAAGTAATGCTTATGTTATATATTATTTTTACAACATTTATAACTTTCAGTTTGCTATTTAAATGAAAAAATGCTATTTTAAATGTTGTAATTCTGTTGAACTTCAGTGGTTTTATTTTGCCTTAAATAAAAGCTTTTTGTTTGTAATGAAGTACACAAAGCAATGTTTATTTGTATAAATTGTTAATAATAGATATTTTCAAAGTGGTGTTCTATTTGTATTATATTTCTTAGTAATGTATATTTACAGTCATCATAACAGCTTTCATTTCAGGAGGATGTATCATGCCAGGAAAATATGTTGTCACAAGAAAACATATTATTGCAGTATGATGTCAACTTGGATACATCATCTGAGATTATTCCGAGTGTTTCAAGTGATGAGTCAAATTTAACTATTTTTAAAAGTTTTAAACTCACTTTAAGAATTAAATGTTCTAACTAAAATTTTCATGATTTCTTTTTGATAGAAAGCTACACTGTTTTATTTTCAAATCATTATTTAAAACTTTACCATAAATCCTCTAAAAAACATCCCTTATCCCTTATCTGTTATCTGACAATTTTATTTTCAGAACAAAGATTTTGACAATTTCAGAACAAAGATTTCAGAACAAAGATATAATAGCAAAATGCAGAAGCTTAGAACAAAGAATCCTCAAATATGATTACTGTTTAAAAATATCAAACAATTTAAAATATCAAGTTCAATGTTTAACATAACACTGGTGTGCAAATTGGTTTTGTAAGTAGGAAAAGGAGCAGATACATTCAACCTGGGAATCAAAAGGCAGTTTACTGAAAAAATAGTTCAGATCACAACTGGAGAGAAGACAGAAATGTCTATGTGACAGGAGCCTTGCATGAAAATATCATCTGCAATATCTTCCATTATCTCACTGGTAGGACAACATAACAGTCATGCAACACGGTGTTGCTCGAGGACGGCCACTTCTGAATGCTTGAATAGTTGTTTCTGCCATCTGAAATGCTCTCCAATATAGTCATCACACTTTAACCTTCTGCCGACTTCCCAATGATACGACCTCGTGTAAGTCAGCCAGACAACATTTCCTGGATTGCCTTTTGACTATGTCATACAGTAGTAGCAAATTCAATGCCACTGAAAGTACTGTACACCATGCAAATAACTTTATAACTAAATTGCTGCTGAGCAAACACCACCTGTGCTCGACATCTTTTCAATCACTCCTCTTCCTAAGTTGTGCCATATATATGTACATGCATTGCCCATATATATGTAATTCTGGGCCCAAGTATATCTCCTATTTGCTCTTTTGGCTTATTCTGCTGCCTTGTTCCACTTTTATGCTAATTTTACTACTTCATCTTAAGTTTTGCACACCAATGTATTTAAATAATGGAGATCATATGAAGGATTATCGTTTAACTGTAATTAAAGATAAAATACTTTTCAGGAATTTTTTTATTTATACTGGCATGATAGCTGAATTTCAATTACTGTTTTCAGATTCTAAAACGAAGCAAAAGCCTACAGCAGCACAGAAACCTCAAGCTTATTCAAAGCCACAAAAACACTGCTCAACATCATTTGCAGATAGCTGAGAATAAAGAAAAAGAAGTAAAATTATTAGAACTACAGATTGTATTATATAAACAGAAGCTACAGTTTTATGAACCAAAAAAAAAAAAAAAAAAAAAAAAAAAAAAAAAAAAAAAAAACAGCAGAAAGAAGAACAGTCGCCGCAACTAAAAGATTAGCTATTACAGCTGAAAGGTGAGCACTGGCTGCAGAAAAACAATGTGCACTGATGGAAAGTAAAATAAAATAAATTAAATTGAAACCGCCCCCCCCAAAAAGTTTTCACATGAGAAAACAAAGTTTAAAATATCTGTAGTGTGTATTTTTGAAAAAATATTGATTTATTATTTTTTAAAAAGGTAAAAATTTTGGATATGTATCATTTGTACTTTTATAACCTCAGCAGTTGAAACAAATACATACAATCAAAATATTTATCATCTTTAGTTTTAAAACTTCGTTAAAATTAAATTATCTGAGCAGCAGCTCTTAATGGTGTTTCAAAATCTTTTGGCAGAACTGGTCCCCATAGTTTTTGCGTGAAATCATTTTCAACATCGGATGACTTGTGGTGACTAATATTATGTAACATTGCAACAGACATTTACAATTTTTCCAGCAGTTGTGGGCGATCATATTTTAATTCTCTTGCATGCAACAGGCAGCGAAATCTTAATTTCAGAAAGAGATATACCACATAAAAAAAAAAGGCGGAACGTTACCACAATTACTGATATAAAACACTTTCAATTTATAGGTCTCACAAAACTCAGAAATTGTTTGCCTAGAAGCCAGAAACCAGTTTCAAAGTGTATTGAAAGTGTGTGCCTAACTCCCGAAGATTGCTACATAAATGAATCATGGCAATTGTTAGGAAATTTTGTATTTGTGTTGGTGATTATCAAATTAGAATCGCAAATATTAAATAAATGAGGACACACGAAATCTTTATATGAAAATATATTTGCCTTTCTCTAACATTTTGTCATTTTTATCATTAGATTTATTCAAAAAAATTTATAACAAGCAAAAAAAAGTATATATGTTTTCTCAAGCATATAATAAATATAAGGTACTGTGTATACGTTCTTCTGATTATTTATATTATGGGAATTATCAATCAGTACTATATCTTAATCATTGAAATGTAAAATTGAACCAGCTCTTAATGGTGTTTCAAAATCTGTTGCCAGAACTGGTTCCCATAGTTCTTGCGTGAAATCATTTTCAACATCGGCTGACTTGTGGTGACAAATATTATGCAACATTGCAACAGACATTTGCAATTTTTGCAGCAGTTGTGGGAGATGATCTTTTAATTCTCTTGCATGCAGCAGACAGCGAAATGTTAATTTCAGAAAGAGATATACCACATGAAAAAAAGGTGGAACGTTACGGCAATTACTGATATAAAACAGTTTCAATTTATAGGTCTCACAAAACTCAGAAATTGTTTGCCTAGAAGCCAGGAACCAGTTTCAAAATGTATTGAAAGTGTGTACTTAACTCCGGAAGATCCCCGCACGAATGAATCATTTCAATTTCCAGGAAATTTTGTGTTTGTGTTGGTGATTATCAAATTAGAATCCCAAATCTTAAATTAAATGAGGTCACACGAAATCTTCATATTAAAAATATTGCCTAACTTTGAAATATTACATTTGCCTTTCTCTAACATTTTGTCATTTTTATCAGTAGATTTCCTCAAAAAAAATTTATAACAAGCAGAAAAAAGTATATGTGTTTTCTCAAGTATATAATAAGGTACTGCAAATACGTTATTCTGATTATTTATATTATGGGAATTATCAATCAGTACTATGTCTTAATCACTGAAATGTAAAACTGAACCCCCGCAAAACGTTTTCACATGAAAAAGCAAAGTTTAAAATATCTGTAATATGTGTTTTTTGAAATAAAATTGATTTATTATTTTTTAGAAAGGTAAAAATTTTTTATATGTATTATTTGTACTCAGCAGTTGAAACAAATACATACAATCAAAATATTTATCATCCTTAGTTTTAAAATCGCGTTAAAATTAAATTATCTCAGATTTTAAGAGCAGCAGCTCTTAATGGTGTTTCAAAATCTGTTGGCAGAACTGCTCCCTATAGTTCTTGTGTGATATCATTTTCAACATCGGGTGACTTGTGGTGACAAATATTATGCAACATTGCAACAGACATTTGCAATTTTTCCAGCAGTTGTGGGCGATCATATTTTAATTCTCTTGCATGCAACAAGCAGTGAAATCTTAATTTCAGAAAGATATATACCACATGAAAAAAAGGTGGAACGTTACGGCAATTACTGACATAAAACAGTTTCAATTTATAGGTCTTGCAAAACTCAGTAATTATATGCCTAGAAGCCGGGAACCAGTTTCTTAATGCATTAAAAGTGCGTGTCGAACTCCCAAAGATCGCCACACAAATAAATCATGGGAATTGCCAGGAAATTTCGCATTTGTGTTGCTGATCATCAAATCAGAATCTCGAATCTTAAATTAAATGAGGTCGCACGAAATCTTCATATTGAAAGTATTGCATAACTTTGAAATATTAAATTTGCTTTTCTCTAACATTTGGCCATTTTTATCAGTAAATTTAGTAAAAAAACTTTTGTAACAAGAAGAAAAAAATTATAGTTAGTGATTCTAAATTGTTTTTACAAATTAAGTGATAGTACTCATCCTGATGAGGAATAATTACCAGCATTCCACTCTGAGAGGCAAAAAAGAGGAATATTAGAATTGCAACTTGAGATTGCAACGGTGTTGGGAGAGCGAATGAACGAGACCAAAAGTTGCGCAGTCAAGTTTAGTGAGAAATTCAGGGAGAGTGCACAAAATGAATAAAACCGAAAACTTGGCGTTTGAGTGTTAATTCGAGCTCAGACTTTGATGGAAAAAACACTCAAATGCACATCTTTGGTTCGCAAAGTCTCAACCTCGCAAACGATTGCAACAAGTTAATTATCTAATCAAGGGCTGAATATTATTTACTAACTCCAACTTCCGCCATATGCCAAGATTAGAATGAAAAGTTCATGCTGTATTCTGGGTGTCAGAACTTCGTGTCCCATAGAAGGACACTTCAAGTAGAATGAACGCAGCACAGTAAGTCCAGGAGGACATGAAAACCAGAGGGTAGGACTCTGTCTCCTGGCTGGTCTCGAGGACCTCCCTTATACAGAATTAAGTCCAGCCTCCAGAGGCGCCCAGTGTGGACCATTCGCCAGACGGCCAGACCGTCCCGCCTCCACAATCAGAGTGACGGGTCGACCAGAAACTCACATTCCATGACCCCACTAGGGAGGGGGGAAGAGGAACTAAGTCAAAATACTTTCGTCAAAGAAGATGACATGGGTCACTGTGTCAGTTCAATAAACTAAGTTCAGTAAACTAAGTCAAGAAAAGAACTCTAAGTCAGAATCAGGATACTTCTAAGTACTTCCAGGCGTCCACCCTAGTAGACCAATTTTAAGGGTGCAAACACCCATTGGCAACTTCAAGCAATCCCTCTGCTCGCTAGAGGCGCACGGGCCCCGCCGTCAGGGGGCACGATCTACATGGACACCCTAACGATTCTCTGCCATCTAACTCCACCACGGCAAAAGGAACGTACACGACAGTACCATCACGGTACCTGCCAAGCCTGAACTTGCCTTAGTATGAACTAGGGCTGTAGTCACTGGGAAGTCTGATTATCTACTCCGTAGGCCGAAGCTGTCTGGACACAAGTCTAGCCAGTGGTCTAGAAGAACAACCGGGTCTTCTCTCACAAATGGTCAGTTCCAGAAATTACGTGCAGTCGAACCACAGAGCTGATTGTCCAGCACCGTTAGCCTATGCAGTACCTCCTACATACAAAGCCACGGCAGGGCTGACACTACGTCACTAAAGTCGTCCTTATCTACAGACAGCATGGTTGCCACATGAAGCCACTTATCGCTGTTATTCCCTTAAGACGAGAGAAAATGAAACGAAGTCCCCCCCGCCTTGCAGAAGGCTTATATCATTCAGTTTTAAATAAATAAATATGTATATCAAGTTTGCCCTTCATTGACTGCATTTCCTAATTTCAAATACGTATCTTAACTTTCCTTAAATAATTTTACACTTAAAATAATAGAACAGAAATTGATTTAACATACTTCAGATGGTGATAATAAAATACATGTTTAAGATCTAGCTGTTGCTGGTTTGTTTTTTGAATATATATTTTACTAAATATCCTCTTCCTTAATAAAAAGGCAACAATAATGCATAATGACAAGTTAACAGTTGATTAAAACTAAAAATCCCTAATCCTAAATTTATTAATCATGTTTTATTTTTGCAATATAAGTTTTTAACAACATTTGCTATTTACACATACTTTAGTAATTTTCCGGTTTTGATCTTGTTCACTTCACTGTAGGATTGAATTTCGTAACATATAATAAACCTGGAGTAGGATTTGAATACTATTTTTGAGCAATATGAAAAATAATATTTTTTGAGCATATACTGGTATTTATTCAGTGTTAATTTTCAATATAGGCACAAAAAATTCCATACGTTTAAGCTTTTTCAATTAGATTCCTATTTTTGAAGAATATGTAATTGCATTTTTCTCAATAACAAAAAAGGAAAATTGCAAAAATTCAACAAACTTTACACTTGTTTGGAATTCAAAATTCTCAAGTTTAATTCTTATCAGTTAATGTCTGTAACATTCCCTTTGTTTAATATGTGCATATATAATTTTCTTGTAACTAGTAAATTTTTGTTCCTCATCATTTAATTGTAACTTATCTAAGAATTTTTTAGCAAATGATAAATATGAAGTTGTATAATTGATATGCACTTAATGGAATTTTTTTATCAGGATAATCAGCAGAAACTTTTAAAACATCTAAATAGATCAAATGCCCTGAATTTTTAGAATTGTAAGGAATAAGGCGTTTAGTGTTAAGGTAAGATTTAAAATTTTAAGAGTAATTTCAGATCTTTATTAAGAAAGTAGCACAACTAGGGTGCAAAACTCATTAAAAAAAGACTTATTTTTTACCTGAAATGTTTCTACCAGTGCAATTATAACTAGAAATAATAGGAAATGACATCATGTATTATAGTGAGAAAAAGGGGAGTAAATGTTTGTTTAGGTAACTTCATGCTACTTACTTTTATTACAGTAAATCCCTTTGAGAAAAAATAACTTAGTACAAATGTACGAGGCCTTACATCTGGGAAGAAATGAAAGTACTTTTTTATTCAAGTTTATTTTTTATAGAGTTATCAGATGCATTTTACCCTGTATACGTACAACTATATTTCTAGTAATTTTATTTCTTTGACAGAATTAAACATAGAATAAAATGAAAATAATATATTAGTAAATATCTCTAAAAATTAGTCATCTGGAATTGTATTTGACTACAAATTGCACATACTTCCTTCTTACAGTTTAAAATTAATGTAACAAACACGTCTGTTTCAATTAAAATAAGATTAAAAAATTTCAAGATCTTGATTTTAAAATATAAACGAAAGTAATATTAATTGTGTAAACGCAACGTATTAATTTTATTTAAAATGTATTTTCCCAATTGGCAACAACAGTTTTTTTCAGAACGATAATTTTTTTGAACTGTAAGTTTTTGAGCAGTAATGTTGACGGTAATGTTTCTGAATAAAGCAAGTATTTAACAATTAATGTTTGACGGAATGTGTTTTTAATAAAGGAACTAATTAAATGCTAACATTTCAGAAGTGGGATAAACTAGAATTATTATCTAGATTTAACAACGTATTGCCTTAACGTACGCTAAGCCTAAACTGAATGTGGAAACTCGCCAAAACTGAAAGTAGAAAGGTACGTGAATTTATAAACTGTTTATGTTATGTCTAAGTATGTATTAGTATTTGAAAATTGAAGTCTAAGATGGCTTATTTGGCAAGAGGCAAAAAATGTGATTTAAAAGAACTTGCTTTGGAACTTGATGTAGATGTCCCTTCTGATATTAAAATTGTATGCTTAAGAAATATGATTTTGAATAGTAAGATAAGCAAAGAGCATTTGAAATGGAAATTATAGAAAGAGATAAGCAAAGAACTTTTGAACTCGAAAAATTGAAAATAGAAGCGGAAATCAGAAGTAGTAATGTAAATGATTCTGTTTCTTCTAATGTTAGTAGAAGTAATATTTATGATATGAGTAAATTAATGCATAAGTATGATTTGAATGAAGGTGATATAAGTTTTTATTTAGTTTTATTTGAGAGACAGGCACGACGTTTTGGGTTAGAAGAACAAAACTGGGTTTCTCAGCTGTTGGGTCTATTGCCTTATGAAATAACTCAATTAATTGCCCGTGAATCAGAAGAGAAAGCTAACGACTATAAGCACGTTAAACAACTGCTACTGAGAAAATTTAAGTTAAGCCCTGAACAGTTTCGGCAAAAGTTCGTTGATCATATTAAAACGTTGCGTAATACGTGGAAGGACTTCACGTTTGAATTAAAAAATTATTTTGAAGAGTGGCTTGCTGGATTAAATGTAACAGATTTTGACTCTTTAAAACAACTTATTATTACTGATCAATTAAAGAAGAGGGTCCTCGCTGCTATCCGAGACCATTTCATTGATGATTGGTCTAAATTTATTAATCCTGAAGAGTTGGTTGAAAAACTAGATGAATATGAAAATATTCGGGCAGGGATAAAAGTACTTCAAGTAGAAAATAAAACTTTTAGGCATAATTTTAAGCCCAAATCTGGTTCTAAATTTTGTGAAGAATCCTATAATCAGTATTCAAGACAAAGAAATGTTAAAGATTCCATGCAGACAGATGGTAATTTCAAAGTGGAATTTAAAAACAATTTTGATAATAAATACATTCTGAGAGATAAATTTTATAAAACAGACGAAAGGAAAAGGGAATATAATCCTGGCATCCGCAATGAAAAGGGTGAGCCGAAATGCTTCAATTGTAATGATTATGGACATATAGCGACGGATTGTCCTCAGCCTAAAAAAGAAATTATTTGCAGGAAATGTAATGAAAAGGGTCATACTTTTAAAAGGTGTACATCTAAGAATCCAGACTTGACAAATGTTAAAAATAATTTATCCGTGGACCAGAATTCAGGTGTTTCACCAGCTGTATATTTAAAGTATGCTCGCATCAATAATGGAGATGAAATTACTGCAATCATAGATACGGGTTCTAGTTCGTGTTTATTGAAACAGTCTGCGGCTAAGAGACTGAATCTTATTATAAAACCTGATGTGGAGGAATTGTTTGGCTTTGGGAACCAGAATAAACCAGCCGCTAGAACATTGGGAAAAGTAACTGTTAACTTAGAGATTAATAATGTGGAAGGAAAGGACATTACAGTTCTAACTGTAGGAGATGAAACGCAACCATGCGACTTATTAGTTGGTCGAACATGGATTGATTTACCACATATTGCATACGCCAAGCTAGGTAATACCTTGCACATACGCTATGCTAATGATTGCCCATTTTCACAGTTGCAAAATGATAGCAACACTCCGCGAATTAAACTGAAGGCTTCCCAAGAAACTCAAATCGAAAGTAATACGGTTAATTTCGTGAAAGTTAAAACTGATGAAATAAATAACGGTTATGTTTTAATAAGTGGATCGGAAGATGAGTTGGGCTCATTATTGGAAGTAATACAGGGAGAAACAGTGATACCAGTCACTAACTACAGCGATCGAAAACTAATTTTGAAAGAGAATCAATGTATCGGTAGAGCGGAAGTAGCAGAATTACCAAGTTCAGATCAGAAAACCGAAAATTCAAGTCAAAAGGAAATATTGATAATAAATGAAATTAAGAAGTGTAGGAGACCGATTACTTTAGAAGAAATTAAAGTTAATAATAATACTACGCCAGAAAGAAAACAGGAAGTTTTACATTTGATAAATGAGTATCGAGATTGTTTTGCATTAAATATGGAGGAATTAGGGTGTACAAACTTAACAAAAATGGATATTAAAGAAATTGAAGGGAGTAAGCCTATTTGCATGAAGTCGTATAAAACCAATGCCGAAGAGCGTGCTTCTATAAAGAAGATAATAAATGAATGGAAGAAATATGGAATTGTTACTGAAACAAGATCTCCGTATGCTAGTCCAGCTTTACTCGTAAAGAAAAAAACAGGTGAATTACGATTAGTGATAGATTATAGAAAGTTGAATTCGCAAACTGTTAAAGATAAATTTCCACTCCCTAGGATAGATGATCTCCTTGAATGTCTTAGTGAGTGTAAAATTTTCACTACATTGGACTTAGCTCATGGATATTTGCAGATTCCTTTAACTGAAGAAGCGAAACTGAAAACAGCTTTCATCACTCCAGATGATACTGGTCAATTTGAACGTATGATCTTTGGGTTAGCTAATGCACCTGCAGAATTTCAGAGACTTATGAATCAAGTTTTAGGTCCATTGCTTAATAAAGAAGTATTGTGCTATTTGGACGACATATTAATTCCGGCTAAATCTTGGGAAGAAATGATGGAAAAACTTAGGAAAGTGTTTGATAGATTGAGAGAAGCAATGCTGACATTGAAACTGACAAAATGCGAATTTGGAAAAGATGAAGTTGAGTATTTGGGATTTCTAATAAAATCAAATGGTATGCAACCTGGACCAAGAAAAGTACGAGCCATATTAAACTTTCCTAAACCAACCAATGAACATGAAGTTAAACAATTTTTAGGTCTTACAAGTTTCTTTAGAAGGTTTGTACCGAAATACGCAGAGAAAGCTGAGCCGGTAACGAGACTGACGAGGAAGGATGAAACATTTCGTTGGAACGAAGATCAGCAAGAAGCATTCAATACTTTAAAGGATCATTTAACTAATGAACCAATACTAGCATTATATAATCCCGAAGCAGAGACTGAAGTGCACACAGACGCGAGCAACAAAGGGCTGGCAGGAATGCTGTTGCAAAAAGGTGAAGATAGAAAATGGCATTTAGTTTATTGTGTAAGTAAAGGGACAACAGAAACAGAAAAGAATTATCATTCAAGCAAATTAGAATTAATGGCTATAGTTTGGACTTTGACACGACTTCGACAATTTTTAATTGGAATCCGATTTACGGTAATTACAGACTGCCAAGCTTTAGTTTATTTAAACGCGAAGAAAATTTCAAATCCTCAGATAGCAAGGTGGAGTAATCTGATCCAGGAATACAATCTTGAAATAAAGCACAGACAAGGTAAAAAAATGAGTCACATAGATGCATTGAGCCGATCGCCAGTTGATCAGCCAGAAGAAACTTTAGACTCTATAATTGAAAACAACTTGGAAGTTTGTTTAACGCTAACGATAGATGAACAAATTCTTATGATTCAGCATTCAGATCCAGAATTACGCAAATTAATAGACATTTTAAAGAAAAAGATAAATGATAGAACGAATGCAGAGAAATATGTAACTGAAAATTACGTCTTGAAGAATAATCGATTCTTTCGTAAAGTGAAAGATCAGGAAAAGGAGAAATTGTTATATGTCATACCTAAATCGATGAGAAAAGGTATTGTAGTAAAATTTCACGATCTTTTGGGACATTTTTCAGCAGACAGAACTGTTGCCAAAATCAAGGAATCATACTGGTTTAAAGGAATGAAACGATATGTTATGCGTCACATTTCGATGTGTTTCGAATGCCTAGTGGTAAGAAACAAGGAGTACTGCATCCAATTAGACTTAGTAGAAGACCTTTTGCAATTATACATATAGATAATTTAGGACCATTCGTAAAAAGTTCAAGAGGAAATACAGAATTATTTGTAATAATTGATAATTTTACGAGATTTACACGCTTATATCCTATGAAAAGTACTGCAACCAAGTATGTGTTAGTTGCATTGAAGAGTTTTGTAGATTATTTTGGGTTACCAGAAAAAATTATCAGCGATAGAGGAACATGTTTCACAGCGAAGGAATTTCGAGAGTACTGTCAAAATAATGGAATCAGTCATACACTCAATTCAACTCAACATCCAAGTGGTAATGGAATGGTGGAAAGAGCAAATCGAACAATTTTGGCTACGATTAAAACGAGTATAGAAAATCCGAATCAGAGAGACTGGGACAAAAAGATTAAGGAATGCGAAAGAAATTTAAACAATATGATAAATAAGACTACAAATAAAACTCCTTTTGAAATGCTTCACGGTTATTCACCAAAATTTAACGACAGATTGATGAAGATGATTACAGATGAAAACGCAGATGAATGGGAGAATCCAGTAATCTTACAGAATGAAGCTAGAAAGAGAATTGAAGATATGCAGATGAAAATGAAAGCAAATTATGACAAGAAGAAAAGTAATTCTTTAACATTCGAACGAGGAGAAATAGTAGTTATGAGAAGAGTACCTAAATCAACTGGAGAATCAACCAAAACACAACAAAAGTATCGAGGACCTTTGGTAGTTACAGAAGTTTTACCAAGTGATACCTATAGAGTGACTCAATTAGAAGAGAAGGTGAAAGGACATTTCTTTAGTACGACAGCTCATGTGAGCCAATTAAAGTCATGGCAGTGTCAAGCTGAATCAGAAGAAGACGATGATGATGGTGATGACATTAGTGTAACTGAGGATAACGATAACAACACGCCGCATATTACTAAAACTAGGACACGGAAAAAGAATAGAAAACGACGGTGAATCTATATGACAGCTAAAGACGTTCGAACTATAAACATTAATATTACAGATTTAATTTTTTTAAATATAAGTTCTTAATGTTCCGAGGTCGTAACTAAGTCAGGATGCCCGAATGTAAACGCAACATATTAATTTTATTTAAAATGTATTTTCCCGATTGGCAACAACAGTTTTTTTTTTTAGAACAGTAATAATTTGAACTGTAATGGTTTTTGAGCAGTAATGTTGACGGTAATGTTTCTGAATAAAGCAAGTATTTAACAATTAATGTTTGACGGAATGTGTTTTTAATAAAGGAACTAATTAAATGCTAACAATTGACAAAGTATTTTATCTTCAAAAATGAAAATTTCTTTAGTTTATGATGAAAAAGCTTAGTATATTATATAACAGACCTTAGAGCGTTAGCACTTTTCTATGATAATTGCAAATATTTCCCCCCTTTTTTTTTTTTTTGTGTGTGTATGCGTGCATGCATTTTGGAATAGGTGGCAAAGATTTCACAACACAAATAGAAAAAGCACTTTTTTATTCAACATATTATATACATTCTGCAGAAAATATTCATTTAAAAAATGAATTACAAGTCTGAAAATATTAAGAAATAATAGGTTAGTTTCACTCTCTTATTTTGTACTTTAAACACATAACATATTTTATTTCTGCTACATACGTAAACTATTTTTTTATTGTTTTCAATTTCCGTTGCTTAGTTAAATTATTGCTTAAAAGATTATCATTTAACTTTTTGCAGTAATTATTTAGAAAAATATTTGTTATGATTGTATGATATTTTTCAAAATAATCTGAGGGTTATGAAGACAAATTGGAGAGACTACTTTCGTGACGTCAGAGCGTTCAAGCAACCCTAGAGCCTTGGCTTTGTATGTAGGAGGTACTGGCCTATGCCAGCCAAAGCCAACATAGTTAACAGCGAGCGCCACTGAGAGAGACGTAGCGAACCACCTCCCTCGGCACCCGCACCCTTGAATCGAACCCCGGGTCTCGTACCGCCAGCTGTCGGTTCCGGAAATTCGTCCTTAGGTATGGGCACCGCCCGCCAGTCCAAAAAGACAGGATAGAAGATGGCGAAGGGGAGGAAACTGCTACCTTAATACTATTAAACCTACCTTGAATATTAGTTGATAATATTCAGTCCTTGAATAGATAATTCAGTTGTTGCAATCGTTTGTGAGGTTGAGACTTTGCCAACCAAAGATGTGCATTTGAGTATTTGCCATCAATGTCTGAGCTCGAATTAACACTCGAACACCAAGTTTTCGGTTTTATCCGTTTTGTGCAGTGTCTGTGAGTTTCTCACTAAACTGATTGTGCAACTCTTGGTCTCGTTCATTAGCTCTCCCAACACTGTTACGTTCAGGTTGGAATTCTAATATTCCTCTTTTCTGCCTCTCAGAGAGGAATGTGACTCTATGTTCTATGGTAATTATTGCTTATCTGGATGTGTACTATCACCCCTCTTAATTTGTAAAAACAATTTAGAATCACCCTGTATATGTCCTCTTAACCCTTTGCGGCACAGTGTGTCCGGTCTGGACACATCTAAAAATTTCCTTCTGTACGCACAGAAAAATTGAATGAAAAAGGATTTATAGGTTATTCTGAACCTTCTTTGTTTATAGTAGATGGCAGCTCAACACAAACCAATCCATATATTTTAACCATGTTCAGTTTTTTAAGACCGTCATTTTTCAAAGAAATCTTCCAGATTTTTTTTTAGGGTATAAAAGGAATTGTTTGAAAAGTAATTTCTATGTTATTTTTTTGGCTATATGCTAATCTTCTTATTCTATATTAGCTTTAAATTTTTACCTTGAAATCGTGCCTAAAATCAAACGGCGAACCCTAGGTGTGCACAGACCGGGCTCACCGATAATCTAGGACAACTGAGATTATGTATTCTTTGTTTCTCCGCATCTCATCGGTCAGTTCATGAACAACAATGCTTGTTTTAGCACTCTTTTCGAAGCTCTATTCAATCAGTGGGCCCACTTTGGGCGCACCCACAGAATTAAAACGACTTATTAAAAATTATTAGAAATATAGATTAAAATTACTAGAAATATAGTTGTACGTATACAGGGTAAAATGCATCTGATAACTCTATAAAAAATGAACTTGAATAAAAAAGTACTTTAATTTTTTCCCAGATGTAAGGCCTCATACATTTGTACTAAGTTATTTTTTCTCAAAGGGATTTACTGTAATAAAAAGTAAGTAGCATGAAGTTGCCTAAACAAACATTTACTCCCCTTTTTCTCACTATAATACATGGTGTCATTTCCTATTATTTCTAGTTATAATTGTACTGGTAGAAACATTTCAGGTAAAAAATAAGTCTTTTTTTAAGTGCTATCTTCACAAAATTTTATTTGTGTACTCCTCTAGGCCTAATTAGACTGCCTACCTTTTTTTAAATCAAATTTTCAACTTTAAAAGGTAGCGTGCCCGAAAGGGTTAAGCATGTAATAAGTATAAGGTACTGCGTATACGTTATTCTGATTATTTATCTTATGGGAATTACCAATCTGTACTATATATTAATAAGTTGATAATAAATTGCAAATAAATTTCAACTGCTTAATATATATTAGATTTTTCCAAGAACTGAAAATGATAGATAAAACTGCTTAGATTAGAGCAGGCATCAGCAACCCTTTTTGGCTGCCGTCAAAATTAACCAAAGTGTGTATATTTAGAAGGTATTTCGGGTTAGTGGTATTTTCATTTTTAAAACAGTTTTTTTTTTTTTTTTTTTTTTTTTTTTTTTTTTTTTTTTGTGAATAATAACATAAACTTTATTGAGAATATAATTACAATACGCTTTAAACTTTAAAGATAAATATTAAAGTTACAATTCAAATTATTATAAAAACAGACATAACTGAATGAACTTTATTTTTCTGTTTGATATCAGTGACTTTGTGATGATAGTTTAGTCAGGTCTGGCTTAAAGTTATCTTAAGGCAAGTAAAAACATCTGAACAGATTTCTTGCAAAATGTGAAAGTTTTTTCTTCCTTGCGTCAATGTAATGTATTAGATCTGGGTGTCATTAAGAGTTTGAAAATGCTCTACAGGTAAAGGTTCATTCAAATAGCCTTGCAAAATGTAACAGGTAATAGACAGAAAAATTTTAATGTTCTTGAGGCTGTGAATATGATTTCACTAGTCTGGACTGAAGTAAAACTACAAATAATTAAAAATTGTTTCATTAAAGAGAGTTTTTCAAACCCAGAGTCAAGTGAAAATGTTGATAGTGAAAATGATGATGAAACTGTGATTATGGATGAAGAAGATTGGAAACTACTCGAATTCGACATTACAATTGAGGAATATGTCAATTACGAGAAAAATATTTAAGTAGCTGGCATGAAGAGGAAAACGAAGAAATAATCTCACCTTCTTTTCAAAATGACACTCTCATAAATTCCTTTGTATGCGAGAAACATTTCAAGAACTGAATTCAGTTCATAGCACTTTGCTTTAGTTTCAGAATCAAAAAGACACGCAAGCTGACAATTAAGAATTTTTCTTTAAAAAAAGTTCAAATTTGCTTTAAAATGTTCCTAGCGAAAAAATACTGCTTATTCAAATGGTAATTCAAATGAAAGTATGCTCCCCCGTTTTTTCCCAATTTTATTAACTACGTATGGAAATTTGACCTTTTTTAAACTAAATTATAAAAAGTTGCTTAAAATATTAATAAAATATATATTTAAAATTTTCTTCAACATAGTTAATATTTTAAACAAGTTGTACGATAATAAAATTGTATAACATTAGCAGTAGTTTAGTAGTATAAAAATTTATGAAAAAAAAAAAAAAAGATCTTGCTGTAAACTATAAACTCTTTGAGGGACAGGAAAAGGCAATTAACTTTTTCAGCAAAACTCTTGTTTTATTTACTATATCGGGTGTTACAATGAAATTATTTGCTACAATTATACATATTTTGTTCAAGAAGCGGGAAAAAATGACCACTTCTGGTGGTTAGTGTCAGTGACCACCGCCCACAGAACATATCCTTACAAATCAGTCTCTATAGTAATCACGGACACAGTTTATTTTGCATGTACTGCATTCCCACACTGTTCTTACAAGCTTTTTCTTGGTGCTTCAGAGTGCACATCGTCGTGATGTTGTCTTCGATGTCTGATGCTTATTTTCTTGAAGACGAATTGCTGCATAACTACTGGCTTATGTTTCTTGATTGCCGTCAAGTGAGCTACAAGGGAACTTCTGAAGCGGTCAGTCTTGAAAACCACTCACCCGAGTAAGTAAGATGTTCAAGGGGGTTACTGTAGGTAACCACCGCCCTTCAAAGATCTTGCTGTAAACTACGTCACAAAACAATCTGCTAATCTGCATATTAGTAATTTACATAAAAAACACCGTTGCCGACGGAGAGCAGCAAGTGTATATCTTAGTAAGGGAAGACGCCATTTGCGATCGTCTGTGATGGGAGATTTTACGTATGCCGAGAAAGCAGACATGCGCTACATATACGGCCGTGCAAACGCTAATGCCAGAGCTGAGCTACGAATAATATCGCGCAGTTTCCGGATAGACGAATACCGGATCACAGAATGTTTCGGCAGTTACAGCGTAAAATTTGAAAAACAGGTTCTTTCCACGTCACCAAACGGGATGCTGGTGGACGACGAACTATACGTAATCCAAATTTGAAGAAAGCATCTTGAACATTGTAGCTGATAGACCCGAGTCAAGTACAAGAGCTGTTGCACAAAACGTAGGTATGAGTCAACATATCATTTGGAGAGTCTTAAACGAAAATCTCTTGCACCCTTTCCATTTTCAGCAAGTGCAAGCTTTGAATCCGCAAGACCTAACTTCTGCGCCTAAACTTCTGCCAGAGGCTTATGCAGAAATCTGCAGCAGGACTTCACAGCTCATGTGCTGTTTACAGATGAGGCGACATTTACCAGCCAGGGTATATTTAATGCGCACAATTCTCGTGTGTGGACAACTGAGAATCCAAACGCAACGCGACCACATGCGTCTCAACAACGAATAAGTGTGAATGTGGAGGCGAGTAACGGCCACGACTTTTTAATTGGCCGCAGCGACTCCATGCCCAAAGTTATCTTATTTTTCTAGAACAGGTGTTACCAGAACTGTTGCAAGATGTTTCGCTCTCCATTACGAATCGAATGTCGTTCTAGCATATAGAGACGCCAGCATACTTCAGCACAGATGTTCGCAATTACCTGAATGCCACGTCTGGGGCGCGATGTATTGAACATGGTGGACTAGCCCCTTCCTCGCCCCGATCTCCTGTTTTATCGAGCCTCGATTACTTTTCTGGGGACATTTGAAGAGACCTTTTTTAAGCGATTCCATTTAACTTAGCTGAGGATCTCGTTGCATGTGTAGTGATCAAAACATGAAATTAAGTAAATTAATACAGATATTAGTTTAAAAATTTCATTTTATAATTTAATTTAAAAAAAGTATGCACTCCTGACTTTATATGTGGAACACGAAACCACGAAATGTATTGTTACGAATTTTGTACATAGATAATGGTTTTAGTGCAATTATATGTGAAATTGTATTTTTCTGTGTAATGTAACATAAAAAAAATCAAAAGAGACAAGCTATGCCGGAAAAGTAAGAATCTAGGGGCAAGTCCATTTAACATTAAGTAAAGGGGTACTCGGTAATTTGGCGAGATATCGCCTAGCTGACAACAGTTTTTGCGACTTATTTTGGTCCCCAAATTTGGCGAGAAATCGCCAAAAGTCGCCAAACGTGCGACATTTTGGGCCGGTTCCTCTATCACCGTAATAAGTATTGTAATTGAATAAATGTAATTGATCACTGTATTAGCTGCAACCGTAAATACGGCCCTCATATTAGTTTCCAGTAATTTCGAGAAGCAGAAAGTACTAGAAATACCTCGGCGGCAGGTTAATTATATAAGGCTGGAGAGAGCATCTGCTCTCAGTTAGTTGCTGTTGTTTCAGTTAGTTAGTCGCGAGTTGTTAGTTCGGCGTGAAGTGAAATATTTACGGGTTAGCTTTCTCTTTAGGTGCGCTTTACATTGCGTTGTGTTTAACTTTCTTGGGAGTTTGAAGTGTAATATTTTAAATAGATTTTTCGAATTAAAAGATGAAAGTTGAATTTTTTTAAATGATCGTAAACATAAACATGCTCAAAATTCAAGTGAAGAAATGTGGTTACAAGCTATTGGCATATTTGCAGATGTATTTACAACTAATGGATTTAATAAATCTCTTCAAGGCATTAAAGTTAATATTAATGCTTCAATTTTAAAATTCGATATGTGAATTTAAGATATCTGAGTCCCCCCCCCCGCGCCTGACTTGCTTTGTAATCACGGGAACGAGAGCTGTAGCAAGTGACTTGAAATGCCTAATTTTTCCCCCTTCACTTCATTTCGGTTTAGCATGTTTTGCTTCATGAAAAGCGCACCAGTGAAGTTTGCTTAAACTACAGTTACAAATAGGGTGGAGAAAACAAGTGCTGTGCGGTTATGACGACCCATGTTAAGGGCATATCGCACATTCAAAACATTTCGGAAGAGCAACTGTTAACAGCAATTTTTTTAATGATATAATATAGCCAATCATAGATCACATTAGTGTGACCATGTAAGGGGGTTGATTCTCCCTTATGTTGATGATGAGGAATTCAATACTGATACCTGACATTGAAAGCGAACAACTTGCATTTTTTTTTAGATAGGAAGGAACAAATCGTGCGACATTCATTCAATAGTAAATCAAGTAGACAAATTGTTTGAAATGGTTGTTCCTCCCAAACTAATGGATGAGTGATAGTAGTCTTGCAATCGGAAATGAGATTGTCTCGACACAAACAGCCTTGAAGTCCGTATTTCAAAATAACAGACTCTAGTAAACTTTGGAAAGCTTGTTATAGCGAAATAAAAGGAGTGAGTAAGTAAGAGCAGTTAGTATAATAGTACGGTGTTTTTCTAGGCTAGTTTGTGACATGCAGTTCAGTATGCTAGTATAAGCAAGCGTAAATTGACTTTACTTCGTTAGTTCCAATGATAAAACAATAGATATAATATTGAGGTATATAGTACTTAGCATTTTTTAGAATACATTAATGTTATTAATTTTTCTCTTACTTCAGTTGGAATGTTTTATAACAAAGAATTCTTTTGATATTTCTTGATGTGTTCCAAAGCTGAAAATTAATAATCATAATTTCTTTTCTTTCTTTTTTAAATGACCTTCTAAATTTTCATAGCTAATTTGGCGCCCTTTCTAACTGTTCACCTGAGCCTCACCTTTGTCTCAGCTTTGCCTCCAAGAATGCTTCTCAGAATCTTTCAAGACTGCAAGTACTTTTTTTTTATCCTTTTCAGTCAATGTCCAGTTTTCAGCTCCATGTTCAAAAAAAAGTCTAATTAAAATGTGTGAATTGTTAGTTTAGTTGTTCTTTTAATTAAGTTTGATTTCATATCTTCTCTAAGCCAAAGAAACGTCTGTTAGCAAGTGTTACTCTGTTACGAATTTCAGGAGAGAATAATGGAAAATTACTGCAATTTAAATTTCACATATGTAATAGCGTATAATTTAACTGTGTCACTTATTGCATTTGAACCATGTACTGTGCATGCAAGACTAATTTCTAAAATTAAAAGTACCGAAGCCGTAAGGTAAATCTTCTGGAGCAGTGAACAAAATAAAATGAAGTAATTAATAATGAGAAATTAAAATTAAATGATGTATACAAAAGTATTAAATTGAATGATAAGAAATAAAATATATGTACTATAAAAGGTAAGTGAAATAATAAAACAAATGAAGATAATATTATAGCGAAACGTGGTACCGAGGATAAAACAAAAATGTATATTATGAATAGTGTTTTCATGATTAGATAAAATCGCACTTTTATGTAGGCTTCTATTTAAAGCTTTCTTATCCTGTTGGTACAGTGTATATACAGTCCGTAAATATTCTGCCTTCTGAAAGAATTGCAATTCGCTTAAAGAGACCTCCACGGGGAATCCCTTCCTTTCTGTGTAGTGCCTAAGGATGGAGCACATAATAAGTAAGTAAATAGAAGGAATCGTAAATGCTTTATTTCATACCCAACTGCTCAAGGTTTTCCGTATATTTAATTTCGGAGACTAGTTTTTATCACATGGTTGTGTAAGTACTAGACTGAAGAACTAATAGAATAATAATTTTAAACCTAATTCTGTTTTGGAATTCTTCACTCAGAGTTTAAGACTATGGCGATAAGTCGTCTGATTATCTTCACAGATCTAGAGTTTAAATATATAGTGTAGTTAGGTCTCGTATAAATTGACTTTCTTGCCATTTTTAATTACGGCTGCTAGATAAAGTTGAACTGCGAGCTGCACTGTGGAGTAAGAAACAATTCTGCTACTGCTGAAATCGAAACTGGTTAGAAATAAATAAAGATTTATTTATTTCAAATCAAACACTTCTCAGCAATCAAATGTGGATAAATATAAAATTATTCAAATTTCCTTCCATATGGTTGCAAAGGGATTAAAAAATTGATTTTTTTCTCTCCGAGAAAGAGTATATTAATCGTGAATATAAATCTGTTATCTATGAAATTTCCTGAACATAATTTCTGTTCACTAAGGTAGCAATCTGGGAGAGGTTTGTTTATCATCCGTTAAGGAAAGTAAATAAGTATGAATTTTTCTGTTCAAATGCTGATTTAAGGTAAGTTTTATAAAATTTGATTGCTGTTATTTTTCAGTTAGCAGGATTATTTGTTAGGCTATGTTGCACGATCTGTTTAATTGCATGCGAATAGCAAAATTACTTATCGATTTCTTGTTTTTAACTGTAAATGTAATTTGCTGTATATATTTGGGAGAACTGGTTAAATAAGTTCATGTTAAAATAAAAGAACAAATAAATTAAAGTTTTATCTTGGCCAATTGCTTTATTTTTATTTTTGAATTACATAAGTTTCAAATGTAGTTTACATAGTTGGTATATTTTAATAACTTTAATAAATGATTAACTAATTATTCAGTGTATTTCTTTGTATTGGGGGAAGGCAGCCCTGTGGAGTAATTCTTAATCTTGGAATCGAACGATGATATTTGAAACCTTCATGTTGTGAGTCAGGAATTCTTCATGGTTTTCAGCTACTATTTTTCGGTCAAACGGGAAGCCCATTGCTCTCTTGTCTGGGTATTTCTCATCCATAACACCACAGTAGCTCAGAGCATCGTTGCAAAGTTTCTTGCCATGTCCACTGCCTTCCACCTGTATGAAGAAAAACTCAAGTAACATTCAGGTAAAGTAACATTCAGGTAAAATTCACTAATTTTTGCATTATGTCATCTTGATGACAAATGGCTGATATTGTGTATAATGCAAAATTTGAAGTTACGAGGAATGTCTTTCACAATGTTGCCAGTGATTCTTTATGCTGAGACACGAACATTTACCTCCGCTGTTAAGCACATTATCACAGCATTTTACTGCGTAACTTTTATTTAGAACATATTTATTATAAAATTTATAACATAAAGCTTTATTTATAACATTTATGACATATAAGCTTAATATCATTATAATTTTTATAATTTTATTAGATTTGTATCGTGTAATTTATTGATATTAGTACAATAATCAGAGTTAATTGGTTTCTTAGAGTTACTTAAAATTTCGTCGCATTTAGTTATGATACATTTTAATTTTATATTAGTATCTAGGCTGTTTCGTGTTACTTAGATATCCTGTTTCGGTAAACTCGTTTGTTGCTTAAATATTGAATATTGTTTATTGAAGTCCTCAAAACTGATTTGAAGTCATTTGTACCTAGATAGAATGACGAGGGCTAAAAATTGCTTAGATTTTTTCCTAAATTTGCACTTTTAACATTTTCTTTTCCTTTTAAATTCAGAGAATATTTTCTTACCTTATCCAGCTCTCCATCTGTAATCATGACGAAAAGATCGAAAATCATTCCTTTGTCATTGCCCTTAGGAACAAGTAAGTGTTGAGGCCATCCGCAGCTGCAGAACTCAGTTCGGTCTTCCCGTAAATCTTCACCGTGCAGGAGTTCCTTGAAAGTGTATGTGGAGGAAATTGTGACGCTTGAGTCTGTTGAACTTCTTACAATTGTGTTCTTTCCTGGTCGCACTGTAAAAATTTTTGTTTTTGCATATAATTCTGTAAACTGGAGTTATTTTATCAAGAAAAGAACTACAATGAAATCTTTATATGATGACGACCCACGATTCCCGTGGAATTACGTGTGGAGGTAATCGTCTTAAGAGATGTGACTATCGATGATGGCGATTATCGAGTTGCATAATAGATTTATATTTGAAGCTTTTGGATTCTGATAAAAGTACTAATGTAGAAATGCGATATATTGGTCTATGAATACAGGTTTACTAATAAAATTAGAAATTAATTGCAAAGATAACTAAACAGTAATGTAAGGGAGAGCTGAGGGAGAAATATATAAATATGAATATTTAATTTTCTGCAGTACTGCAGATGGATAGATCACGAATTTTGTTTAATAACTTCAAAACTACTCAGTGTTTATTACAAAAATAATGCAATGAAGTCTGCCTACATAATTTTCTCCTTTGATTAATCTCCTTTTCTGAAATAATTTCAATTTCGTAAAGTAAATCAGGCAATTATGCATTCTTGCCTATCTCCTTCGCGATCCTTAGACATTTAGTAATAGCTTTAATAACTTTTACTCGTGTTTCTAGAGCTTTCTGTCTTGTACACATTTTAATCTAAGGCTACTGAAATATCTTAATCAAAGTATAATTATTAAAATATTTTAATTGGATAACAAAACATTTTGTTATCCAATTAAAATTAATTTGTTATCCACCAAAACATTTTGGTGGTCGCCTTGATACACATTTAATAGTCTCGGCCAGATTAGGAGCTGGTCGTTGCAGAAAAAAAAAAGTTGTTTTGGTCAGTAACGACTTCATTTACAGGAATACTGGCCGCTTTTAAAGCTGGTCGCCATACGAGGGTTCACTATATGTTAGTTGCTTGTGCAATGTGTCACTATGAATTAATTGAAAGCCATTAGGTAGAAATACATCATGCATTTTATAGAACATTAAATAATATGTATTTACGTCTTTGAGGACAATTTTTAAATGATTGATCCTACCATGTGATATTACTTTATTAATTCCATTCCAAACTCTGTGCAAGAGCTGACTAGGACATTTATCACATTGTATCTTGATATGATTAGATTATATCTTTATATGATCATACATTGTATCTTTTATATGATTTTTATTCGCTATGGGAACTAATCTACAATAATACCTTTTTTCTAGCAATGTTTCAATTGTCATATTATTTTTTCTTTGAGAGTAATATTCAGGAAATAATAAAAGCTGAATTTAAATATTCAGACCTCTAATTATTGGGTATGAAATCGTGTCTCGCAAGTTAAGGTCTGAATTTGATAATACACTGATTTTCAGGCTTTTTCTTATGTAGATTTAATTTCTTATAAACTTTGAAAATTTAAGTACATATATATGATTAGAGTAACATATCAACTTTTTATTTGACTGCTTCGAGATTATTAATCATTTATATTCATCTAGACTAATAAATATTTTTAAAACCAAACTTTTATTGAATTCTTTTAAATAATAAGTATTCCTTCTAAATACTTACAATCTACGGGGAATTTGTCCATTTCAATGTACAGTCTCCTTTGTTCATCTAATGGGATAATGTTTCCAAGTTCATCATACTTCGGAGCCAAGAAAATACGGACGGTTCCGTGTTTGTCGGTATTGCTGTTGTTCACACATGAAATAATGTAAGAGAAAGATTCGTGATCAAGATGGTGATACCTTGCCTGTAAAAACAGAAGTGTTGCAAATTGTAGCGCATTCATTTCACATACAAATTAATAATCCAGAATCTAGCTAAGCTTAGAACTATACAATAGGAAATACTAAATTCGGTAATTATACTATAAAATAAATGATTAATTTGGGAAATCAGAATATTGTTAAGAGATATATGAAAATAAACATTCATTTTAAAACGTGTATGTGGTAGTCAAGCAAAATACAAATTAACAATGTAGAAAGCATTAATTGACTTCTGAATTATAAATCTATTTAAAATGAATTTTTGTTATTAGACGTTAACGTGAAAAAACGTGTTTATTAAGTAAAATACACACTTATTGCTAAAATCAAATGTTAATTTCTTACATGCACGTTTTCGTATTAGGCTGGGCATAGATTCGGAGTGTATCCATGATTTAAAAAAATATCGAATTTTTTATTCTTTTAAATATGGCATTTGAAACAGGTGATATTTCTTAGCGCTTTTGCAAACATTTAATTGAAACTGTAACAGACTTAACTGCAAACAATGAAGTAACTATACCTGTAGTTTAAAAAAATTAAAATTAAGAAACTTAGGGAAATAAATGTAATAAACCTGTACATGATTTTTCATGCAGAAACACAGGTAGTTTCATTACGGTTAGCCTCATAATTTTAAAAAATATTTCGCACGCATAAAATTCCTCTAAATATTACCATTTCTAACGTACGTAAAAAGTCATTAGAATCATTTCAATATTCACCGAGAATAAGGAAAAATAATTATCAGTTTCAGCACAATTTAATTAAATGGCATTATTTTATGATATATTTTATAATCAATGTTTACTTAAAAAATCTCTCTTAATAAGCAGAGAAATGATGCTTTTATAAAGATGAAAAATTCCTTCTAACTTATATATTGATATGATGCTGATTAAGGACGATGGATAATTTTACAAAGTGAATGATTTCAGCGACATTCATTTCTTAGAGCTAAAGAATTTAAAGAGAATTTAAAGTTAAATTTTTACAGTCAATTCAAGGAATTTTAATAGTAAACTACCAGATATAGACTTGTTATAAAGCAAATAAGTTTGGATAATTTCGCCTTTATTTTTAAGGAGATAACTAGATTTTTCGAGAATAAATACTTTAGAATGAACTGCTAATTTTAATAACTGAGAACTTCTTTCCTTACCCTGACAGATCCTGGGCTTCCAAAGTTCATACAGTGTGACAATTCCAGTTCATCTTCTCTGATGAATGTGTGGATGACATTCGGGATCTTCGCATTAACCTTGATCTCTGTTATTTCCACATTTTGGAAATTTAGCTGTATGAATGAAACACAGAAATTACATAAAATATTTCTATCTTTACTTTTCGAATTTTTTCATGTTTCCTGTGTGGAAAAAGTAATAATTGTTTAATATTTAATTGTTATAATGGTTTTTAACAATACCAAAAACATATCTCAAATGGACAGGCCTTACTGTATTTGCGGCCTTGCGCAAATTTTATTTTATGGCGCCGTCCCCTAAAAACCTAAAATAACGAAATCATGATACAGCGTTTCACAAAAGATGTTTTCATATGTTATCAAAAATCTTGATTATTTGGTCTTTTTACGTCTGTCGCTTTGGACGATCTACTATCTTCACCTCTTAAAGCCGCTGTTGCTCAAATTGGTACATTTAAATATATTATTCAGGAAAAGAGAGAAACACATTGAAATATGAAATTATGCTGTTATACTCGTTAACAGTCAACCGTTTAAAATTTTTTGTTTGAATTTAAGATTTCTGAAAAAGAGCTAATTTCTTCTAATAAATTTATTTTTCATTTCGTCTAATATCGAGACAAAGTATTTGTTTATAAAGTACATTAATATTCATTAATTATTTGCTTTTTATGAAATCCTTGTAAAAAGTGAATGAAGAATGAAATTTTAAATTTTCCTTTATTTTTAGGAATTATTTTAAACGAAGTATTGACAGTAATAGAGTTGTAGTTAATTGCAAAACATTTTAAATCTTTTTGCTAGACAGCAGTGCACTTACTATTTCCTGGCTGTAAACAGGAAGAGTTTTCTTGTATTCTTGGAATACGTTGTCAATAAATCTGTGAAATCGATAGAAAATAGGATCCCTAAGACTTGTTGCAGTATCAGTCATGACGCCTGGTGTTTCCTAATGAGGAAATAAGATTTTTCAATTAAAGAATATTCTTATCAAATAAATTCTAAACATATAATAGGTAAAGGCTGAACACATAAAAGATACGTGACTAAGAAAATGAAATGTTAGTCAGCGAAGATATTAATTTTGAACTTCCAATGACTGGAATGTTTCAAATATCCTGATGCTCTTACTTTGATAAAATTAATAAATTCAAATTTTATTTCATTTAAATCTTAAATAATTAATTTGTTTTGCATCAGGTAAATTATGTAAGGATTATGAATTGGTATCAGTTGTAAGATTGCTTTGACTTTATTATTAACTTAACTATCTGAATTCTGATGAAAAACGTGTTAACCGTTGTATGACGTGCATATAAACTATATTCTCTGGAAAGAATGGTTAAAATATTGAAAAGTTTGCACATTTTCGTTTTTTTTAAGCCACATTCTGTCTCTTTGAAGATAATAAACTCAATTTTTAAATTAAATCTCTTAAAATACGGAGTTAAACTTCTTAAATAACTAAGTTAGGAAGTCAATTAAGTATATTCGAAAGTCGCAATTTTTACCCTGAATCGGCCATCAGGATCATGAATATAAGCCATCATGACGTGTCCCCAGTTATGCAAGTTGCCATAGAATTGTCTGTTCTTGGAATCATAGCTAGATTCGATCAGAGCACCCAGAATGTCAGCACCGTTTTCTTCATCCAAAGGAATGTCATTTCCTTCAGCATCAATAACTTTGCCTAGATGAATAGCTTCCAAGATACGTTCAGTCCACCTCTGCATATCCTGGACATCGACAAGTCGGAGATCGTGCATGGCCAAGCCATTAGGACGAGGGGCATAGTGACGACCACTTGCAATGTGAGTCAAGTGAGCTGCGTATCCTTCAAGAGGTTCTTCGAAGTTATGGAAAGGCACCATACGTGTTAGACCGTTAGACAATCTTTCACAGTCATACCTTAAATTAAAAAGCAATATTTGAAACGATTTTTATAGATGACAGGAAATTATTGTTTGAAAGGCTGTTTGCTAAAAGTTTTTGTGTAACAAACGCAGTTAAAGGAGAATTTAAAGGAAACTGCTTTTTTTATGCATAGGATTTTAATATTTTAATGCTTATTTTGTACGTAATTTTTGATGTGAAGTGGAGCAGGATTTAACGTTATTTTATTAAGAAAAATTGAAAGTACTATAAGAAAAAGAGTGAAAATTGTACTGCCTGCGCGTATTACTTGATAAACCATAATGTGAAAGAATAGAGAGAACAAGCATATGAATAATTGCACGTCAGAATGCATTATTCTTAAACAGCAATTAATTTGTACGAGATGTAAAATAGATATAATAAAAGGTAATTTGTAATGGATAAGTTGCCAATCAAAGAAGAGTATAAAATTCTGATTCTTAATAATGGTATAATTTTGCTTCATTTTCATTATACGTTATCTGAAAATTGAACTCTTTAACATTAAGTTAAGTAAACGTAGCTGACAATGTTATTAACATGGAGATGTATGCTTGCTTTGCGCTTCTGAATTTTGACAGTATTGCTGAAATGATAAAGTTCTACTCACTATATGAGGACTACGAATTTGATTTTTATTAAAAGCTCAGTAATGCTTAATCGATTTTTTTCTAGTGCTGCTAGGTTAAATTTTAATTTAAGATCAAGACGACAGAAAAGATAGTAGGGTATTAATCTCTGTTTGGTAATTTTTTTTATTTGATAAAAATAGGTGCATTTTACAATATTCCAGTCTGTCTACTAGGCAAACAGTTTGCGATTGGTTATATTCGACGGAATTATCTTTACAGCTTAGTATAAGAATATTTTTGCTAAAGTTCTTTTCTTCGTATTATAGGTAATGTATTTTACTTTAGAAGAGAAATATTTATGAGTGTCTTATAAATTTTTGCTTTTAGTTGAACAATTTTAAATCTACAAATCTCAAGTTTATAGCTTTAAAATTAGGAGTTGAATTAGTTTAACCGAAGAAGCGGCTGAAAGAACTTGAAATATATTTACGTGTATCAGAAAAGAGGAATTAACTGTCTTTGAAGAATTACTTTAATTAAGGCCTCACAATGTGTGAAAAATAGAATAAAAAAGTTTTAGGCCTTTTTACAACAACCAAAAAAAAAATTATGTTGATTTGTATTATATAAATGGAAGTATGCGTACGCAGCTATTATAATAATTTAACAATCAGCCTTTTAAGGATAATCTGCTTAAAGCGCGACAGTAATTAGAAACTAAGTGAAAATGCTTATGATGCCATATATGTTTTATGTTACTTATGTTCATTATATTTTACATTAAGATTCATGAACCTTTCATACCTGGCACACATCTGTTGGTGCATGTAATAGAAGAGTTCTCCCTTTCTGTCTTTTGGTTTTCCAAACAAACTGACGTCATATACTGAAGGATAAACCACATGCCAATGCCAATGATGCGCATTGACTCCAATGTCTTCTCTGTAATAGGCAAGTTTGTATTCAGGATCCAAAATGTTACCTGTTTCTTGTACGTCAACAATGACATCGTGCTGAAAGTTTAAAAAGAAAAAAAGTCATAAAATCGAGCTATTTCATAAAAAGTAATTCAGAATAAATTTTAAAGAAACAATGATTTATCACGAAGTAAGAAATGTATTTAATTTTGGTTAAGATAGCGTATATTGCTAAATAAATATCATGCAATACTGGTATAAAATAAGTCACCCATCATGCTTCTCATATGAAGTTTCAACTGACATTCTGCAGACATTGAAATGAATGCAGTATTTTTTTTTTTTTTTTTTTTTTTTTTTTTTTTGTGAAGGCGATGCATTTGCATTTAATACCTGTATATGACCTTGGGATACTTGATATTTTAAAACTCAATATCAGATTGAAATAGGTTAAGATGAAAGTTACATTTAATGAAAAATAAAACTGCTATATGTGCCATTAATTAAATTTCAGTTAATGAATTAATATCAATATTATTTTACCTATAATTATAATAATTTCAAGATTTATATTAAATTGTAAGATTAGTATATCTGAATTGATTGGCTGTTAACGATTTTAACTTGTGCTTCTGAATTTAAGGAATAAATATATTTGACAACTTCTGAAAAGTAAATAAGCAGATTATAGAGACATCAAGGTATTTTTTTTTTATTTCCCAGGAGACGGGAAAAATGAGCATTGCCCTCGGCGGTACTCGAACGTGGACCTCTTGAATACGCGCTGAATGTGCTGCCATTACACCACAAAAGGATGCGGAAAGGAAGGAGAAAACATCTTATACACTCCTCCTTTTAACGGGCGTTTATGGAAACCAATCGAGAAATCCTAGTGGTGACAAGTTATCGTTCATCACCCTTTAGTTCGGTTGTCATAGACTTATTAAGCTTTTTTTTTTCTTTTTAAGCAGGAGACATGAAAAATGAGCAATGCCCTCGCCGGGGATCGAGCTGGACCTCTCGAATATGCGCCGAGTGTGTTACCATTACACCACGAAGGCGCGCTGGAAAGAAGGAGACAATACCTTATAAGATTTTATAGCGCAATCATTAAAAGGTAATTCTACGCTATGATAAATAAAAGTTTTCAGATGGATTTGATGTTTGGTTTTACCTTTTATCATAGCATTTGAACAGTTTTCATTTTCAATAGGATATTTTCGTAGTCAAATAATTTCGTCAATTTTCATAGTCAAATAATAGCAACAACATTTAAGCCATCTGCATAAAGAGAGGAATGCGTTTGTGGAGAACATTTTAAGAGACATTGGCTCCGTAATTTGTTTTGCATACCGACCCGTATTTGTATTTGTTGCAGAAAAACTACTAAACCTTCAAGCAGGCAGCCCATTCAACCTCTCAGAATAGACGGGTATATTACGAGTATTTTGATGTAGTAACCACTTTAATTATTGGTCAGCCATGAGTATCAGAAATGTTTGCTATTGATACGCAAAGATAATTAATAATTTTAAATGATACTTAAATAGACATCCTACTTTTTTGTTTTCAATAACAGTTTAAATCAAACTCTTACCTCATCTCCTATTGGCTTGGTGGTCGCGATTGAGAATGCTTTGATTAAAGTATCTGCAGGAATGAACCTATCTGCGAAAATCTCTTGTATTGGTGGAACGATGATTCCTCGGCTGTCGGATCGGTGCAAGATGGCCACTTCAGCAGCGAAAGCAAAGAGAGTCGAGTTCACAAACGTGCGGGCTTGTTCTGCCAAACTAATGAACTCATCAAAGCTTGGAGCCTCTGGAATATTTCAAACAAAATAAATCATGCTTAAGTGAACATTTCAAATTGTAGCTATTGCTTGTTGCATAATTCATGTTGCTCATGCTACTGCATGTGGATAAAAATGTCATAGGAAATCGTATTATATATTTTACACTTTTCAGTTAGTGAAACCATGACATTTAAAGATGGCTTAATAATTTGATATGAACCGTTTACTTATTTATGTATAGTACTTGTCTTATCGTTAAAATAAAAGTCCCCCCCCCCATAGGAGATCGCATATCACTTTAAAAATGTTTAAAATAGCTCGATGCAGCTGTTTTACCAAAGTTAGTTTCATAAAACTAACTAAATTAAATTGTGTGAAAATAATGCAATTATTTAACACTGACATCAAGTTTCCCTTGATACTGACATCAAGGTTTCCAACCGATCAGATTGATCCGCAGCCTCGGATCAATCTGATCGGTTGGAATTCAAGTATCAGGTTCTTAATACTCGTTTTGAACGTGCTAACCAGCAGATATTCAGCTTATCCTTCCTCCTTAATAATCTGCTAATCTTACAGATTAATTTCTTTAGTATTTTATTGCTCTGAAAAAACAACTTGATCGCGACAATTCTATATCAAAGATTGAAATAACCTTCAGATTTTTTTGATTGAAATAAATGAAATGATTTTGGTTTTTATGGATATATAGATTATACGTCCTGATAATCAGCAGAAGTGTCAGCTACCCCAGTATCCAAGTAAAAGTAAATTTTATGCTACAGAAGCAGAACTGTTTGACGTACATTTCATACTGCTTCACGACATTGAGGAAAATAATTTTCAGGACTGTTCGTTAAATTTTTAGTTTCTGGCAGTAAAAAGCGTAGATTTTGGTATCTGATCTGTTTTCTCAAAATAAAAAGACTGAGCAAGATAAGAAAATTTAAGTCAAAAGTCTTTTTGATGAAAAAAATTAAAGGCAAACATTTTGTTTGAAATTCCGAATTTGTACTAAATTTAATTTAAAAGAATAATGAAAATATATCTCTTAATGAGTTCGAATTAAAAGCTCGTTCTATTTTGAATTTAACAGTTTTTGGATAAAATAGTTACTGCAAAGAAATTCATATTCCATGATTTATTAGATTTTTAAAATTCTACTCAATTGTAGAACAGAGAAGTATGTAACAAGTATTGGTTGTAGACGGGATATCTAATAATATTTTACTGTTACGTAACTACATACAAATAATCAAACAAATTAAAATTGATTAATAATTTAAAACATGACAGAATTCTTGTTTATATTACATGAAACGCTATTTATATGCAGTATAAATAGATGTTTACTGTATAAATCATTTCTGTTCTTTACTAAACTACTAATTTCAAAATAATATGTTTAATGGAATAGTTTAGGTTTCGCATTCTTAACGTAATAATAACTGGGCAGGTTCGTTGACCAGATGATTAAGAAATTAAATTTGAAGGAGCATTCAAGATCTCTGCGTTGTAATGTTACTTGTTGCTTACTATATGGTGGCGAAAGTCTCGTTTTCAGAATTTGATGCCGGCAATGCTGAGGTAGGTATTAAAAAAAGCCTTAATATCTTAATATCTTAAACAAAATGCATGAGACAATCGTATAGATGGCTAAGATGTATAGCTTGCCTCAAATAAACTAGAATGGAAAGCTAGTCTTGTTAAAAAAAACTAAGTAAGAAAAGTTAATAAACAGTTTAATTTCTGATTGTCTAATGGCTAGTTGCAATGCGAAAGATTTGTTTCGGGTTTATTGCATTTCTTATAATATAGATTTTTTTTATTTCATTTCAGTATAGAAATTAGTTGCATATATTTTTCCTTTAAAGTTAAGTAAAATACTATAATTTGAATAATTTGTGGTGTAATCCTATTGAAATATCTTCAAAATATATTTTTAGTCTTTTCTAGACTCGAAACAAATATTCCTATTTGTCAAAACTGTTAAAAAGGGGCTAATTATGTTAGTTAATTTTACAAAAATGTCATTTCTCAAACGTAACAGTATTAATTAATTAGTCCAGATAGAAGAC
This sequence comes from Stegodyphus dumicola, assembly GCF_044657685.1. Classification (NCBI taxonomy): domain Eukaryota; kingdom Metazoa; phylum Arthropoda; class Arachnida; order Araneae; family Eresidae; genus Stegodyphus; species Stegodyphus dumicola. The sequence goes on from NC_140780.1 coordinate 252,139,681, forward strand.
ATTTGCCATGGAACTCCACTTTGCATAACATTAAAATGTTGTGGAAATTTAGCTTATTTACTAGCCTTTTAAGACGGTATGTTTTTCATTTTTCTTAACTATTTTATACAAAAAAGAAAAACTTCCTTTTTAGGATATATATTTCTTTAAAACAAATATTTTTATCTGAATAGCACGTAAGTTTGAAAGCAATGGCACTTACTGTAGAAAACTTCTATAAGTCTCCTAGCTTCCTCCAGATGTTCAGGTAAAAAGCATGAGAAAAACGCATTAATAGGCAGGACTCCCACTGTGCGCAGCCTCGGATCAATCTGATCGGTTGGGATGTTCTCGCCAGTAGCTGCAACGCTGAGACGTTCGAACAGCTTCAGAACGCGAACTTGTTTCTCGTGGAGAAGGGTCATCTTGTCGATCTGATTTCGGTTCTTTGCAGAAGGGCACAACCGGGGTCCAGCACGAATCTCTGCTCCGCTGGGATGATACTCCCCATTTTATACTCAAATAAAGACAAGAACTTCCAGGAAATGTTTGGCTAGAACTATTTGCAAGTTAGTGCCTACGTTCGATGAATCGCGATACTCACTATCTTCGGATGTGCTATTAATAGCAAGGGTTTTTTAACTGCCTTCTCCGTTTGATAGGAAATGAATAACAGAAAACAGATTGTTAACTATGCGCTTAATGTTACGATATGATTTCAGACAGCTCATTTTTTAAAAAAATTATGTCTTCCATGACACAGTTGCATATATTTACAATTAAGTCTTGATTTTACGAAAGCAAAATTTTTTTGAAACGAAGAATGTCAGTGCTATAACTATTTATTGCATCTGTTATTGATTCGCCCTTATTTCAAATAACGGTTAAGATAGAGGATATTCGAATGAAATTTGAAAGATGCGGATGCTTACTCTGGAACGCTACATGAAGTTACATATCCGAAATTCTACGTTTGATTATTGCTACAAACTATTAACTAAAAATATATATGATAGTAAAATTTTCATTGACTGATACCGTGCATGTGCAATAAAATGTGTAATTTATCTAAAATCATATCATCGATAATAATAGCTATTACAGTATATTTTTAAATGGTAGGAATTTCAGTTTTAGATGGTAGTTTAATGGTTCTATGAAAATTCTGCTGTGACTATGACTGTCATATGTTTAGAAAATACCAAGTGTCTTCTTCTTTGCTATGTTATGCTGAGAGTGCTATGGATATTTAGAACGATTTTCACTATAAATAATACGATACTATTCAAGTTATGCACATTTAAGTAGCAGTTTGTTTGGAATAATACAATGCAGACAAGAGTTTCAATGTTAAATTAGATTCACGTTTCAGCAACAAGGCAACTATTTGCCTGACTGAAATAAATATTTTTATTGCATAGCATGTTACCTATGGCAAATGCCTATTGGTCTTTTTCATGAAATAATCAATCTTGGATGCCTAAAAGTTGAAAGCAATTTAGCTTTTGCAAAAAATGTCCAAATGCAGCATGGCAAGTACATAATATAGTAAAAGTTTTAATAATTAATAATTTTTATAAATGAATCCTACTCAAATATTAATACAATCATTTTATGTGAATTAATATTTACATTAAAAGCAAAATGTCAACGAACTATAAATTATATCAAAATTGCGGTTATTGTCTGCAATGGGGAATAATGAATTCGAATTCGTGGAGAATGTTCTAAAGGAAATTACTGGTGTTACACACACACACACACACACACACGAAAAAAAAAAAAAATGGAAAACAACCTTGGAGGTAATCAGTTCGGCGTCATCGAGAATCATTACCAGGACAAAAATTATAATTTCGGATCTTCTGGAAGCTTCGAATTATCTCTTGCATGCTAAGTACATTTAAATACATCAAGCTAAACGTGTCATTTCATATTATGTGACCAAACGATATGCTTATATTCAGACATATTTGAGTTTTTCCATACAATTTAATTTTATTGATGACATCAGTGTTACATCTAAAATTTGTTTCCCGTAATAATTATGATAGTTTTGTTGTTTTTAAATTATTATTAAATACCTTTGTTGCAAAAAATAAGAACGGTTTATTTTCAGAGAAGCAACTTGATTTGGGAAAAAATAATGTGTTTGTATAAATGCTTTTCCGATGACGCATTTTAAATATTACAACAATTTTTTTATTAGTTATAAGCTTTGTTATTACATTAGGTTATTTTAAGCAGGGAATATGGAAAATGTGCAGTGCCCTCGCCGAGACTCGAACCTGGACCTCTCGAAATGCAAACTGAGTGTGCTACCACGAAGCCATGCAGAAAGGAGGGAGAAAATACCTTATATACTCCCCCTTTTAAAGGGCGATTTGGGATTAGGAGACCCAGCCACCAAATCCTGGTGGTGAAGAATCATCATCCACCACCTTTTTAGTTCGGGCGTCACTGTGGAGTCATCAGGTTTATTTGAAGCAGAAGACATGAAAAATGAGCAATGCCCTTCCCGGGACTCGAACCTGGACCTCTCGAATACGCGCCGAGTATGCTAACCGTTACACCACGAAGGCATGCAGAAATGAGGGAGAAAATACCTTATATACTCCCTCTTTTAAAGGACGAGTGGGGATTAGGGGACTCAGTCGCCAAATCCTGGTGATGAAGAATCATCATCACCACCTTTTTAGGTCGGGAACCACTGTAGAGACATTAGGTCAATTTTGAAGCTGAAAACTTGAAAAATGTGCAGTGTCCTCGCCGGGATTCAAACTTGGACCTCTCGAATACGTGCCGAGTGCTACGGTTATACCACAAAGGCATGCAGAAAGGAGAGAGTAAATATCTTATAGCTTTCATTAAAATATCTTTTGTTTGTAATTTTTGCTCCTTGATTTCGTGCTACAAAGTCAGATGTTTCACAAATATTACATTACAAATGCCATTAAGTTACTGTAAATTATAAGTAATAAGAATGTTGAATTATATATATAGAATTATATATAAAATTAGAAATTTGTTCTCCATACCTGGAAATTGGGTTTTCTCTAAAACCCGAAAAGGGTGAAGTCTCGAAATACGATTTTACGTTGTTTCCCTTTATCGCGTTGTTTCATTTTTCGAGTTGTTGCTATTTGGAAAAACATAAGATGTTATTTTTTCATATTTAATTTGTTTGCTATTAAATGACAAACTAAAGTATTTAAAAGCAATGGATACAGTGCTTAAGATTTTTTTTTTTTTTTTTTTTTTACATTATGAGGTGTTTTTTTCCTCCTTTTTGCATAGCTTCGTGGTGTAATTGGAATTATACTCGACATGCATTCAAGAGTTCCGGCGAGAGTATTGCATATTTTTCACGTCTCCTTTTTCAAAAACCTAATGCCTCTGCAGTATTTTATCTGATTGATTTAAAAAATGAATTTAATTTATGACATATCTAATTAAAAACATTAAATATGTAAGGTTTATCCTGAGCTTTTAACAGTTAATTTTTAGTTAAAGTTTCTTATCTTTCTTAATTTCAGCTTACAATTTCTTGCCAGAACGTGTTTTCAGAATCGCGATTAAATGCAAATGCAAGCAAGTATTTAAAGTTGAAGTTCTACCGACTTCGTGAGAAAGCCAGAGATTCTGACCAGCGCGCGTTCCTCTTTTAGGCTACACTAAGCTATTTCTATGCTCGGCCGTATTTCAGGCCGTTGATAGCTTCGCCGTTTAGTTAGCGTTAAGGGGCCAACTCTTGTAGAATTTTGATAGCTTCGGCTACATCGTTTTAGTTTTAGTATTCTTGAGTTGCAGCCCAAGTGGAGACTGTTCTGTACGTCCTGAGAAAGGGCCATTTGTAAACTTTATTTTGAGCAATAAAGGGTAATTAACTCTTCCTGAGTATTTGTTCTCTGTCTACGGATAAGCGATTATTCGCTTACCAGTTCTCAACGTTCCACACATTTAGCTGTAAATTATAGGTTGGAACATTACTGTTGTAAATATAATAAATCACTTTCCTTAAGAAGTTCAAATGAAGCTTTAATCAACTAAAACTGTACATAAAACAATTGTTACATTATAAGAACAATATTTAAACTAACAATGACTGTTGCCATTCCATATAATATAATTTTAGTGCTGTCAACAATATTAAATATACCACATTCACCCCTCCCAAAGATTATTAATAAGTTACATAGTCTGCCAGATAAGAAGGCTGACGTCTCTGCCTTTTCGGATGCAAGGATTCACTCTCATGCAAGATATCATTTGAAGTATTTGAAGAAGGACACGGTAAATCACTGTCTTGGGGATCCTCTTCTGTCGATTTTCTTAGTTTTCGATACAGGTTGAGGAGTTTCAGTGGCCAGACCTTCGTTCTGTTGAGCAAAGGAATCTGAAAGTTGCTGGTTTTCATCCAACCCGATATCATGGGCATATATGCGAATATCTTCTCTGGGTTCTAAATATCCTATTGAAACGTTGGTTTCACGACCATCTGGAAGTTTAACGCAAGCGTAAAAATCTGGGTTAGCCTCAATGAGCTCCACTTCCTGCACAATAGGCTCATATTCATTAGCTCGTGTATGGTTCTTCATTAATACTGTTCCGGGTTGTGTTAACCACGTAGGTAAAGAACGTCCATTTTATGATCTTCTAGCATGGATGGAAGCATGGTTCATGTAGTGTGGCATTTGTTTCTGTACATAAGAGTGACCGAATCGAATGCAAAACAGGTCGCAGAACGCCTTCCCAACGTTCGATAGCCATGTTCTTTGATTTTAATGCCGGCTGGATGATTTTCCATATGATTCCATTATACCTCTCTACTTGGCCATTTCCTTGAGGATTATATGCAGTTGTGCGACTTGTTGCTATACCAAGTGAAGTTAAGAAGCATTTTAATTCACGAAAATAAATGAAGATCCTCTATCAGAATGTATGTAGGCTGGCATCCTCAAAATTGAGAAAATATTTTTCAGGTGAGCAATAACAGTAGCAGATAACATATCAGGGCAAGGTATTGCAAACACAAACAAGGTATTGCAAACTGGAGGCAATCTTGAAAACTCGTCCACTATAGTAAGAAGGAAACGGTTTCTGGAAGCCGTAGACAAAGGACCTTTGAAATCTAGATTTAGTCTTTCAAAAGGTGCAGTTGCTTTAATTAAGTGTCCTTCAGATCTATAGAAACGAGGTTTTGCTTCACTGCAGCATATACATGAATCAACAGTTCTTCTAATTTCTTCTAGTGAGAAAGGCAAATTTTTAGAGCTTATCCAGTGATACATTCAAGTTATTTCTGGATGACAAGGTTCATCATGTAATGCCTTTAGATCTATTTGCGGTTTTATAGTTGCATTTATTCTTGATAAAGTGTCTGCAATTTCATTTTTATTTCCAGGGCGATATATAATATCAAATTTGAAATGAGCAAGTTCTAACCGCCAACGCATAATTTTCTCATTTTTAATTTTACTGGAGTGCTGTTGATCAAACATAAATGCCACGGATCTTTGATCGGTAAAAACTTCGAAGTGCCTTCCAATTAAATAGTGTCTCCAGTTTCGTAAAGATTCAACAATAGCATATGCTTGTTTTTCAATAGAAGAATGTTTTCGTTCGGAAGAGTTTAATGTTTTAGAGAAAAACGCTATAGTACGACCAGCTTGACTCAGGGTTGCTCCTATTGCAAATTCAGAAGCGTCAGTTTCAACTCTGAATGGTATATTATCCTCAATTGCAGCTAAAGAAGCTTTGGATATATCTCTCTTAGGGAACTGAAGGCTTTCTCGGCATCTTTACTAAGGGGAAAAGGTCCTCTAGTCAAAAGAGGGCTAATCAGAAAAATTGGGAATCCAACGGCAATAATGAGCAAACATTCCCAGTGCTCGCTGTAGAGATCCTACATCTTTAGGAATCGGTAAATCCATTAGCGGTTTCAGTCTATCAGGATCAGGTTTTATTATATTATTAGCTATAGAGTAGCCCAACAGTTTTACGGAATTCGTGGAAAATGCGCATTTTTCATCATTCAGGGTTAGAGCATTCAGGGTTAGGTTATATTTCTTAGCAGCAGCCATAAACCTCTCCAAGGTATTATTATGCTCAGCTTCATTCTTGCCACATATAGTTACATCATCAAGGCAGGGAAAGATTCCTGATAATTCTTCATTTGAAATAATTTCATCTATTGTTCTCTGGAAAGAAGCAACTCCATTTGTTACACCAAATGGAATACGTAGAAATTGATAGAGTATACCATCAGCTTCAAACGCTGATTCTTTGATAGGAACCTGATGATAAGCACTTCTGAGATCAATTGTACTAAATATTTTATATTTTGATACTTGTGAAATCAATTCTTCAATTTTGGGAAGAGGGTAAGCATCAAGCATAGTAAATTTGTTTATAGTCTGCAAATAATCTATTACCATTCTAGTTCTAGGATGCTCTTCTTTCATAACAAACGCTTGTGCACGCCAAGGAGAATTACTTGGTTCAATTACACCTTCTTTAAGTAATTTACATACTTCTGTAGCTATGAATGTTCTATCTTCTTCAGTTTGGCGTCTTGACTTTCTACAATCAGGTCTACAATCAGGCGTTAAATTGGAGAACAATGACACAGGGGCTACAAGAGCAGTTGCTAATGAACAAATTCTAAGAGGTGGTCTGTCACCTTTAAATTTTATCTCAACAGAAGAATGCTCTTTTAATAAATCATGCCCGATAAGAAAGTCTGAACAGAGGTTTTTCATAATTAATACCTGTACATTAGTGTATACATGGGTTTGCAATTTGATATTACAGGCTACCATGGTTATTCTACCAAAATATGGTTTTACTTTAATTCGACATCTTTTTATAAAACACTGATTTATAAAACTTAGTGAACTACCGTTATCAATTAGGGTATTCAGCTGAACTCCATTTACTAGGACTTTAGTTATTGACCTTTCAAGACAGTGAGGAAGCATTGAAGCTGATGCTAGCGTATAAACTGCCGCTATGGAATCAATAATACTGCGTATAAGTTTGGATTTGCATACCTTTTGATAATAGCCCTTTTTACCACATCCTCGACATATAGCATCCTTAGCTGGACAAGTATTTCGTAAATGAAAGTCTCTCCCACAAAAGAAACATTTTCTGGATCGAATAGGAGCAACTACTGCTAATTGTTCACTATCGTCATTTTTGTTCTCACACTGTTCAACAGCAGCTACTGGTGCTGAGGAAGATATTAAATATGAGGCAGAATGATGTTCAGCAAGTTCTAAGGCTCTAGCTTGATCATAAGTTTTTTCTAACGAAATACTGGCATTTTCCAATAACCGTTATCGAATGCGTGGATTCTTCAAACCTCGGATGAATGCATCTCATATAGTCATGTTTATATTCTTCTGCAGTAACAGACTTAAATTCACAATCCTTGCTCAACTGTTTTAATCTTTGTAAATATTTATTTACAGACTCACCCGTTTGTTGAAACCTGGATGCTAAACAGCGCCGGGCAAATATCTCATTTCTTTTAATAATGTACAATGAATCCAGATCATTAATTGCATTATCATAGAATTGTGAATCATTAATATATTGATAAACACTTGCAGATACTAAAGTGCATAACAGCTGTAGTTTTCTTTCTTCAGTTGCCTCCTTCACTTGTGAGAAAATTTTAAAAAGTTATTTTCCAGTGCTTCCATTTAGATTCCGCTCCACAACAGGATCAACATCAAATCTGTCTGGTTTCAGAAGATTTTCCATTAAAAAAAAGGATAAATTAGTTTTAGTTGATTAAATTGTTGTAAATATAATAAATCACTTTCCTTAAGAAGCTCAAATGAAACTTAACTAAAACTGCACATAAAACAATCGCTACATTGTAAGAACAATATTTAAACTAACAATGACTGTTGCCATTCCATATAATATAATTTTAGTGCTGCCAACAATATTAAATATACCACAATTACAAATATTTTCATAGAATTACATTACATACTTTTTAAGTATACTGTAGATATATAACGTTCCCATGTTAGTCTAAACGCATATTTATCTAATATCCTATAAAATGTTTCGCTGTTCCATCTGGACTATCTCTATTGATAATCTCTACCGATAAATTATGTTAATTTTAAAAGAGCCCGTTTGGACAGAGAGCCCTTTCAGTTTTTTTTTTTTTTTCATTTAATAAAATCCTAAGAAAAATTTTAGTTTAGTATATTTTATTACAGTGACGCAAACAAAAATGAAAAGAAGAATGCATACAATGTGGTCGACGTTCAGGTTATTGCTGTTTGTCAAAACAATTTCACAAAAGCACAACCAGTTTTCATCATATCTTATTATAATGTGTACACTTGTTTCGTTTTATTAACGTTATCGGTCTGTAATTATTCTTCTTGCTGTTCAGGATGTGGCAGTAGAAATCGAGATCATTGAATGCAGTATACCTTCAGTGGCTGGAATTTCTTAACCTGCGCAGAGCCCGTGAAGATCCTATAAGCGAACTCACTGATCCGATTATTTAAAAATATGGATTAGTCTGCTGACTGTTTAGAAGTATAAGTTTACTTTTTCACTACTTTGAAGTGAATCCGTCATCATTTGTTAAAATTCTATCTCATAAGCTGTTTACTCTCCAAAAAATTTCAAAGCCGAAAATTACATACAAGTCTATAAGAGTATATATTTATATGTGTTGTATATGTTTATGTGTCAGTATATACAGGGTGGTCATAAAAACGTTTCCGATATATGAACCCTTAGCGGCCTATCAGCTCAACAAATCGAAATGAAATTTCAGATATTGTTATCTGAAGGTATGCGCTAGAGATTGTTTTGATTTAAAGCATTAGAGCTCTCACGACTACGGCTACAGTGAAAGCAATCAAAATTTTCGAATGACAACACCCATTTGTTTCCCTGCGAATATTGATTAGCGCATTGAAAGCTAAAAATGACATTGGAACGATACACGTACGAGAAAAACTGCCGCGTAAACCATTTGCAAAGAAGATGATTGTAAAGGACCAGTGACAACACAGAAAGGAGGTGCGCTGACTCACTTTGCATACTTCACAGTGATAGATAATAGAAGCACCAATCACAGAACACCATGTGCAAAGCACTGCTTGTGGAAAACATTTAATAAGCAACTTGGGAAGATTATTTCTTCAATCAGGTGTTCGAACGTACTAACAAAATCACACTTGCATGGAAACAACGACGTGAATTGATGAAGCTGTTTTATTTGTGCGGGGAAAATTCTGCCGTTTCGTATCCTAAGCAGTGCGAGTTTATCGGCGAAATTATAAGCTAAGATTATAAGCAATATAAGGGCCGAACAGCTAACATAGTGGCATTTCACATTCATAAAATCTTTCTGTTCTAGTTAACGATCCTAATTCCAATTCAAATTTGCCTTCGGCCTTTAAAGAAATTATGTTTTAGTTCAGATGGCGCCACTTGCTTATTCTTGTCCAGGCTTTCTTATCTTATCTAATCATTATTTCCTATCTTGTTCATTTGCGGTTTTGCAGCTGAGGATGGTGGTTCGGTAAAACCATCGAAACTAGTCCTGTGAAAATTTTGTAAATATAACGCTGATTTTTGTTGTTTGACTTCTGAATTAGCTAACATAGTGATCAATTACATTTATTCAATTACAATACCTATTACGGTGATACGAGGACCGGACCAAAATGTCACCAAGTTTGGCAGCGCTTGACGAATTCGCGCCAATTTTGGCGAAAAGATAAGTTGCCAAAGCCTTTGTTAGCTTGGCGATTTCTCGACAAATTACCGAGCTACCCATTTACTCAATGTTAAATGGACTTGCCCCTGTATTCTTATTTTTCCGTCATAGCTCGTCTCTTTAGATTTTTCATGTTAGCAAAATACAGCAATTTAACTAATAACTGCACGAAAATCATCTGTCTATGTAGGAAATTCGTAACAATATAATTAAATTATTTAGTGAACATCGGTTAAATTCAGCTTCGGTAAGATGATCATTTTCATGAGATAAACTTTTTTTACACCATGGATTATGATCGAAAAGTTTTCATTGAATATTTATGCTATATCTGTTTAATATAATATTAAAATGCAAACTCTATTCTCATGTTAAAATCATTATCTTTATCTGATGTTAAAATGCAAACTTTATTCAGAAATTCTAAGCATATTATCTTCGAGCTAACATTTTAATATTCAGGGACTAAAGAATTATACTGTACTGATTGCTTCAGTCATTTAATGCTATTATTTTATTATGTATTTTGTTATAAACATTATAGCTTTTCCTTTCCAACCTGCATGACAAACATATGATGAACTTGTTGAGTTATAATTTAAAACAGCGGTTCTCAACCTTTTGACTAACGCGTATCATCTAAACAAAAACTGAAAAATTTCAGTACCACTACTACATTTTACATTAATTATTTTTCAATGTCTCAATAGAAATATAAAAAAATATACATTTTTTCATTTGTACAACCTATTGGCTATTTGTATTAAATATGCACATATAAAAAATGTTAGATCAAAAATTGGTTACCATTTTAATTATCAAAATTAAGTAACTTTAATTCTAAAATTTAGTTTCAAATTTTGGCCTGTTTAAGACAGATCAGTTTCTTTGTCTGGTCTTATTTCACTTGGTTTTAACGTAAATTAGGATCCACTTTTAATTTTGTTCTGTATTTATTTTCAAATATAATATGAAAGAAAATCCTTGTTCATACAAATAGGTTGTGCAAAAAAGCAATAAACATTTAATAGTTTTATTTGAAATTCCTTTAAATTTCTTTTTTTTTCGTTTCAGCCAGAAGTTAACGAATGTGTTATTTTTGAAATCTTTAGTTAAATTTCGATCACATTGAATTTTTATAAATTGTTCTTTCTCTTCACGATAAAATTTCAGGTACATTTGAGCAAAATGGATTTCTAATGCAATTTTCTTTTTCATAATCCTCGGGAAAATACACGTTGAAATTATTTATCAATGAAAAACAATGATTTTTAATGTTGGATGCTAATTCTTATTTTATTTTCAAACTATTTTCAGTTAGTAAACTTTCTAAAATTGGTATAAAGCTTAATATATTGTTGCGTTTTTCTTCTGACACCAGTTGTTACGTTATTTTCTTCCTTCACGTTCGTATGGATTTGGAGTGAATAACGACAACACTACTTGATGAAGTATCGAAACACACTTTATTTAGCCAATATTAATCAGGACAGCTCCAAAACAATTTTACAGTCGTCGAAAATTTACTATAAACACGCTGGAACAATCAGCGACACAGCCTTCACACTGTCATGCAATAAAAGTGGAGACAGCTTCACTGCAAAGCACCAGAGTACAGCTCCCGACTCTGCTTGGTCGTTCTCGGAACTTCACGTACTCTCGAGACTCTCCACGATACAACTCGCGATGCACTCGACAACACACAGAGCACAGCCCTAAACTTGCTTTGCGGAGAAGCTATCTTACCGCGCCTGGACATTTCGTAACAATATTATTATCTAAATTCTTTGATTTATTAGCTCAAGTTTTTTTATCATTGCATTTATTTTTTCTTTAATGTATAAGGTTCCTACCTAGAATTTACAGCTAAGTGTGTGGAACCTTGAGAACTGGTAAGCGAATAATCGCTTTAGCTCATAGAACAGGAACTCAAGAATGATTAATTATCCTTTATTGCTCAAAATAAAGTTTACAGATGGCTCTTTCTCAGGACGTACAGAACAGCCTCCACTTAGGCTTTAACTCAAGAATACTAAGAACTAAAACTTAACTAATGTTTAACTGAAACGATATAGCCGAAGCTATCAAATTCTACAGGAGTTGGCTCCTGAAACGCTAACTAAACGGCGAAGCTATCTCGGGTCTGATATACGGCCGAGCGTAGAAATAGCATAGAGAGAGTGTAGTCAAAAGGCGAACGCGCGCTAGTCAGAATCTCTAGCTCTGTAACGAAGTCAGTGGAACTTCGACTTACTGTACTGCTCTTCTTACTGTACTGCTTACTCGAAGTACTGCTCTTCCATCATTAGCATTTAACCGCGATTCTGAAAATACATTCTGGTAGGAAATTGTAACCTGAAATTAGGAGCGACAAGAAAGTGGCTTTAACTAAAAATGACTGTTAACAACTTAGGACAAACCTTACAAAAGGTAAACAAATATAACATTTTGTCCTTGTAATCCTAAATTTAATTAATTTAACTTTCCAAAAATAGCAGCTAAGTATGCTAAACGAACCAACCATAATTCACTAAATAAACATATTTGCAATTCAAATTTTGAATCACAGAGGAAAATTTATATTTCTGATCATTTAAAAAGACTATTAATAACGTTGCCTCTGGATACACCTTAGTTCGGAATGTAACAAAAGTGTTTCATGTTCACTGGCCATCTCTTGTCATTAAATCGTTAATATTCTTGAATTTAAATTTAAAGTTCGGCTTTTAATAAAATTAACAATTTTCACCGGTTAATTCAAAACGATTTTCAGGTGATCGGGGATTTGGCTATTAAAGCTTCCCAATGAATGGAACAATGAATAAATTTAGTTTCAGGTGCGACTTTCTTTAGTTGAGAAATAACACCGGAATGTTTTCCTGTTAAAGTCCAAGCTCCGTCACTGCATATGGCAAGGAATATGATTCTCTGACATAAAGTTGTCAATTATTTAAAAAGTTTATAAAGTATTTCTCCCGCCTTCCTAGCGTGCCTTTGTAGTGTAGTGGTTCTGCACGCTGGGCCGGTATTCCGGAGGTCCGTGGTTCGATTCCCGGCGAAGGCGATTGCTCGTTTTTCATCTTGCCTGCTTCCAAAAAAATACCTCATGTCTCTACATGTTCATTAGCAGTTGTTCTATCATGAGGAGATTTACAAAATGAATGCTCTTCGGCAATTCGTTTATCTTCTTCGAAACACACATAAACTAATAATTGAACAAAGTTCGTTATATCAATACTTTCACTCAATCCCAATGCGAAATACCAATGTGTATAAAAATGTGTTTTATTTTTTGAATAAGTGTATCTTTTATGGAATTTGCCATTTCGTGAATTCGTCGACCTACTGTATCATTTGATATGGAATATTATTAAGTTCATTAGCCGTTTTTTGGTTGAATAATGTTAAAACGTTTAGCTGTTGGTAATACAAGGTTGTGTTTTCCAATAGTGTGAGCCTGCCCAGTCGTGGCAATTCTTAGGCTTTCTAGCTAACTGGCTTCCAAAGCGTTTTCACTTGAAGTAACAAAACCTTTCATTACTTGTTTACTATTTTTGAACTCCGATAATTTCCTCATAAAATATTCTTCAGATTTATCCTTTAAGTTGTCATGCTTAGATTCAAGATGTCTTTTAAGAAGTGATTATTTCCTACTTTGATTGGATATTAACTCACCGCAAACAACACATTGAGGTTGGAGAAATTATTAGTGTCATTCCATTTCATCTCCATTCCAAGTAAAGCCAAATGATAAATAACTTTCATTATATTTTCTATAAACAATTTTTATTTCTTTTCAATATTCTCAGTGCTAGCAGATCGTCTTGGATCCTTCACGTGTGAATCATCACTTTTCCGCTTAGTCAATGTAAGCCATTTTTCCATTTTGAAAACCTAATTTTTTTTAAAAATTTTTTTCACAAATTTTTAAATACACAATATATTACGTGTTCTTCAAAAACAAACGACGTTATTCTCAAATAGCATAGAAAAGTAAGGAATACAAAGCAACAAGAAGAGAAAATACCTGCTGTTAGAGACAGCAAATCGACGTAAAATTGATTGTAATTGAAAAGAGGGTAATATGAGCCCGGAAATAATGGCGAAATAAAGTACAGATATCAGAACAATCCTGGTAGACATGCTAATAAATCGATCAACATGAATTAATGAGATGCTGCTACCTTTTTATAGGAACTTATTTTTGTTTCCTATTAAATACAACATCCATTTCTAATCCTCTTTTTAAAAGCATCATTTATGGTAAATTTTGTTATGCCTATGGCAAAAAGAATATTTGTGAAATAAAAAACGGATTATTTTCAGTTTTTCGGATTAATATTTATTAGGGGATTTAAGTGTATGAGTGGCTAGGGAGGCCTTGAACAAAGCTCAGGTCGCGTAAATTTACGAAGGTTAGAGAAAAATCGTAAACAGGATGTTGAGGTATTTAATTTTTGAATTTAATAGTTAAAAATACTTTGTTTCTTTGCGTACCACCGGTTGAGAATCGCTGATTTAAAATGTATCTATAAAATATTGGAAAAATGGAAAGAGTATATCATTGAATGTGGGCTTTTTATGTAAATAATATTTAACATATGAAAAGGAATATGAAATAGCAGTCATTAAATAGGAGCATAATACTAAGCATACGTAAATTAATTTTAATTGATTAAGTATATTAAGCAAATGTAAGCCAAATATAGCTTGTTAAACATAATTAGTACGATTAAATTCAGTTAGCAGAAAGTCATGATAGTAAGCATATGCAATTAAAAATTAGCTTGTTTGAACCATTATCGACATTGATAATATAGTATTATCGCCATGCTATTAAGCATATGCAATTAAAAAATAGCTGTTGGCACTTAACAGTTCCACGAAAATACTCGTACAGCTCTTCACAGTATCACAGAGTACAATCAGTAATAATTCAAACTACTAAGAACGTTAAGCACAACACAATAAAAAGCGCATTTGAAGGGAGCGAAGTTAAACTCTCAGATATAGTAATACTCAGAACTCACGCTGAACTAAACAACTACCACTACTACTCAGAAATCCATGTAAGCATTCATATAGTTTTCTCCCGGCCGCCAAAATATTTCTAATACCTTCTTCTTCTCGAAATTACTGGAAGGCAAATGAGGGACAGATTTGGTTACAGCTACATATAGCATTAATTACAGTTATACAATTACAATAATCATTATAGTTATATAGGGAGCGAATCACAATAACGCCATATGGTCGCCAACTATGACGGCTTTTGGTGATTTTTTGCCAAATTTAGCGATTCAAATTAGTCGCCAAAACCACTGCCGGCTTGGCATTGAATAAATTGCTATCTCGCCAACACTGAGTAAATTATCTCTCCAATTAAGCGAGATAGCAAATTGTTAAATCGACTTGCCCCTATATTCTCACTTTTCTTGCAAACCATAAGCATCGCCTCTTTAGATTTTCACGTTACATTATAAAATATATTACATTATATATATATATATATATATCACGTATAATTTTACTAAAATTATTTATATATTTACAAAATTCGTATCCCCTCTCGAAGGACTGCATGTCCCGGCAGTAGACCCCGTGCAAAAGAAGGCATATTTACAACTACTGAGAAAAATCAATGCAATACTAAATTAATAGTTTCAATAAATCACATAAAACAAATAAATCGCTAAACCAATAAATAAATGCATAAATTTATATGCAAATATGATCCTGATTTTAGTATACTATTTTCATTATACACACTATGGCCATTGTAAGAGTCTACCCTATCGTAATGAACTACTTAACGACTTTCGGTCCTTTCCGACCAGCACAATTGTCGTATGATTAGCACTACTTTTGCGCGCCTGTCCTTGCATCACTTCAGCAGAAGGGCTGTCAGACTCGGTTAGCTGTCAGACAAAGTTTTTATTACTCCGAAGTGTCCTCCTGTAGGGCTGCTATGTAATTCTTTAAGAACGTCCGATATCCGGGATAGCTGCCATCAGAATGACTTTCTGTCATCCAATTCAATTCAAACTCTCGGTATAAAACGCCGTTCCGAATATGGAGTGAGTCCCAAAGAGCCCAGTATTGTTTCGTCTGAGGATTATAGATCGAAATGTCCTGTTAAGTAGTTTTACTATTCGAAGATTACATTTATTCAATTATGGATTTAATATCACTGTCTTTCAACTGGTCTTTCCTGATTTCTTCGTCACTCCATATGTCTGGATCAGAGGATGTTGAAGTTGTGATCTGACGTGCGACTGGGTTAACCAGCTGGTATTTTGGTTCGATCCTAGAACAAAATCAGCAGCTTTCTGAGCAGAGTCTTCCAGATAGGCGTCAGCGTTTCGGTGCAACGATCCTTTCCTACGACGGATAGTTATGTCATATTTCTGGAGTCTCTGCATCCCTCTGGCTGTTTGGTATTCGGTATTCTTGAAATTTAATAACCAAGTTAACGATGCATCGTCTGTAAGGAGCAGGAATTTTCTGTCGTAGAAGTAATGGTGGAAAATTTCCACGGCTCTAACAATGGGAGCAAATCTTTCCTTGGCGATACAATAATTCTTCTTCGGTTTAGATAGACATTTGCTCCTATATGCCATGACACGTTCTTGACTGTTTATTTCTTGGGACAAAGCAGCACTGATACAAAACAGCGTTGCTCACATCTGTGTCAAGAATAAATTGTTTATTGACTCAGATGTTAAAACTTGCATCAGTTTGTTTGTAGTGTCCAGGTGCTTAACTTCTGTCTGGATACAGGAGTAGCAGGAAACTACACAGAGGAAAGGTTCAAACACTCTATTAACTCTTTAAAATTTACACTGCGTCAACTCGACTCTAACAAACTTCGTCTCTACTTGGGCAGTAACTGAAAAGCAGGTATTGAAAACAAAAGTTGAAATGTTTAACAAGTGCTAAACTAATCTACAGGTGTCAACGAGATAATAAATTTCGACACCCTCAGTAACTAGTGGCAGCAAATAAATGCATTTAAGCCACTTGAACCAGCAATCAGCAATTGTACCTACGTTAGAGACGGCTGCCTCGAGCCCAACTCTCTTACTTCCCTTCTAAAACCTCGGTATTTAAACTTTCCTCCTCAAAGTAGAATTTGCATTCACATAACGCGCGCTACCAAAATCTAACTATTCTGGCACTGAAAATTAGGGGAATGAAGGTTTACAGGAAAGTCTGAAATAAAATTTAAATTATTAGTAAAAATAAATATAAATCCCTACATGTTAAATGAATCCTCACATTCGTTTGTCCACAAGAACTTTTGCTTTCTCTGTCAGGATGTGCACAGGTCTTGCTGTGGAAGAAAAGTCTTTCACGAATGTTCTAGATGTAGTAGGTGCAAAGCTCCAGGAAATTTCTCAGCTGATGGACATTTTCTGCCCCCTCCCAAATACGTAAGAATGTATTCTAATTTACGCTCTGAAAATAAAAAATAAATACTATATTTTAATTTAAGTTGAAAGTATGACCTTCATTGCTTAACATTCATACAATGAAGTACGTGGATAAATAAGGAAATTTTGTATGTTGTTTACTGATGTCAAGTATTTTCTGATTATAATAATTATTTTTTTAAATCTGTTCAATCGAATTCTGATTTATTAGATTATGTTGGAGCACACTAAGGCTATCTGCCCAAGGGAAGGGATGCTTTTTTCAAGTATTATGTAAGGGAGCTTGGTTCGTATTCACTTAGAAAGTCCTCTCCGAGACATCCGTTTTAGCCGTAGTAATACGATTATTATACCACTCTGACGTGCAGAGCATATTTCTGAAGAAGAAAAACGGGTCAGAATTTTTTGTAATCTTTGAAGGTTTTAAATGAAAAAGGTCATTAAATTAACCATTTTTTTTTGGTAACTGAGGAAAATATTACATTTTCAGAAGTTTCGAATTACTATTCAAATACTAGTTTATAAATTCATTCATGTTTTATTGATGATAATAATTTAAATTTTTGATTTAATTAGTTTTAGAATTTGTGTGTATTTAATTATGCTCTTAATTCGTTTCCAGTTTTACAATTTAAGATTTTCAAAACTAGAAACGATTTTACAGTGTGATTAAAGCCAAAAAAGTTCTGAGATAAGATAAAAAGATAAGAATGGGGATGAGAAATAGAAAATTCAGTGTACTGGCATTTCTCTTCACGAAATAGTTGAAAATTTGGAGAAAGTATAATATGGTACACGTAGTCTTGTGCTTTTATCAAAGTATTATAAACCGTACGAAGCGAATTCATACCATACTGATAAAATGTAAAAGACTGATTTATGTCAGAATGTTTTAACTAAAGAAATAACTTTTTATTATAGTACGACTGTTAAGTTAGAATACAGCGCCACCTATTGGATAGGGAGAGAAACGCTCACTTGGCCATCTGGATTCGGCTAAGCAACATGCCAGAGCATGTATTAGATCTGAATGTAGTTCATTACCGTCAATAAATTAGTTAGTTCTTTGCTATACAGTCCACTCTTTAGCTTAGAATCATAGTACATGGTCAGCACAGCCGGAGAAATGAACAAAATGCTGGCATTAGATAGAACTAAAACTTCGTTAAAAGCGAAACTAACTAGGTTAGTGTAATAAAATATGAGGTGTGTAATAAGCCAGAAATACTTGATAACGTGCAGAATGAAATGTGAGATCTGAAAGGAATATAAAATTTAAAGTGACTTACCCCCAAAGGATGACACTTCAAATAATGTGAACTAAGTAATATTTATTATAACTTGACATCATAAAATTTTGAATTAATACCAGCATAAATTACGTAAATATCGCCAGACAGAAGCTTATTAACCGTGATCGAATAGCGGCTGAAAGAAATAGTCCTACCATTCTGAATCCTAACCTTTCGTACAAGAAACGCGTAATATTCCAATTAAAGTGAATCTCAGTACATCGTCTCTAATCAGTTTCATAATAAAAAAATCGAATTTTATAACAGAGGAAATTGAGTTGACTGGTTATTCCAATATATTTTTGAAGAAGCACAAGGGATATTCATATCATCCTGAAAGTGGAACACGTGCACATTTCCATATATTTTTCCATACATTCCATTCAATTCCAATATATTTTTGAAGAGTCTTAGAGCCTCATTAATTTATTGCAGGAGTCAGCATCTAGATAATTTTAGTTGAATCTTCAGTACCAATTTCTTTACTCGCCGAAATACATTATTCTACACACAATATGGAGATGGCAGTCAAAAAAGAACGAAAAAAAAAAAAAAAACATGGCGCACACGTCAGCCGGGGTCAAGACAGCCAAAAGAACGACCTACACCTTCGGAGCCCAACAGCAGAAGGAGGAGAAACTGGCTGTAGTCGTTATTTTGTTATTTTGCTCTGTCAATGAGCGGTCGCAGGGAAGAGACTTGATGTTGCATAAATGTGGAGGCCTGCCTGCGCAATTAGAAAATGTAGTGAAGGAATATGATGATAGTTCGAATAAGAACGAAATTCAAATAAAGTATGGATCCCTTCAAAGCATTCAAATGGATATTAGAAACTTAAGGAATAGATATTTCGAAAGCGTTGATGAAAAAGATATCACAGCGATTGATGAAGAAATCGCTGAAATGGAAGAAAGAACGGAAGTTCTAGACGTAAGAATTATGGAAATTCTATCATCTAATCGCTCATTCTGAACATGAAAATTATTGTAGTAAATTTGATCCTTAAAGTGCAAGTACGTTTGCCAGAATTACCAATTCCTAAATTTTCTGGTAAATATACCGAATGGAATAATTTTAAGCTTCAATTCGAAAACATCATAGCGAATAACACTCAATTGACAGAAGTTCAGAAACTCTGCTATTTAAAAGCTGCATTAACTGATGAAGCAAAAAATCTTGAAACTGTTGATGAGGCTTTTAGTTCTCTATTTAAAGCTCTTCAAGACAGGTATGAAAATAAAAGAATATTAATTGAAACGCATATAATAAAGTCAATAATGGATTTACGTACTTTAACATTCGAATCGTCTAAAGGAATAAGATATGTAATATATAATGTTACTAAAAACTTTAGGGCCTTGAATGTTTTAAAGTATGAGAAAAATAATTTATCCGACATTCTGCTATTAAATATTGTACTTCAGAAACTAGATTTTGAAACGCGCAAACAATTTGAATTAAGCATTAATGCTACGGAAGTTCCTACGTTTGATGAATTCATTTCATTTTTAGCGAAAAGATGTCAGTTATTGGATAACATTAACCGTAATGCTAATAAAGTGAAATATCCGTTAGAAAAAAGTTCGAAATCAAAGGCTGTGATGGTTAAAACCGATAGTGTTTCGATTTGTGTTATATGTAAAAATAATAATCATCCACTGCATAAATGTGATTCATTTTTAAAACTAAATCCAAATCAAAGATATGAAATAGTTAAAAACCATAAATTGTGTTTAAACTGTCTCAGTAAGGAACATTTAATCGCAAAATGCAATTCTAAGTTCAGATGTTCGGAATGCCATAAAAAACATCATTCATTAATACATCGCCTGCTCAGAAATAGTGCCATCGATCAACAGTTAGACAAAACAGAAACGGAAGCAACGAGTGACGAAATTATAAACAAGAATGCGGATGTCTCTAATAAAAATCAATCAAGTTGTCTTTTGACACGGAGAAAAAACGTGCTATTAGCGACTGCAATAGTATATGTTTGCAATTCAGAAGCAAAAAGAATTCCAGTTCGCGCAATACTTGATAACGGCAGCATGAGTTGTTTCCTGTGTGAAGAAGTTGCTAATTTGTTAAATATAAAGAAAGAAAGAATTTATGCATCTGTATCTGGAATTAATGAGAAAGTTGTAAATATTAATTATCAACTAGATTTCGAATAAGGATTTAACATATGTAAGATCAGTTAAATGTTTGGTTTTTTTCTAAAATAACCAATGTAACTCCATCAAGGAGTTTAGATGTGCAGTCATTAATTATTTCCATTGATATTGGATTAACGGATCCGCAATTTGGAACACCTAACAAAATAGATATGTTACTAAGGGTCGAATTGTTCTTTGAGATTTTAAAACAAGGAAAATTTCAATTAGAAAATCAACCGTTGATATTCCAAGAAACAGTTTTTTGATATATCGCGTCTGGTGCATGCAAGAGTAATTCAGAAATAAATTATTGTGGTTTAGTTCAAAATAGCAAAGAAAGAGTTGAAGAAATTTTGCAAAGATTTTGGGAAGTTGAATCCGTTGAAAATATCGAGGATGCTTTGAGTGAAGAAGAAAAATACTGTGAAGAACATTTCAAGCGTACTCACTATAGACAAAATGATGGAAGATATGCAGTTCAGTTACCCATAAGGGAAGGTATAGAATTAGGAGAATCGAAAACGCTAGCTGAGAAAAGATTGCATCAAGTGTGGAATCGACTAGAAAGCGATTTGAATATGAAAACATTATATAAGAATTTTATCAAGAAATATAAGAAAATCACATGGAAGAAGTTCAAGAAACATCGACATGCAATTATCTTAGTCATCATGGAGTTTATCGGCCAGAGAAAACCTCTACCAAGCTTTGCGTTGTGTTTAATGCATCAGCGGCTACTAGCAATGGAAAATCACTTAATTCAATATTAATGAAAGGGCGAATACTTCAGGAAGATTTATTTTCTGTTATTATTCGATTTCGAAAGTACAACTATGCATTAGGAGCTGATGCTCAGAAGATGTACAGACAAATACTTATTGAACCATCTCAACGAAACCTGCAGTTGATCTTGTGGAAAGAATCAGTTTGTAGTCCTGTGCAGACTTATCGTCTAAGGACTATAACATGCGGAACAGCAAGTGCACTATTCCTTGCAGCAAGGGTCCTGAAGCAGTTAACAATGGATGACGCAACTGACTTTCCTCATGCCTCAAGAGCCATACTAAAGGACTGTTACGTGGACGACATAATCACTGGAGCTAACACGCTGCAAGAAGCCAAGGAGTTGCAGACACAGTTAACCTGTCTTCTAGAACGTGCTGGAATGCAGTTACACAAATGGTGTTCAAATAATCCAGAATTATTGACTAAAGAAAATGCAACTCAGGATTACTCGTTTCAAGTTACGGATAAGCCTCAGATTACAAAGGCCTTAGGAATGTCATGGAATACGTCTACAGACTGTTTTTCTTACGATTTAAAGATACTTGACATTGAAGAAACAGGAACGAAAAGAGATGTCTTATCAACAATAGGTCGTCTCTTTGAACTGTCAGGTTTAATTGGACCTGTTACGACAGAAGCTAAAATATTTCTACAAAACCTTTGGCTTCTAAAATTAAATTGGAATACACATCTTCCTAAAAATTACTTTGAAGAATGGAAGGCATTTCTGCATAGTCTAAAAATAGTCAACGATTATCGCATCCCTAGATTTGTTCTAACCAATGGATTACAGCAAGTAAAAATTATAGGATTCTGTGATGCTAGTCAGAAAGCCTATGGTGCTGCAATTTATGTGAAATGTATGTCATCTTCGATTGAATGTTCATCAAGACTCCTGTGCAGCAAGTCTCGCGTGTCACCTCTAAAGACAATTACCATTCCTCGTTTGGAACTTTGTGGTACAGTTCTATTGGTAAAACTAATGAAAAGAATATTAGAAGCCATTCAGCTGTCTATTGTGAAGGTGTATTACTTCACTGATTCGTCAATAGTGTTAGAATGGATTAAAAAGGAACCTTATCAACTAAAGACATTTGTTGCTAATAGAGTATCTGTTATTCGCAGCATAACTGCTGTTCATGAGTGGTATCATGTTAGCACTCATAATAATCCAGCTGATTTGATATCATGTAGAGCTGAACCAAAAGATCTTTTTCATAATGATTTATGGTGATATGGACCAACTTTCTTGATTAAGGAGAGGTTTTTGACTAATCCTTGTGAAGTAATTTCATCTGATATGGATGATGTGGAATATGTCAAAGAACTCAAACTTAAGGATAATGACTTAGTTAATTTAAATGTGAACTCTAATTCTCTTATTTTAGATCATATACTTAACATCAGTAATAACTATATTCGTATTATTCGTGTGTTAAGTTTTTTTTGTAGATTTATAGCCAATCGTAAGGGGAAAAATTAATAGGTTCTCTAACTGTTAAAAGAATTGGATGACGCTGAGAAAATCATGATCAGGTATGTACAGTTACAATATTTTAGCAAGAATATTACATCTTTAAAAAATAAGACTTGTGTTTCTTCCAAAGTAAGTTAAAATTTTTATGTCCATTTCTAGATAATGATTCTCTTCTGAGAGTGGGAGGCAGAATTGCCAATAGTAATCTTAATTACAACCAAAAGTTTCCTTATGTAATGCCAAAAGATCATGTATTTACTAGATTAATTTTTCAGTATTACCATGTTAAATATTTACATCTTGGTGCTCAAGCACTATTGCATCAGGTTCGTAGTAAATTTTGGGTTATTAATGGTCGAGATATAGCTCGAAAGGTTGTACATGAATGTCTAACATGTTTTAAGGTTAAACCAATTGCATGTGAACAACTTATGAGAAATTTACCTGGTGAAAGAGTTAACCCAGAGTTTGTATTTAATACTTGTGGACTTGATTTTTCTGGTCCATTCCTCATTAAGTATAAAAATCAGAGAAAGAGTAATTATGTAAAAGTGTACGTTTCTGTATTCATATGTTTAGCTACTAAAGCAGTACATTTAGAGGTAGTAACTAATTTAGCCACAGATTAGTTACTTGCTACTATTAAAAGATTTATTGCTAGACGTGGAAAATGTAATACTATAATGTAAGATAACGGTACGAACATGGTTGGTGCAAAATCAGAACTGAAAAATTGCATAACTTAGTCCTTAAATCTAATTCTGACATAGTAGATTTCTTAACATCTGAAGGTATAAATTGGAAACTGATTCCACCTAGAGCGCCAAATTTTGGTGGCTTATGGGAAGCAGGTATTAAGTCATTTAAATATCACCTTCAGCGTACAATCGGCAGTTATTAACTTTAGAAGGATTTTGGACTGTTGTCACGCAGATTGAAGGTATTCTCAATTCTCGCCCAATTTTACCTTTATCAACAGATGCAAATGAATTTGAAGCCTTAACGCGAGGTCATTTTGTAATTGGACGTTCCATTACTTCAAATCCTGAACCAGATTTGTCTCATCTTACAGATAATAGACCTTCTAAATGGCAAGTTATTACCAAGTTCATTCAAGTTATTTGGAAACGTTGGCAAACTGATTATTTAAATCATCTCCAACAACGCACCAAATGGTTTATGAATAAAGAACATTTAAAGGCAGGTATGTTAGTTGTGTTAAAGGAAGTTAATCTTCCTCCATTTAAATAGTCTTTAGGTAGAATTCTAGAAGTTTTACCTGGTAAAGATAATAAGGCCAGAGTTGTTAAAGTGAAAACATCAAATGGTGTGTATATTCGATGTATTAGTAAAATTTTTTTATTACCTATCCAGGATAATAATGCTTAGTTTACATTATTATGTTTTTATTGAAAATTGTGCTTTACATAAAAATGGAACTGTTTAAAGAATAAGTTCGATTGTAGCATAGTGAATGTTTATGTTCTTAAAATGTTACATTATTTTATATTATATTCATAATGCAATTATCTATTAGCTTTCATATTGTACTCTAGAATTAGTTTTCTTGATTTGTTAATTTGTATGTTTGTTTGTAATTTACATGTTGAAATTTGTAATCTCAACGGGCGACGGCATGTTAAATTAGAATACAGCGCCACCTATTGAATAGGGAGAGAAACGCTCCCTTGGCCATTTGGATTCGGCTAAGCAACATGCCAGAGCATGTATTAGATCTGAATGTAGTTCATTACCGTCAATAAATTAGTTAGTTCTTTGCTATACAGTCCACTCATTAGTTTAGAATCATAGTACAACGACAATGGAAAATATCTACATCTCTTATATAAGAAGGTAAAACTGATAGAATGACATATAAATATAAATGTGCATATATATGTATAAAAATGTATGTACATGTATTTAAGGATCTGATATGTGAACAGATATGCAATTTATTTATACACATTAATTATAAATGCAAAAGCTGAAAAATTCTGAAATATCATAAATCATTTGGGAAAGAATGTTTCATCAAAAAATGATGTGTTACATTTCCTTTTACAATCATATGTTACATTTTAGCTGGTGATTGAAGGTCTGAATAAGTAGAAATTTACATGTAAATAATAAAGCTTATTATTGTTTTTATATAGCACATATATATTTTTAGTACAAATAAAGTTTTAAGTACATTTAAAAATCTGCGGGCAGTATCTAAACAACAACGAATGAATTACTTAATGAGATACTTATTTCTATTTGACTGATACTGGCTGGTTGAGATTCGGTTTTAAACAAGAATATAGAAAGAGGAATCTTTAAAGTAATATCTATAAAGTTACTTTATTTTAAAAAAGGGATTATTGTTTATGCACTCTTTTTCGTTTTCATTAATATATTTTGTATGACTATGAAACTAGTGTAAAATATGAAATCTAATTATATAACATAATATTGCACTTTCGAGTATTTCGATACTCAAGACATATTTGAATACGCAATGTCAGGAAAATTTAAAGGAACCAAATTAAATAATAACTGTCTGAATCATAAATACTTTTATCCCAAATTAAAAAGAAAAAAAGGTTAAATACACTCAAATTTAGTAATATCATATTAACAATGTGGAGATTTAGGAAACCTATTTTTAATAACTTTCTTACATATTAACTGTTACATTTGATTCTAATAATAAAATGGCTTTATTGTCTTGATATGTATGCTTGCATGAATGAAAATACATGAATGTCTTTTCATTCGTGTGTCAAATACCTTAGCCGCACATTGATAACAAATTCAAAAACCTTCCACTGTCTACTGTAGGCAGTTCTTCGATATTAAAAAAAATCTACGTCAAAATCAGTATTCTTAAGCCATTATAACTACTATTCTGATATTCCCTGTAAGCCAGTGAACATATTTCATAAATCATAATCGTGAGTGTATATATTTCACAGTTATCTTTGTTTTACAATACTTATCAAATGATTGTTGCTAAAATTTTGTTATACTTTATTCAAAATCACAGAATGGAATAACTACACGTCAATGATAAATAGTATTTATTAAGCTTTCAAAATCCATGATTCAGTGGACAGCAGCATGTCAAACGTAAACAGAAGAAAAACACACCAAAGTGAAGCATAAAGCAAAGCAACAAACAACCTTCTGTTTGGTTTAGATTTAATCAAAACCTCAATCGATTTCGAGGGCAAACAGGTAAAGGCCCCATTGCACTGGCAGATTTCTTTGCTCCTGATGAAGAGAGAGCTACACCTCGAAGTCGTTCAAGTTTTTAACTGAATCTATACCAAACGCAAGGTTGTTGCTTTTCTAAGTTTTGTCAAACGTAGTTAATTATGATTTTACCATGCAATTGTGTTAAAATATAAAAAATGATTTTCCTATTAATTTAATTCATATGTTCTGGGTGTGCTAAGACCATGCTTTTGGAACATATTCTTATCTCTAAATAACCCATTTATATTTACTAAATTTCATTTTTAACAGTAGCCTACAATTAAACTGATATTACAACATGATTTAATGAAGTCTGAAAGTCCATTATGATGAAATGCAATCTCTAAAACATTATATTGTAAATATAAAATGTAGTATTTTATTAGAGTTTTTGGAAATAAAAACTAAATCAGTTCCAAATTACTCCTGATGGAGTACTGAATATAATGGGAAAAATTATTTTACCGTATTTGATGCATAAATAGCTTCAGATATTAAGTGAATTTCCTTTTATTCATTATATATAATAAAACTACTGATTATAACTAAAATAATAAAAAGAATGTACGCAAAGAAAGTCTAAATTTTATATCTTAAATTAGAGTTTCGGAGACAATAATGTGCATTCTTTGGGTAGGAGGTCATAGTATTTGAAACTTGATGCGTATTGATTAGAAAAATGAAATATCAATTGTTCGTGGATGGTTGGTTGACTGTACAAAGCAAAGCATACAAAGGCTATTTTCTTTAATAGAGTAATGACTTTGCAGAGGGCTTTCTAGCAGAAATTAGCTCGCATTTACATGAGGAAAAACACGACGGCTCATGCAATCAGTTATTTCACGAAGATATGAACTTGAAGTCGAACTACTTGTATTCAGTGGTCTTATCCATTTAGCCAGTGGAGAGATCTCTTCTTGAGTGCGAAATAGCCTTGCAGGTAAATTCATGGTAATCAAGAACTCCGTGTCTGTGGTAATTTTCCACGATCTGATTAGAAATCATTTTTCGTTGCATCACGGAAATGTCTTGGAATGACTTTTGCCCGAAAAATGATGCGGTAGTTTAGTCAAATTTTTGTCCAAACTTTTCCGTCGTTGATACTATTTTAATGTCAATTAAAAAAATCAGATGAGATATAAAAATCTCAAATTTATTCCATAGCTTCACTGATAAGATTTATAGACATTGGGAATCACTATTTTATTATTATCAAATGTTTTAGTCATTACACACGTTAATGATGGAAACTGTCCATCAACAGCAGAGAGAATTTTCTTTTGGTAAGTAAATCTATAATACATTAAAACAAAATTTGGATATTAATATATTCAAATATAAATTCCACTAAACGGTGCAAAAATATGCTTAGGCCTAGAAAGTTTTTAATACCTGTGGCTATAAATACAAGCTTATTTTTCGTTTGAGTTATTTCGTGAAATCCCATTTTGACACATTTTTTTAGCCCAAATGAGCGTTAGCCCAAAAGGCTATTAGTTTCGAAACGGCATTTTTCGAACGGCAATTTTTTTTTATTGTTGATTGTTTGCTTGATTGGATTTGATTATGGTAAAGCACGCAAAAGTTACCTGCCTCAGGGAATGGATGCCTTCATGGAGACTTTTTAAGGAAAGTTAACTCACATGCATGTTACACAAAGGAAAAATCGTTTTCCTTGTTGAATTAAATTTTTAAGCTGTAGCTATATTGGGGAGAGAAACGAAATTAAATAAAAGAATTTGTATGAAGTTCAAAAGGTATACGTTAAAGTATACCTGTTTCAGTTATAAGTATTTAAAAATACTGAGAAAACTTTATCTGAAAAGTGCTGTATGATTTTGGCTTCAGTGTTATATGATCAGAAATGTTGGGATAATTTAAGATTTATTTTTTACTTTTCAAAGCATTGTGATAAAATTTCGCATATTAAAGATTTTATACATTGTTACGAAATGTCCAGGAGCGGTAAAATAGCTTCCCCGCAAAGCAGGTTTAGGTTTGCCATAAAATGGAAAGGTAAGGCAGGGTTGCCACATTTGGCGAAAAATCGCCCATTTGACGACAAAATTGGCGATATGCCATAGACAGATGGAGAACCTTCTGGAACGAATTCTTACTGTTTTAGCCCAGAATGTTCTCGAACGCAAGCCAAAAGCTATATAAACCCTGCTGGTACGCAGCGAGTTAGTGTCTCGTCTAGCGAGTCAGTTAAGAGCCAGTGAGCGAGTGTCTCGTAGTCTAGTGCCGAGTTGGTCGTCGAGTGCATTGAGAGAGTATCTTAGTGTATCGCGAGTTAGTGCATCGTCGAGTTTTAGCTTAGAGTGTGTTGAGCTCCGAGAACGACCTAACTGAACTCTAGTGTGTCGTCGAGTGCATCGCGAGTTGTAGCGTTAGGAGTCTCGAGAGTACGTAGAGTTTCGAGAACGACCGAACAATTTTGCCGTGAAGCTGTCTTCACCGTTATAGCCTGATCGCCTAAAGGCTGCGCTGCTAATTGTTTCAGCGTGCTTACTGTAGTTCTTCGAGGACTGTAAACGTGCTTTTGGAGTTGTCTTGAATAATAATACTGGCTATTAAATTTTGTTTCGATACTCCATCAAGTGCAGTCGTTATTATTCACTCCAAGTCCACGAACCCGTGCGTAAAAGAAAACGTGACCATATATACGAATATCATGTTTTTGAATAAATACATTTTCATAATCGTAAATTAATTAGAGGGAAACATGCCAATATAATAATTAAGATTTTCCAAAAAAAAAAAAAAAAAAAAAAAAAAAAAAGCAACCATAAATTCTCATAAAGTGTTATTTCCTCACGTGTTTTTCCCACTATCTTTTTAGCTGCAGGCTCCGTAAATCAAAAAAATATTCCTGCAATTTCCTTTCCTCAATGCTTTCAGAGGAAGAACTTTAAATTTAAAAATGGATTCGTCCACGTAATGATTGTTTTCGTTCTCGCGTGTTCTGGAGCAAGTTTAGTGATAGCTAGAGTGGCTGCTTTAAAAAAATTAGCTTTACCAAGACTCAAACTCATGGCAGCAGTGTTAAGTGCTAGACTTATAACTACAATCTGTGTGCATTTTCCTCAAGCAAAGATTTATTTGTTGACCAGTTCTCTCATTGTGCTTCACTGGGTAAAGAACTCACCACGGTGATGAAAACATTCGTACACAATCGCGTTTCGGGAAATTCAAGATAAAACATTACCGAGTATTTGGTATCATTGTCCTGGTCAGACAATCCTGCCGACAAAATCACACGTGGTGTTAAAGCGAGTGAGTTTCTAGTAGATCGAGTGGGGTAACATGAACCTCCGTGGCTACGGTGTCCGCCGAAAATATCGCGGACGGAAACGGCACGGAGAAAACAACGCAAGGCGAAAACATCGCAATTTTAAAACATTGTGGTACAAAATATCGTGGTCGAAAATAAAGCGGTTCAAAAACTTCGCAGTATTTAAACATCGTCGTCGAAAATATCGTGGTAAAATATGAAGTACCTACAAATCATCGCGTGACTATAACACATGTGTTTTCAGGTTCTAAAAGTTGTAAATGCATGTTGGCATAATGATTTGGGAGTTCAAGAAGGAAAGATGGATTCTTTTAATTCTATATTTCATATTTTTGAATGACCTAATAAATTTCTGCTGAAAAAATAAGAAGGAAACTTAAGTATTTAAAAATTGAAAGTGAATATAAAATTAATGCAACTTACAGAACTTAATAGAATTTTAAATTTACATAGTTAATTAACAAAGGTCATTAATAAATTAACCTTTTTTGTACAAATGTTGACTGATAATGTTTTGTGAAGAATATAGTCTAAAACTGCTTAGGAAAAGGAAGATAAATAACGGCATGAGGTTATCTCTATAAAAATTGCTTAGTTAATTATCAAATTATTTTCTTTCACATTTGTTAATCTGATATTGTTTTAGGGAAAATTATATTTTGTTTTGTTCCCGCTTATTCTTAAAGTGTCTTTAACATTTTCATATGTAGCGTGCAATCAATTTTTTGTATGCCGATTTGTTAGTTATGACGAAAGTCAATTACATAATATGTCAGTATGGGATCTGAAAAAACCCATGTGTGCGATGTTATCGTCATGCGATGATTTGGAGTTACTTTATTTTTTACGACGATATTTTCGATGACGATGTTTTTAAACGGCGAAGTTTTTGAACCGCTTTATTTTCGACCACGATATTTTAGAACTGTTTTCTCTTTTCTTTCTTTTCTCTCACGATGTTTTGTACCGCGACATTTTCGCCTTGCGTTGTTTTCTCCGCGATGTTTTTGCCGCAATGTTTTCGGCTGTAACAGTGGCTACATCAAGATGAAATAAATTGGGCTAACTGATGAAGAGAGAGTTGTGACTCAAGTTACCAGCAATGTTCAACCTTTACAACCCGTGTGAAAGACAGAGAACTTTGGTGACTTAGGTAAACTTTTAAGAGTAACGTCATATATCTTTAGATTTATGAGCAATTTATGAAGATAAAATAGCGATTAGTCCTGTGACCAAAAATGAAATACATAATGCTATGCGTTATTGGCTTAAGTTATCTAAGTGAGTATTTTTTTGCAGAATTGAATGATGTTAAATGTAAAAAACTGTAATATCAAAATTCGAAATTGTTTGGGTTAAATCCAATAATTGATGAAAAAGGGTTATTTAAGAGTTGAATATAGATTAGCAAAATCATCGCTAGATGTCGGTGAAATTCAGCCTATTCAGCCGAAGGGTTGCGCCTTCTGTTTAAGTTCAAGGTTAAATGAAAAAGTATTTGTAACCTTCTCAAGACTTTTGTTATAGTATTTTGGACGAAGCGGTAATCGCTTGTCAATCTCTTAGGATCAGAAGGATTTAATATTCTACAATTAGGACCATATAATTCTAGTTTTCATATATAAATTCGCATCAAAAACAAGTAATTTAAGTGAATCTCGAATTAACACTAAACTTAAATATAAGCATAAAAAGGGATTCATAATTTCCCCTGGGATGTCAAAAACTTATAGTATAATTAGTGTAACAAATTTATTTCGGTGCCCATCAGTGCATAAAAATGTCTTCAAGTTTTGTTTGCGCTTTATAGATGTTTTATACGTACGTCCCTGGTGATGGGGGAAATTTCGGTTTCAGTCAGTAGTTCCAAATGACCTGTTGATTTTGTATCGCACGTACAGCCAACATCCTTGAACTTGACCGATATATTGCAGCAATAACTTGTTTGTAGATACTTCTACTTGATATTTTGTACAAATCCCTGTTGTATTGTCACAGCCAACCCGCTTTTAATGAACACTAAAATGCAGCAAACTATGTTCATCAATAAATACCGTGATTGCTGATGAATATTATGTTACATTATACCGCTACCTAAAATTATGATTACCACCTGGTGAACAAATAAGTAGGTTAACAACTCTTACATCAAAGACAACCAAGTAACAAGAAACATGCTCTGCACGCGAGCTGGAGCGAGACTACACTATTCTCTCAGATACAGATATACAGTTACAGTTACATAAAGTGAGTGTAGAAATTCTTCATGCAAAAGTGGTTTCGCGAAAGAAACTATTGTTTTGACGTCCTAATTCTATCGAAACCTTTTGAAAAGGGAATAACTAATAAAAAAAAAGTTTACCAATAACGAGTGCAAAAAACTATACGGAAAAGATATTGAATCAGCTTTTAAATATACGAGAAACTAAAAATTGAGGATTTATTGGCGCTTAAGAAGTATTCGTACATTCAATCAAATGCAAAATTTTGGTAGCATTTTCTAATTGGTTTAGTTAGTTTTTCGTTGATGACTGACGTCATTTATCTTGCGGATTATATAAAATGACCCGGTGTAACTTTAAATACGATAAGAAACGTAAAATTTAAATATGGGTCGTAGAGATAAAGAAACGAATGTTTCCGAAACAGAATTAATCTTAAAGCTTTGTAAAGGAGGCAAGTTGAACAATAAAATTCCAGTTTTAGTCGGCAGACCACGTTCAGCCCTGCGGTCGATTATTCAAAAGTTTATTACCTCTACATATATAGAAAATAGTGCTATATATCTAGATTAGAAAAATAGTGCAAAATCAGCAAAATAGTGCAAAATAGTGCTCATTCAGAATGACCATATCTACTTACACCTGTCACTGAAGAAAGATCCGAAAGAAAGAGCCCCTAAGCTTACAGTAGAATTGAGAAACATGGGAAGAGTAGTATCCTGTGAGCATGATTCGAAATCCATGCAGAAAACAAGGTTTCCATGGTCATGTTGCGAGACGAAAATTCTCTGTGAGTGAAAGCAATCGGAAGTTATGATTAATTATTCTTTGCCAAAAAATGTGTAAATGAACGCAAGAGTTCTGGGAGAACATTATTTTTTCAGATGAAAGTAAATTCAATATTTCTGGATCGGACGGAAGGTGTGGAAGAAACGAAATACAGATTTGCGATTTCCACGGAATGTACTACCAACAGGGGTGAAACAAGCAGATGGAGGTGGATTGGTTTGGGATTGTATGAGTGCTTCCGCGGTCGGCCTTTTAGTCATCATTAAGGGAATTATGAACATCACCTATACATTGATATTTTGAAAAATAATTTATGGTCTACTGCGAGAAAAATGGTTTTGGATTAATGAATATGTTTTCATGCTTGATAATGATGACTAAATCCCAAGCATGCAGCTCTAAATATACAACTCTGGATATTATATAACACCCAAAGTTTAGGAAATTTATTCTTCCGTCACCCGACCTCAATCCCATTGAGAATTAAAGGGAAACTCTTGATAAAAGTGTTAGCTTCAGGCACATTTCTAATAAAACTACTTAATAACTGCTCTTAATCAAGAATAATAATCCACTGAGAGTCCATTGAGATCCAGTCAAGAATAAAAATCCATTTAACGATGATATTAGAATATGGCTCAAACAGGGAATACAGAAATCTAAGCCACCTAACACCTGATGTACGTACCTCTCACATTTTGCCTTACGTTACGGAGGCCAAATGGCGTAAACGGAAATTCAAATAAACTAAATGGGGTTGTTACAGCAGTTTTTTTCAATGTCGGTTGGATTAACAGGGATCTGGGGATACGCGTGAACTAAATTTAATGCTGTAAATACTCATTTCCAATAATTTACCTAGACACAGTATTGGATATGGGGGAGGATATAACTGTCCGGAACAGTGATGGCATTCAAGAGATGATCACCGCAGAGACGCCATTTGTCTTTTTAGCCATATGAAGAGGGCTTGCCCAAGCACTCCTTAATGGACGTATGATATCCTGGGCCAAGAGAAACTCAAATTCTTGGCGAGAAAAGCCTTGGAGA
The DNA here is from genome assembly GCF_044657685.1 of Stegodyphus dumicola. Classification (NCBI taxonomy): domain Eukaryota; kingdom Metazoa; phylum Arthropoda; class Arachnida; order Araneae; family Eresidae; genus Stegodyphus; species Stegodyphus dumicola. Next base: position 252,173,169 of record NC_140780.1, read on the forward strand.
TAGCCGACGCGATTTAGAAAATGCAGGAGATCACTTGGTTTCAGTGTGGTGAGAGAGAGTATAGTTTGGTTGCTCTTTGTATACATATGAAGTTCTGAATATTCAGTCAAAATTTTATTAAACTTGGAAGGATCTAAAGGAACTTGCTATAGACAGAATACGGACAGTCTTACTCCAACAGCAAGGCGACGTTCCTGTTACATTGCAAACGTGTCACACTGCGACGATCTCAATGTCACAGTGACGTTGCAGTATGACTTAATGTCCGCTTTTTGTGATGTCACATTGGGGCGTTTTGTGACGTCACGCTGCGACATTTATGTGACGTTAATCTGAAGTCACTCTGTGACTTTTATGCTAACACATTGTGGCATTGTTGGGAAGTCACACTGTTACGTTGATGCGTAGTCATGCTGCGACGTTATTGTGAGGTCAGATTGCGACATTCATGTAACTTCACATTGCGTCTTTGATTATATCATAGAGTGACATGAATGTAGCATAATGAAATGGCACGAATGTGATGTCACTCAACTCTGTATTACTTTTCGAATGACTGGTGTAATGAAGCAGTATTCTATTTTAGAGAACTGCTACAGTAAACAGATAACTACAGAATGTTTTGTTAATCCAATAAGAAGTTATACTCTTCAAGGAATTAAAATATTTCCTCAGTATTCTAAACTGTTAAATTATTGAAAATATTCAGTACTATAATCATGTGAAGTTTTCTTATCTTACTAAGGTTGTATCCTATTAAAGTATATAACCGCGATCCATGTATGATTTATTACATATCTACATAAAACACAATATACCTGCAAATGCAGAACGTATTATAGATGATCCAAGAGTGATCATAAGTCATTTTCTAAGCATATTTTGCAAATACTTTTGAGTATTACCTGTCCAGAAGCTACACAGTTTTGCTTTCTTTCTTTAGAATTTAATATTTAAAGAAGCTTCAAATTTTTTTAACATCTGTTTTTTTTTCTCTCTTTCTAAATAAAAATATTTATTAAGAAAATTCTATTTGGCTTGAAATATTTTTTTCATTGTTTGGTATTTAATGCTGTTATTTTCTTCTCATCCATTTCTCTCTTCCTTAATTACGTTTTCTTGCAGATAAAGAAATAAATGATTAGATTTGATAATTAGATTAAAAAACTGTTTTAGTACTATATTTAGAGGATTTTTACATATTCGAGTATATTCTTGAGTAAAGCAATGTTTCATTTTGAATAAAAAGCTTTTTTAAATCAATAAAATGTTTTAGTACAATTTTAGTTTTCAAACTAGCGATTTGTTGCTTATTCTGTAACACTGAACAAATAGTTATAGATACAAAAATCAGTAATCCGTAAAAATCAGTAAACTGAATGACCTCAGTTGCTTATATTGCAAACTTTATAAGTTCGATATTTTAATCAACACATACGGGGAGTAAACACTTATTGTATACTGATGTGAATGATAGCAGTGATAATAAATATATAATAAAAGCGAAATGAAAAAGTTATTATTAAGAATGCATTAAAAATGATATGATTAACATCAAGAAAAATACCAGAGATGCATGAAATTTGTGGAAGCGAGGAGAAATAAAGGAAGATTCTTTGTTATTCAACAAATTCCTGCAAATATAGAATGAAATCAGAACCATTTTTTAACTTCGGCACTTGGAATTATTTTAATGTGATTTTACAGAGCAAAAATGAAGCTTTGGAAAATAATGTTTGGAAGTGAAGATGAGATAACATGATGTAATGCATTCATGTTATTCTTTTCGTTTAACATTAGTATGAAAACAGAGAGGAGTTCCAGTTACCCGAAATAAGATATCCAAAGTTCTATTTACGTGGGCTATTTATTATTCCGATGTTATTCCAAATTAATTTCGTCTTTTATATGATTCCAGTGTTTTGCTTTGATTTAAATAATATGAAGATGACGCATACTTTTAAAAAGTTGTTAATTTAATCTAGATGAATCTGTACAACACAGAGACATACCGTTTTTGGGTGGGTCAGGCATTTGCCAGTAATGAGACGCAAATACTTCATAAATAAATTTGAAATGTAATAAAAACATTTACGAGAAGCAATTATAAGATTAATTTCAGATATTAAAATGTAATGGCAAGGCTCTGATGCTGTGTAGGTGGAATTTCTTAAAGGAATTCATTCAATTTCGTATATTAAAATCAGAAATGGTTTGAAAGGGCCCAAAAGGCATTAATAGGTAATTTAGTATTGATTTTATTATTTTACAATGAGATAGGAATTAAAGAAATACTCTCTTACGATACTTTAAATTGAAGATAAATAGGTTATACAATTTCTTTAACATAAAAATTAGTTTTTCATATACGTTTAGCGCACGCAGTAAATATTGTTGCGTGCCTACGGGTTCGTAATAGATTGAATGCACAAGTCCGGTAAAATGTTAATAAAATTTATTCTTATAAAAAATATAACAAAACGCTGAATTTTCCTCAGAGATAATCGTACAAGTGTTCACAATATCTGGATGCAATAATCAGTAAAACGCAAATACGTTAAATAGAACGCAATTCACTGCGCATTTAAAGAGAAATCTAATCCTATCTCACCTTAAATTCGCAACAATAACAACAGTAGGTAACTAAACAACTGCAACAACAATAACTAAGCAACTGAACTTGAGATGTTCTCTCTGTGGCTTTTTATAGCTTTCAATGGGCCGCACGAGATAGTTCTAATATTCTCTGCTTCTCGAGATTTCTAGAAAACAATAATGGGATATAATTACAGTTACAGCTAACACATTCAATTACTTTAAATTTTTCAACTGAAATTGTTTCAACTGAAATTTGCACTGAAATTTATTCAATTTCAGTACAAATTAAAGAGATACTCATTTATTAAATATTAAATGCACATGCTCCTGTATTTTTACTTTTCCGGCAGAACTATCTCTTAATATTTGTCTCGTGCTGCATTGCACGGGGAAATATAACAGTTTTAATTATAATTCTACTAAAAAAAATCTATCTAAATACGAAATTCGTTACATAGCCTCCTTCCCAAGGACTGCACGTCCCGGGCAGTAGAATCCTTGGACAGGAAGCTAAACTTACAACTAAGGCATCAATTCACTAATACATATTACATTAGAATAACAAACAGCATAAACAATAATTTCAATAAGTAACTTAAAACAAAACAAATAATAAATCAACAAATTTAGAAACAAAAAGAACCATGGTCTTATACTATTTACGTTATATACACTACGTAATATGGCCATAGTAAGGGGCTACTCTGTCGTAATGCACGACTTTTTCGATGAGTTACGGATCCGAACTACGACATCGTTCAGCGTTCCACGCCATCGACTGTGGAAAGACCATCCCAAGGTGACTGTAGTTTAGATCAGAGACCTTTCCGTCAAATCGGATTCCACAACCACGCCTTGTCTCATTCGTTGAATCGATGTCCTGTAGCTCTCGTGTCGTATTGGGTCTTCATCTTCACTGTCGTCACGTTGACTCGCTCACATGGAAAATTGTGCACCACTTCAAACCGGGCCCGGAGATCTTGGATGTACTCCTCAGGTGGTGAAGGCGCATCCAGAGGGCGACAAAACAAGAGATCACAAGGCAGACGAAGATCTCGACCGAAGAGCATCTGAGATGGGAAATAGCCGGTAGTCTCATGAAGAGCACTGAGGAAAGTCTATAAGGTAGTTCTCCCGCCTTCTTAGCACGCCTTCGTGGTGTAGTAGTCAGCATGCTCGGCGCGTATTCGAGAGGTCCGTGGCTCGAGTACCGGCGAAGGCATCGCTCATTTTTGACATCTCTTGCTTCAAATATAACATAATGACTCTACAGTGGCGCACAAACTAAAAAAAGTGCTGGATGATGATTCTCTACCACCAGGATTTGGCGATTGGGTCCCCTAATCCTCAGTAGCCCTTTTAAAAAAGGGAATATAAAAGGTATTTCTCCCGCCTCCTTAGCATGCCTTCGTGGTGTAGTGATCAGCACGATTAGGGCGCATTCGAGAGGTCCGTGGTTCGAGTCCCGGCGAGGGCACTGCTCATATTTCATCTCTCCTTCATATTTCATACACATAGGTAGAAGCAAACTGTATTACAATTTTTAAGGCGCCTATGTATAATTCACTATGTTATGTTTTCACTGGTAATGACGCGCAAAAAATTAACTATACCTTTTGCGCCTATGATGCTGCGTGTGGTAATACGAAGATGCGCGAGGCAGACAGACTCTACGAGTGCTTTCCCTGCAGTATCGCTCGGGAGATTACCCAACGCTCAAGTAAATGGGGAGACACATTGCCAGGACTACTGTTCTTTTTAACTGTCTTGGGAAACATTCAGAAATAAAGAGGCAAACCAGTTAAGAAGGGTTAACTTGACTCTTTATTTCACACAGCGTACAACCGCTCCTGCACTTCGGGATGCAGAGACCAACACCTTTAGTCTACGTTTAGATGCATTTTTGGTATCCATGAGTCTTGGTAAGTGATTTACACCATCCAGACTCGTGTTTTTTATTGGTTGAGAAATTACTTTCCTCTGCTTTCTTAGGGTATTCTTCCTCACCTGAACTTGAAGGGAGTCTTAGCCTCTTTCTATTAGTTATTAAGTTTCCCTCATATCTGCGCAATGCTGATACATCTAGCATGCGATATTCCATGAGGAATTTAGCACCCGTAAGATTGTTTCACTTGTAATAGCGTACATGCATCGCCCAACACTTTGATATAATCAAATCCACAAAATGGGAGAAGATTCGAACTGGCCATTTTTTTTTTGGTCGTAAAAAATAAGAAATATTCACTTAACCAATCAACTTAACTAAATAAGAATTAAACATAGACTACTAACGCGAAGATTGGCGTTTTGACATTACGTATCTAGTGAGCTAAATGCGAATACTACAATACGTCTAGGATATCAGCAGGAACTAAGTTCTGGCCTAAGGCAGACACGAACTGACTAAAAAGCACGTGCGTAACAGGGCAGGTGACAGGTGACGGAGGACGGGGACGCCTGGCATATAACATAGGTAAACAGGCATATGTCCCACGTCCTCCACTATCTCGAAGAAGCAACTCGCTGGAGCCCCGTGAGGCTGCACCGGGAGTTTACATGGCCATACAGGGGCTAGATGTCGAGTAGTTTTTACATAGGACGTTGTTAATAACACAAAGTAACTTAAAAAGAATATAAAGAATAGCATTAAAACACTAAAACACTCATATAAGCTGAAACACATAGATATACAAAATTAAACGTAAAAGCATAAAAACACACTCGTAATTACGTAACTTAAAGACATAAAAACACAGAGAATACATATCATGACACATAGAATACATATGGAAACACGTAGAGCACATAAATGCAAATATTACACACAGAAGAAACATATGAGACATAGTAAGGTGTGCGTAAAGCAGTAGCGCTGTGCGGAAATATGCTCAGTTCCCATAATACATAATGCACATATTTTCATTAGGGGCATCTGTTGCATGATTTACATATTTCGTTGCATACACTACATTCGTGCATTGTACGGATATTATATATTTCGATTTACGATAACACATCATTCCATTGGGTGCCCAGTGCTTTACACAGATAAACATGTCAGTAACATTATTTCTGCAAGTTGCTGGCTATTGAAAGCAGATGTTAACATGAGACTCGAAATTGAATGTGGAATGTGTATTACAGAATGTATACATACTGCGAATATCTAATCGTTGAGTACATTGTCTGCAGTACCATGCTATTGTGGCTCGCAAATGTCTTGCCCTAGGGCGTTGATTTGCTGTATAACTGCGCAGATACTCCTTATAGCTGGCGGGTGTTTGATTATGAAACGATAGTAAAGTGTTCTATCATTCGTTGGATGTGGCAAGTGGTGGTTTGTTGTTAGACCGCAGTCAAATAGGTAGTGCTCGGGAGAACCTAGCATGCCACAGACACAATTGTCAGATGCTGAGATGCCATGACGCATAAAATAAGATGGAAATGGGCCATGACCCGTTATGTACTGTGTCAGTGGGGCTGTTGTTATAAGACGTTCCGTGTCTACCTTTGGTAGGAAGTTATACGTCCTTCTCCCTGTGTCGCCACTATTCCATTCTTCTTGCCACTTTTCTTTACAGATATTACGCAGAGTTTTCTTGAGGTGTGAGACGGGGGTAGGGGCTCTTATAGTTTGAGCGTGGATGTTGTTGGCAGCGTCATTAGCCAGTCGGTCTGGGACGTCATTCTCTTCGTTGTCGGAGTGTCCTTTCACCCATACCATGTTAAAGCGGGCTTGATGATTATTGCGTAAAAGTTGCTGTATATCTATGATGATGGGTGAAGTGTGGTGATGATCCCTGAGTGCGTGTAGCACTGACATGCTGTCCGTGTAAAAAGTCGCATTGGTAAGGGAAAGGTTGAGGGCATGTCGTAGCGCATTCAATATTGCTAGTGCCTCTGCTTGGAAGATACTATTGCTGTTAGTGAGATGTCCTTTCCATTCCTTTACTAGTGTGCCATGTTCGTAGTGAGCAAACGCGCAGCCCACTCCCTGATCATGTTTTGATCCATCAGTGAACAGTTGTGTAATCGCAGAGGAAGTGTGTTGTCTAGAGTGCGATTGCTGATGTTGGATTTTGACATGGATCCCTCTACCTTTGATGGCAGGGTGGATGTGTTGCACACTGCCAGGGAGTTTATAGTCTGTTGTTCTGAACGTAATTCCTGCATATGTGGCTTCTTGTCTGTGATGGGTGATTCGTACATAGGTAGCCTCTGCCTTTATGTGTAATGGCAGCAGGCCTGCAAGTATCGTGGCGGCGCTGGACGCTGTTGTGCGATAACCTCCGCAGATGTTTAATGCAAATGGCCGTTGAATTATGGTCAGTAGCTTGGTCTTTCGGCTGCTCATTGGTTGTGCCCATATGATACTTTGATTCTTGACTCTCTGAGTGGGATTAGATAAGGCGTTTCTTTTAAATTTCATACAGCTTATCATCAGGAGGATTAATAATAACATTACTTACGAAGCTGATGATATATCAACATCAGTTATAAATTACCAATTAATATATTATGAATTAACATAAACTGCTGCTACAACGTGATTAGATTTATTAGTTTCACAAGTAATTTTCGCCAAGGAAAACGGCGTTTCTAATCTAAGAAACAATAACGTTGCACTGGTCCTCCAGAAAGGCGGTGGCTTAACCTCTACATGCGCAATCTTATTATCACTGCTGCTTTCTTTGGATTGGTGAGCGGCATGATGAAATTATATACAATAGAAATGCAGATAATATAAGAAAAATGAATGCAATAAAAATGAAATGTAATTATTAAAAAATAATGTACAATGTTGCTTTAAACACGCATAATGAATGAGCGAAACCAGACCACCCGTGACGACATAGTAGCCAGCAAATTTTAATGTATCGAGGTTTGGAATTATAAACACGTTTTAGCAAAATTGCAGAAATGGTACAGGAAAATTTAAAACAAAATTGCTTCCCGACTGTAATAAGTGAGTAAAATACGTCCAGACAGCTCAGCCATATGACGGAAATTTCCAGCTTACATGTATTTAAAACACTATGTTACATGCACGGCTCATGTGAGTTACCATTGAAAATCACAAAAATATTTGAAAATATCTGTGGCTCTTTATCTCTTCTGTATTACTGTTGTAAATTTTCTATATGCAGTTAATAAACTGACGACATATCATCTGGATGCACGTGGATTCTTGTAAAGGAAGATGCGTGCTCGTTTCTTCTCTTACTAAATCAGGTACATAGTCATTATAGTGGGCTAGGTCATTACAAATCGTGTTCAACTGGTGTATAATGACCTAGCTCACTAACTGATAGAACTGAGACTGATAACTGATAATAAAGAACTATTAACTGTAACCTGTAACTGATAGATAGTATAACCTGTAACTGAAAGAACTATTTCGCTTAATAAAATAATTAGTCATCTTCCCATTAACAACTTCTGTATTAAACAAAAACAAGTTACAAGAAGCATGCTCTGCACGCGAGCACGAGCGAGACAACACTACTCACTCAGTCAAAGATGCAGTTATAGTCACTTGCACTAAGTCTCTTTACAGTTAAAGTTAAATGCATTTAAATAAGCGGTTAAAAAGTAAACTATAGTTCAAAAGTCCAGTTTCGGTTAAACTACCACAAATCTATAGTTATGGGATATGGCCTATTTTGAGAATAAACTTGAAAAGATTTTTTATGTACCGCTGTGAATTTTATTATTGTTATTATTACTTGTGCTACATTTATAATAGTTACTGAACTATAAACTTTCGAAATTCCGGAGAAAATTATGATTCATCTTGTATTTCTATGCCTGAAAGCCCATTATTGTTGACTTCAATTCTCATATTCCCTACAAACATTCGTCATGAAATAAGAGGAACAGGAGTCACAGGGTTTCTTCAGTAAATGCTTTCCTCTTGAAGTGGTCTGTTTCCTAGCTAATCTTGATACAGATGCTCCTATGAAAGTTGTAGTCTCCAAAGACTGCTCTCGGGTTTTCGAAAAATCAAAAACTGTTTTGGAAAACTGTTTCCAAAACTGTTTTGGAAATGTCGATCTTCCAAAACAGTTGACTATCTTTTCGCTTTTATCTAGCAGTTTAAACAATTCTACTATCTGTACATTTTTCTAGTATTGTATTGCATTTGTATATAAACGTTTGTATATTTTGCCACTTCTTTATTTTATTGCTCCCTTTCTAAACGATAGAGCAGGTGCTTTTGCGAAACTTGTAGATACACCTATATTTGAATAAATAAGTTTTTATTCGAATTGCAACGATATCGGTTATCATATCAGTTTTTTTTTCAAAATGCGTGCGAGATAAGACGAAAAAATATTCTACAACTATTAAAATTTTATTGGAGACTTTACAGTAAGTATAATTACCCATCTAATCGGTTTATGCATCTAAAATTAGCATATTCCTATTACATGTATATTTTTAAATATTGTTAAATTAACCCGTGATAAGGGTTACCTTGGGTATTTTGTGTGTGTATTTTCCACATTTACGACATAGTATATGTATACATATTATATGCAGCATCGGCCCGAATGTAAAATGCTTTCACTTATCACACTGTCCTGCAGATTTTTAGATGTTTCAAGAAAAAGAAAACTGGACTTTGATATAAAGACGGCTTTTTATTTACGAGTATAATGTTTTGAAGGTGCTTTATAAGCAAAATGTTTAATAGTTCAAGTTTTGGCTTTGAGATGAGACCAACAGAATATTTTTTTAAATTCATGTTGGGGAAAAAATAAAAAAATATATTTTAGTATTTATTTAAGTGCTAAGGTACTAACTACGTCATTTAAATGCTAGAGAGTACTTTCTCATCTCAAATCGATGGATACACGTTTTGGAACATAAAATACTACTAATTGCCTGCCACAATATTTGTGACATAAAATCGGCACAGATCTTTTCACAAAACAATTAATACTCTTATTTTTAACATTTTGAACCTTTCCATAAAAACAAAGACTACTTTAAGTATAAGAGGGAATTTACATTGTTAAACTTCTCCTACTCCGTCTTAAATTGATCATGTTTTGCTGCTGATGCCACAAATACAGTAGTGTCTTAGAAACTATACATTTATTTATATTTATGTGTTATTGTTAGTTTTAGAAAATAAAATCAAAGATTTTTTATAGTAAAAAAAGGGGGTAAGGGGGAGAACCACAACAGTGGATTATTAAATTAGTTAAATACATCCATAGCAAGGAAAATGAATAATGAAGTTGAGGTACTTTTAAGCACTATTTTGTAAATCAATCGTTATTAGATGAGTAAACTCGCTAAAACGTAAGATTTCTATATTTTACAGATTTGAAAATGATGATTACAGCAAAAAAAAATCACTTCAAAAAAAGACTCCAAAAGTATGCTGACCACATGAAAAATTTTGGCTTATATAAAATTTAGTTTCTCAGTATCATCAAGGAAAAATTACAAAAATTACTTCTATTTTGTGAAGTAGAGCAAAGCACCATCAGTAGAATATTCATGTAATATACATAAATACTGTAAGATAATCTTGAAATTTTGTACAGTAAAACATTACAAATATATAACAAAGTAATAATGAATTGTAGTATACGATGCATTTCAAATATGTAGAGTACTTTACCTTTGTTTGTTGCAAGAATTAAAGAGACGGAAGTTCTGGCAGCATTTTTAAGAGAGCATACAGAAATTGATAAGGTCAAAATGACCTTTCTGGCTCACTTTTTCTGAAACCTCGAGTCTCTCACATGTCAAGTTTTTTTAATAAAATATGTATGTTTTTACATATTTTTTAGATATGACAGACAAAAAATTACAATAAAAGCGAAGAAATATTAAGTTTTTTTAATAAAATGTATGTTTCTTAGATATGAAAAAGTACAAAAAGATTTTAAGCTTTTAGAACAAAAATGACACAAATATATGTTTTTTAGGTATGAAAAAAATCTTGAGAATAAAAATGACATAGAAATATTTTTTTAAATAAAAGATAAGCATGACTCAAAGTTTAAAACATTATATATTTTTAAGATTCTTTTTCTAATTTATACGAATATTCTCCATCTATCGTACCTTTATAGTTGAATATTTTCTTTCTTTTATTAATTTTCTTGATTACATTGTCAGAAAGTTTTCCATGACCATTTCTTGAGAAAATTCTCTTTTTCTTCATCATCTACGTTTAACTTTACAATACAAGAATCTCCATATTTATTTAAAATTTTTCTCAATAAGATCAGAAATATCTCCCAGGCTCTAAATCTTTTAATTCTAGAATTTTAGAATAATATCCTAGACTATTGAATTCTTCTATTTATTGGTAAAAAAATTTAAAGGCTTTTATAAAAAGATAATTTCACCGACAATTTAAATTCTTTTGAATATCATATAAAATACCTTAACCTTTCAGTTTTATATCTTCATTTACTTCCTTTTCAATTAATTCAATCATTGCTTGAAATTTTTCTGATAATTCTTTTTCAGAAGTATCAGACAGCGAAGCTGACGCTTCTCAAATATATTTTTTTCATACAAAGCTTTACAAAGAGAGTACATATTTTCATGATTTATAACATTTAAATTTCTCATATCATTTAATGATTCTTCCATTTATCAGTTATATCATTTAATGATTCTTCCACTTATTTAAAATTATTTGTTAGAAATCCAAAAGGATATTCTAAGGTAAAGTTTTCTTAAAATTATTCTCATAGTTTCTTCTAATTTCTGATCTTTAAAAATATGAAATTTAACTTAAAAATTTTTTTAAAAATTCATGTGATAGATCTTGATATCTAGAAATACATTTCCAAGCAACTTTATCTTGACCATTTATTAGTAAATTCTTCTGTTAGTTCTTGATATCTGGAAATAGATTCCCAATTAACCTTATATCTTAATTTTTTTAATAAATTTTCTGTTAATTCTTGATATTCACAAATACATCGATAATCAGCAATATCTTGAAATTAAAAAAAATTCTTTTGTTAATTCTTGATATTCAGAAATACATTTCCAATCAACCTTATCTTGAAACTTTTCAATAAACTTTTCCGATAAACTTTGATTTTCAGAAACATATTTCCAATCAACTTTATGTTGAAATTTTTCAATAAACTTTTCTAATAATTCCTGATAATTATCTGGAAATTTTTCTGTCATTTGTTTAGAATTATTTTTAAAAACAAAACATTTTTATTATGACCTAATGCTCTTGTATGAATTCTTTGTATAAATATGAATTCCATTTTAAATCTTTTATCGTCTTTTTGACTAAAAATAATTTATTTACTTCATCTGAATATAAATAATATTTCTAAATAATGTTTCTTACTTCTAATAAGATTCATGGTTCTATATTGTTCATTTTTATTGAGCAAACAGTTTTTATAATCTTCAAGCGTAATTCTATTTTCAGCTACACATTTCTTAATTCCTTTAGATTTTTTAATTATTTCGTCTTCAGTTTTATTAGTAATACAGTTTTTATCTTAATCCTACAAATTCAATAAATATTTAACCATCGTTTTCATCTTTCGTGGTACCTAAAGTTTTTTGTTTTTTAAAGTTATACTATATCTACTTTCTTTAGGATAATTTGATGTATCAAATTAATCAATCATACCTTTCGTATCTTCATAAAAATCATCTATTTTAATATCACATACAAAACTATTGGTATCCATAGGTCTTTAGGTCTCATAACATTATAATGAAAATCATACATAAAATGTTTGGATAAATCTAAAATACACATTCCTACATAAATCGGTTTATTTAATTTTACTTTTGTTTTATTTATACGAACAGCTACTAGATTTTCACTAAATATTGTTCTGCCTTTAAAATCAATTAAATTTTTAACCTGATCATAACCAGTACATAATTTTATATTGATTCTTTTTCTAATATTTCCAATAGATTTTTCATACGATTAGATTTTTCATACGATTCAATAGATTTTTCATTATTAATTTATAAAATTTTTCTCAAAATCATTAGCAGCTTTTTTCCTCATTTCATTACTTAAATTTATATATCGTTTTAACCAAACATTCTATGTACTTTTTAAAAATTTTAATCCCATATTTAAATATTGTTTTAAACTTTTATAATGTATTATATAACTTGCTTTATCATATAAAGTTGCAAATAACTTTTTTGCTTAAAACCATTGGGAATATTCTTTTCTGGTGCTAAAGGTAAATCTGAATGATAATTGTTAATTCGTTTGGATATTCTAAATAAACATCTAGTATATATCCTTTTCTGGATTTTTATAGATATTTTTTACTATATAACGATCTTCTATCCATTTAAATCCACTGTAAGGTAAATATTGACACATAGCTCAGCCATATAAACACATCACTTATCATCTAAACACATTAAATAGTTAGATTCTTTATTATTATCATAATCTTTCATATATTTATTATTTGCTTTTGTATATCTATTACAATATTGTGATACTCCACCTCTTAGTCCCTTTTTCATCATTAAAATCATATTAACATCACTTAAAAATATAATTTAATTTCAGTCTTTTTTGACATTGTATCCCAAGGTAATCCAGGAGTTGTAAAATACCAAACAAGATCTAATTTATATGTTTTTAAACAAACATCTCTAACATTTTCAAAAATATCTGTTAATAGTAAAGCATCTCTTTTAATATGTAATTTTGAATATTCTATTAAATTTTTAATATTAAAAGCTTTCCAGGCATTTTTGTTCTTGATTAGAATCTTCGTCACTTATACCACATTCATTCAATCCATTGTAAAATTCTTTCTGAAGTGGTAATTTAGTTTCTAACACAACAAATCCATTCATCAAGAATTGAATCCAAACCGAATTACCAGTACTCAACGGTTTTACCCCCTGGGCCACTAGAAGGCGTGGTATGATTTTTCAAACAAAGAACTGCAGAAGTAATGAAAACTTCATCCAACTCAAGCTTCCGTTTTTGAGCCGAATACAATACTGTAAATGCATTTGGGCTGCTCTAATCCATATGCTATGTTATACTATTGTTTGATTTGCAGTTTTTAATTTAGAAATAATTTATTAATTTAACTTTGAGGAACATTTTTAAGCCATGATAAACAGAGGTCAACTGAAACTGGCCATACTGAATCAGAAATAAAGGGTCATGATTGTGACCCTTGTGTGTGATTCGTGATTACACTCACGAATTTTTGATTTTGTGAACTTTATTAAATTGCTTTTATTTTCAACAGAATTATGTTATCTGTTTACCTTATAACAAGTTAAGACTGGAAGAGTCCTGTGTCAAGTTACATATAAGAAAGAGTTCTCCCCATTATTCTGTTTAACATAGTTCGATATATAATGTACCTGATTTATAGAAAAATAAATTTGCAGTCTCTTCTTCCATCAAGCTGACATATCAACATAAGAAGAAATTCTCTCAAATGAACTTCTTTTTCCTAATATATTGCAAAAAATCACTTTTAATGTTTCGCATGCCTTTGCTTCGGAAGGGAAGAAAAAGTCTTTGTTTTTTAAACAAATTAGAAAGCAACTTTTACAAAATTCATTAATAATTGTGGATTAGAGAACCTTTTAAGCTTACATTTAAGCACAAGTTACTCTTTTAATTTTCTAATTTAAACGTATCATATTTATGAAGAAAGGCTATAAATTTCAGCGTTTTTTTAATGTTATTTAGATTATAGACTGAGAGGAGTGTGCAAAAGCTTAATGTTTCTTCATCGTTGCTTCAATGTCTCTTTACTGTAAGAGTCTCTAAGTCAACTTATTAGTTTGTTGTATAAGAATTTGATTATTTTTACCAGCAAATTATTTTATTTTAATTTACTGTACTGTCGTTCTCGCTTCCCATTTTCCTGCTAAACCGTAGCTTTCCTGTTCGCGTGCATTCAAATGAGATAAAAAGGCGACAGTATTTAAAGGAAGGTTTTGGAGGGTAGAATCAGAGAGTGTTCCACCTGCTGAAGGCCCCGTTTGTGAATTGATTCTCTTGAGAGCCGTATTCTGTGGTGTCACGTTATTCTTGTCACGTCGACTTTAGGTCAGAGCCAACTAGCGCGTTTCCAGTCTGTGTAGCCCTTTGGGTTAACTGACATTTACTCAGTTAAGTCAAATTCATTACTTTTTCTTTAAGCCATAAATGCTGGATGTCCTGTAAACACGAGTAGTGCCTTCTATTAGCTTTTATTTAAGTTAAATAGAAGGGTCTTTTACGCCATTTCTCAGTATCTGTGGTACTCTACAAGAAATAGCGATAATTCATTAAGGTCTTAAGAGTTCTCGTATAAGCTACCGAAGAAGACAAAGACTCCACAGTTGTTTTAATTAAAAAAATATTCTCTGCTGAACTGAAGTTACTTAAACGCATACACACCAAAAAATATTTCAAGTGCGGTTTAAACATATATTAAACTCTACTTTTATGGTGTTTTGATCATGTGGCTTGTTCTAGTAATAAACTGCGAAAAGTATTATGCTATTAATATTATCTTATCCTGAAATATATAGGTACCTTTCGAGAGTAAGAAACTAAATTCTGCTTTTCAGTAACATAAGTATCCGAATATGGAATATACGACACGGAAGTAAATCTGTGCATATTTTACGGATAAAAATATAGGGTCGTGAAGAAGAATTTACGAAGTAAATGCGTATATTTTTTATTAAAGAAAAATTTGTATTCTATATATATATATGTGTGTGCGTGTAAGAAAAATAAAGGATATGTAAAAGATTAAATTAGCAGGGTAAATTAATTTCCCTTCTCTATTCTAAAAATAGTAATCTCTCTGCACTACGTCCTTTCGAGATTAATCCATGTCATATGACTCTTACATAATTCTGATGATGTAAATGGAATTAAAACTCAAACAGCCAATAGTAATTTTACACCAGTATTAAATATCCAATTAAAATGCATTGAAAACCAAAAATAACTCAGTCTGAATTAAGATTTCACCCTGAACATAACGCATTTGCTTTCTGCCTTGGTCTACCTGGACTGCAGTCTGTCTGCGCCTTCTTTCTTGCTGCAAATTTATAAAAAATGTAAACTTTTTGGAATTGGCATAAATAATGTGCCATCTTGTTTGTAACCGCATCATGTTTGCTGAAATAAAGTTGAATTAAATCTACGTTGACTGCCAAACTTCTTATTCATTGTGGATTGGAGTTTCAATATCACTAAGCCATCAAAATTTCTGCTGTTCACTACTTCTAAGTTTATTTCTATTGCATATATAGAATAATATATAATACACGGGGTGTTAATGAAAAGTAATATTTTTCACAATGGGTAGTGTGCAGTCATACGTTGGAATTAGTCCATTTATCATAACTGGTACTTTTTAAGAAGGCCGTATTTTTTGTCTGATGAAGTACTTTTTAACTGCTGCTCCAGTATAATGAAAAACGTTTTACTGAACATGTAAGGAATTTCCTTCTTTCTTACCATGTGCCTTCGGGGTGTAACTGGAAGCGTGTACAGTTAGCAATCGGGAAGTCCGAATCTGGAATTTCGCTGAGGGCATTGCTGATTTTCCCCTATTTTCTCCTCCAAAATAAGCCTTAATAATGGGATCCAAACAAAAATGTGGGGAAGGGGTTGATAATTCGTCACCATTTGGATTTAGCGACTGTGTCCTCTCCTCCCTAGTTGCCCTTTAAATGGTGGAGAATGTAAGGAGTTTTCTCCTTCCTTGCAGCGTGCTGTCGTAGTATAATTGGAAGCACCTGTAGCTAGGAATTGGGAGGTTCGGAGTTCGAGTCCCGGCGAGGGTATTGCTGATTTTTCCTGTTTCTTGCTCCGAAATAAACCTAGGGAATTTTAGAAATATGAAGTATCATAATATATTATTAATTGCATTAAAACATAGAATTTTACAGTAGAAAATAAATTATTCCTGTACTTTAAGTTCAATTGCCTAGTATAGATTTTTGAATCATTTTGATAAATAAAACTGCTGTAAACCCTGACTCTTAATAGTATTTACGTAACCTTAGAGTTGTCTTTAATTTAACAGACCTCCCTGGAGTCTTTAATTTAACAGACCTCCCTGGAATGTGTAATCTTTTGTAAAACTCTTCTATAATTTAAACGTTGCTTACTTAAATGCTCCTGAAGCCCTCAAGTCGGGTTTGCCCCAGTCATAATGCAAGTATGTTTATTGCACGTTAAAAAGCTGTACATTCACTTCTGCCGATATATAAACATTTATGAAAATGCGATGAATGCCGCACATATTACTTTTTCGCTGCGTGAGTGTCAAAACATTTACATGCATATAGTACAATTATAAGTGAATTTTATATATAAGTGAGTATCTGGACTAGTTTAAAGGCTGTGAAGAAATGAAAAGTGCTTGAATGTGGACTGTAAAATAAAAATTTAACAGAATAGAGATCCCGGTAAGCGGATTTGAATGTTTTATATGGATTTCAAATGGAAATGAAGATCAGTATCAATACTGTGTTCTACTATATGATCTAAATATCTATAAAGGTTTTGTGCTTTTACAGGAAATAGATCAGAAGCGAACAGCCACCATCTTCAACCGATGACAAACTGAATGAATATCACAAATATGCAAGCATTTTTGTGGCGTTTCTGAAAATTATCTTGTGATTAGGTACAGTAAATGAGCTTTTTTCTAATGTACTTGATCCAAATGAAAACATTCTTTGATTGCAGAATTTGAACTTTTTCAGCTTTCTTCACTTCTTTCTAAGAACCAGAAGAAGACATAGCCGACGAACATTACTTTAACTTCGGTTGCACAGTTAATAAGATATTTAGAAAAAAAGAAACTCAGAATTCTGTTATCTACTAGAATTTACCCATGCAAGGGTAGAAGTTAATTTGGAAAACCAGTAGTGACTAATATGAGCAGTTCAAATTAGCGGCCGTAGTTACTTGGGAGAACTTAAATTCTAAGCTACTCTGTCCTAGTGTAATGACAGATGTGAATCCCATATATTATTTGTGCTCATAAGTTTTCATAGATAGCCTAGAAATGGGATAAAGTACTGCTTACAGATGAGAAAAGATAATCTAGAGAGTTTGCACACGATGTCATCTCAAAAACATTAGTAAAATGGATGTATATGGCTAGCAAAGAGTTCTCGTGGATGGAAGTACACATCAACAGATAATGGAACCAGATATATTGTAACTTATGACAGCTTCTGTAGAAACCAATCTTCGTCTGGTCCGAGGTATTCCATCTCATTGCCACTGTTGATACGCATGCTGTTAGAAAATGAGAATATTTATCGAAAGGATACGTTTGTGTTCCCTATATCGAAATTCCATTTAAAACGTCTGAGATACCCTAGGGAAAACATTTGCCATACCTTCATATTTACTGGCAATTGTTCAGAAGTTGAAAATGGCAGTGACAGGGTATGGCCAAGATTATTTCATGAAATTACCAACAACTTCAAAAATATGCTTATGTGATGCAAAATATGGATTGCCATTCGAAGTAATCATATTTGCAACTAAAGACATACTTCCGGTTTTAATTTTTGATAGTGATTTATCTGTATCATTTTAATCAAGCACAGTGATAATCCCTTTAAACAATTTCTGAATAAAATTTCATTTTAATATTTTCTGTCCTTATTATTATTGGTTTGTTACTTTCAACATCACCTGAAGTACCTTATGTAAGTTTTTCTCATATTCATCTCATTCCAGTTTTAAACTATAGGTGGAAAACCTAGTTGTTTATTAAGGCTTGCATGCCAGTGTAGCTTCATTTGAAAGAATCCCAGAAAGACATGTGTTATTTAAACTTTCAGTCTTTAGCGCGCTCTCTTTCTCTCTATCCATATATATATATATTCAAACTACAATATATACATATATATATTTAAACTGCTAAGAACGTTAAACGATATCTCAGTACTCCGAACTCACGCTGAACTAACAGCTAAAAACAACAACTGAGGGGCTGATGCTATCTCCGGTCTTCTGTAGTTTTCACTCGGCAGCCGAGATTTTTCTAATACTTTCGGCTTCTCGAAATTATTGGAAGGCATATTAGAGCCGAATACATTTACAGTTACACAAAACATCAATAACAATTATTTAGTTACATTACCTATTTACGGTAATACACGGGCCAGACAATATTGTGGCAACTTTTGGGATTTCTTGCCAAATTTGGCAAGAAAAATTAGTTGCCAAAACCGTTGCCAGCTTAGCGATATCTCGCCAAATTAACGAGCTAACCATTTACACAATATTAAATACGTTTTACCTGTATTCTTATTTTCCCGGTAGCGTATCATTCCTATCAGCTTTCCACGTTACATTATAGAGAAAAATACAACAATTTTACTAATACATACAATTTTACTAAAATAATCTACCTATGTACAAAATTCGTAACATTATATAAAATCAAGCGATAAGAATTAAATCAAAATTAGAAAAGGTGGTGGATAGCTTATGTTGCCTAGCTCATGAAAAAATCAGCAATTTTATCTTTTAAATCGTTAGCACAAACTAATTTTAATGCCAAATACAAATAGTAGCAGTTCTATGTTTTTTTATTTTACGATATCGGATATAAATGCGTTGTGATGAAAGTTTAGTTTAGTTTCATTAATATGTTGCTAAATATTATGTTAAATAAGATGAGAAGAAGTGCTTTTCAGCACAAATTATCTACTTTAATGTTTTGCGGTCCATTGCCTCATCTGTTATTTGGGAATCAGTAACACTAGTTAATAAATAGGCTTGTAGAAATAACTAACTCATTTTCTGTTTATAAGGAACAGTTCCTTTCTTCCTTTTCTCATCCTCTTTTTTTTGGCTTTTAAAAAATCTAATTATATGTATATTATCTAGTATACTCCTGAGTTTCACTGATATCATATCACATCAGATTCATTTTGTATGATTCTTCGACAAACATTAAGTGAGTAAATGCTTAAAGAGAAACCAAATCTGTATATACTATGTATGTGCTGTTTATACTTCAGAATAATTTCACCATAAGAAAAAAATAAACATACTCATACGCATTATTTAATGGAAACAGAAATATTTATTAGCTTTGTAAAAGTACGAAGCATGAAGTATAAGAAAAATTTTATTCTGTCGTAGCAACAAATACTAATGGTTACTGTTATGACAAATCTGGATTTCAGAGTTGTCGGTACTTGATAACGGAATGAAGAGGTTCATTGCAAATCAATAATAAAGATATTATTTAGTGTTTAAAAAATAATTCAAATTCGGTGAAAATCTTTAAGCGCACTTTTAACTCAAATATTATTATAAAGTTCCCTTTATTTCTCTTTCTTTCTAATATTATTATCTATTAAAATTATATTTTACTGTTAAGAAAACTTCATAAACTTTGGTAGACTACATGCATTAATTTCATGTATTTATTCACGGGAAATGTTTAAACTTTTACTATTATGAATAGATCGTTAAAGAATTTGAAACTTTCCTTAACTATATATGTTTGACCTGGAGCGGCTGTTGCAAGAATCTGTTATAAATATACTTATATTAATACTCTAATTAAAAAAATATATTTAAAATAATTTAAGAAATTAATGAAATTTATGTAAAACGTCGAACTGCTTTCTGATGCTAATAGCCATAGTCATTTTTATACTTTTAAAATACATTTTCTAAAACGAGTATTATATTTTCTGAAAGAAAATAAAAATTTAACTTCTCTGAAAAATATCTTATATATATATTTGTTTAGAACGGAAAATTTATTTCAGGAATTTTGACCAAATGAAAATTGGTTAAAAAAATATTATAATTCCTAAAAAAGCGAGTCTATTTTTTTATTTCATTGTTTGTTACTAAAATCTTTTTGCATCGTAACTTTTGTTGCAGTAGGGATCTTAGATATGTTAATGTATTAATAAGAGAGCAAACAATATTTAAAATTTTTTTAAGTGAAAGAAATTTGACTAGCTTTTAGGACTGGAAAATACTGAAATTTAATAAAAATTGCTCTGCGAAACGATTGCATGCTCATTTGTCTTGTCAGTTACCTCAAATATTTTTTCTCTGTCTGTCTCTCATTCTTTATTTAAAGAAAATTATAACAATAATAATTCTGCACAGTGCGGGCAGGACCTTTTGCGGTGAAAAATACTTAAATCTAATCGTATGAATTATAACAGATTAACAATAATAAATATCCGAGAAACACTAGGCGTGAAGTAAAATTTCGTAAACACTTTTTATAAATAGACCTTTTGCTGACACTTAAAGAAGTATGTTTTATACCAGTCAGTGATAATATTTTATGACAATAGTGTACAATTTCAGCATAAATTGCATTTAATATTTTGAAAATAGCCACTTGGTTATCATATAGCTAATTAATCTGATATCAAGCATGTGTACAGAAGTAGTGTAGGGTTGATTTTACATTATTTGTCAGTTCTTTTGCTTTCAGTGTTGGTTAAAACGTAATAATAATACTATAGGTGTCAATTACAATTCAATTACATATATATTCCCAATAAATTTACACCAGCTGTGTTGCCGGAACTAGGTGCGGACAATGAAGGAAGTTCGAATCCGAAAATAGTTCTGTCGGCTTCACCAGTGTGCTTTATTTTCAGCGAGCGAATTGAGCAGGCTTTCTGGGAAGTCTCCTGAGTATGCTAGAAAACAATTCTTCGAAGGTATGACTTCTGTCCTGGTATATAAACCTATAACGAATCTTGTAGCCCACGGACACTCTGAGGATTCTTCCCTCATCGTTTGAAGCTCGGGCCGTACAGCTGGTTTTGCAATCATGCCTGTGAAGGATAAGCAAGCGAAGATTCTCCCGCTCTTCAAGAATTTGACTGCTTTGTCACCGGAACCCCTACCAGAGGCCGAAAGGGATCCGCGTTTAAAAGGAGTTGGGGTACTTCAGAGGGGAAAACTCTTCTCATGCTTTCACGAAGATCATCTTGCAGAGGCCCAAGCACTCTATGAAACTTTGTATGGTAAGAGATTTTATTTTTCCTTCGTAAGTTTTGATAATATGATTAACACTGGTACTGACATGAAAAAATTTAAACTGAAAAAAGTTTCACGTGCTGTCTTTGAAACAATTGATTTTTTAAGTAACATTTTAATGCCTGTACTTTTCAATACTGACATACTACGATATGAAGCTTCTAACATACAATTAAAAAAAGTATTACTAGTATTAAAAACAGTAAAAATTTGGAGACTTAAAAAGGATGTCACTATAAGAAGGGCTGATTTATCCTTCAAAGCAATTATTTCTTAAAAAGACTGATTTATGCTTCAAGTTAACATAGTTTTCAGATTTCAATTAAATAACTTTAATCTGTTCGTTGTTTAGTTTTCAGACAAATTTTACTAAGGGTTTATCACATTAATTTTAATCAAGAGTAGATTGTTGATTTCGCATAAGTTAATAATAATTGTAATAATAATTAAAAATATATATATTCCTTTTTTTATTATTATTGGGAAGCAGATAAATTGATGTTAAAATAATATTGAAATATTGTGAAACGTTTAAAGTAGAACGAGATTCATTCCATAAATTACAAAGAACATATTTTCTCAAAGAAAATAAAATTGGGTTTGAAAATGGAAATTTAAATTAATTCAAAATTAATATGCTAAATGACTTGGTTTTAAGAAGAAGTGATATGCTTTGAATAACTGTATGCAGTTTTAAAGTAAGATGTTTTATGATGAAGAAAAAAGTAAAATTAAGTTTAGCGTAAATTGCCATTCGAATAGAGATTTGGAATATGTTATAGCCTTTACCAAATAAATGGTCTTAAAATCCTAGCTACTTTAATTAGTTCAGTCGTTTTCACGGAACGTGTATGAAAATTAAATTTTATGCGCTCGACAAACATTGCTAAAGACGAAAGCTAGTTATCACTACGCCAAATTATTACACATGATAAAATGAGTTAAATAAAATTCCCTTTCCAATGTTTAAACAACGAATTGGGAGCAGTCAATAAATGTCAACAGTTTACTCATTCTCATGTGTTGTGAATTTCATAACAACAGCTGTAGAATCGTTAGGATATTTTGAAGCAGGAGACATGAAAAATGAGTAATGCCTTCGCCGGGACTCGAAACTGGACCTCTTGAATACGCACCGAGTGTGCTACCGTTATACCACGAAGGCATGCTGGAAGGAGGGAAAAACACTTTATATACGCCCCCTTTTAAAGAGAGACTGAGGATTAGGAACCCAATCGCCAAATCCTGGTAGTGACGAATTATTGTCCACCACCTTTTAATTCAGGCGCCACCGTAAAGTCATTAGGTATTTTTGAAGTAGGAGGCGTGAAAAATGTGCAGTGCCCTCACCAGGACTCAAACCGTGGACTTCTCGAAAATATGCTCCTACCATTACACCTCCGAGTACCCTACCATGACACCTCGAATGCTGGAAATAGAATGAAAATACCTTATACAGCATTAAAATCATGATAGATATCTGGCATGCATTTTACAATATATCATTAATACTATTTGAAAGCCACTTACTGTTAACCTCAAATTTTTAGGTGTGGTATGTCGTGAAAATAAAGTGTAATAAAAATGGTACATTATTTTTACAAAGGTTCTCTTAATCTTCATTGAAAGGAGAGTGAAGAAAGTTTGCTTTGATTTTAATGGCTTGAAAAAGTAGTCATAAAGTATTTAGGTTTCTGTTGTAACTGGAAGCTTTAATCCTGAGGACCCTACTGCACGAAAGCGAGTTGTCGCAAAATCTTAAACAAGTCGCAAATACTGAAGAAGTTTTAAATAACTTTTTTATTTAGTTTTAAACTGAACATAAAGGCACAACTTGTGTTACAAACGAAACTTTCACTACTTCTTGATGTTTAAATTAACATAACAAACCATTAATATCAAACGTTGGTAACGTAGTTTAAGACTACACATTAAAATAAATTGACTCAAAATATTTTACCGGCGCGTAATTTAAAATATTGGCTAGCGAGATGCTAACTTTGAACGCAGCTGGCGAAAGTTCTAACAAGAAGTGAAGTTACAAAAAGCTCTAATATAAAGATACAAAACCCTCAACTTAAATACACGCAAAGCTACTTTTCATTCTGGTGACGAATAGGAAAAGGAGAGGCTATAGTAAAGAATCAAATCATAATAACTGGTTAAAACATAAGATACCTTACAAGTTTCTTAAAATAAAAAAATTTCGTTAAGAGTCTCAACAAAACTTTCAGTTATTTTCGAAATGCAAAAAAAAATTCACTGTATAGTTACTTTCTAGGGTTTATAGAAACTGTTTTAACTTTGCTTAAGCTGTATATGAAATTCTAATGCTAGAATTATGGATGAATTTCCTTAAATCATTTTACTGTGATTAATTAAACCCGTTAATTGAATAGAACACATAAGTAAGACAGTTCTAATTACATATAATTAAAAACTTATAATTTCTTTTCCCCATAAATTTCCTTTGTACAGCAAGAAAAGATTATATTTCTACGAAGTATACTCTAAAAATCAGTATAATGTAAGTTTCGTAAATTAATATACGAAATAAGCGGAATATATTATCTATAAAAATATCAACTAAGCACTAAATTTAAGTTTAGCTTGTGTTGAATAAACCTTATATTAGGTAAACGTCTTGCTTTTTAATTTATTTACTATATGAATAAGAACGTGAGGGTTTTTCTGAAATAGTTAGTAAAACAATAACATTAGTTAATTAAAATTAGTTTTCAGAACAAAGAAAGAAAATGATAATTCATTTAAAATATGAGCTAAAATATATTTTTCTCATATGATTGTTTTTAAACTTCGAATAGCTATTCTTCTAAGCCCATTTTAATTCTCACCGAAATTTAAAGACGTAAATCCTATGTAAATATTAGAAAGTAATCTTTTTTTAAAATCTGTTTTTACCTAAGAATAACCAAATTCCTTTCATATCCGATAGTAATAAAAGCACTGTTCTAAGTTTAATTTTTGAAATTGAGTTTAATTGGACGAAATGTTTTTTGAAGCATTATTAATTTACAACTAGTGAAATATTTTATTGGACATCGACTTTAATTTTTATCATAAATGTGTATGTGTATGTGTATTTTAATTATGGCAAAGCACACTAGGGCTATCTGCCTAAGGGAAGGGATGCCTTCGTGGAGGGCTTTCTAAGGGAAACTGGCTCGTATACACGTTACACACGAGGAAAACCACGAAAACGCCCGTGCAGCCAGCCCGTTCGCGAGATTCGAACCTCGAACCGAACTACCAGTGTTCAGCGAATTTACCGCTCGGCCGCTGGTGGGCCTTTTTTATCATAAAGCTTTAACGCGTAACTGCTAACTGTACAGAAATATAAATCGTTATAAGCTAATTAGAAAAGTTTTTTAGTGAGAGTTTAAGATTTAAATATTCTTTGTACTTTGAAATAACTCGATTATTCTTAAATGTAAAATATGCATATATGACTTTTATTTTTCAACAGAGGCAAAAGATTTCGATGATTTCATCAACCTTTCTAAGCAAGCTAGAGATATCGTGAATGAAGGCTTGTTTGCGTTCGCATTGTCCGTGGTGGTATTGCACAGAGATGACTGTCGTGGAGTCTTTCTGCCTCCAATCCAAGAGGTTTTCCCAGATAGGTTCATTCCTGCAGAGACTATCAACCGAGCCTTGAAGGCTGACAAGCAATCTACGAATGAATCCAAGGTAAATACATTGAGATTTTTCCAGAAGACTTACATTTTCATTTCATATTAGTTTTGTTTTCCTTTCGTTTAACGTCATTCTTTTTGGAATGATGATCAGTATCGAAAAGATTAAATAAAGAACAAAACATCTGTGAGTAAATTATAGCATACAAAAAAAGTTGCCAAATTTAGTTATGTATTGATCAATGCTCTTAAGTCAAAGAGTGAGCCGTTTTAAATTTGCTAAAAATTTTCCAATGTGCGTTTTTTATTTGGATCTGACTATAGAATTAAATGTATTCGTTTCAAATTCAGTTACGATATTTTAATGTTTCTCAGTCGTTACTTAACAAAGGTTACTAAACTAAGGTACACACAAGTGAAAGAACGTGCCAGAAAATGCTTGTCGTCGTGATACAGTACTCTCATTACAGCTGAAAACAACGAATTTTATTTTAAACTTTAACCTAACATATATTTTATATTAAATAAAACGTTTCCTAAGCATTTAAGAACGAAAACAAAAAGCTTTAAATGTGTCCTACCAATGAATAAATATTTTATTTGACTCAGATAATATCTCTTGTATGTGCAGCAAAATCTATGGATATTTGTTCTAACTATGATGTTTTCCTCCAGTATTTTTATAACATTAAACATTCAAACTTTCATACTCGTAACGAGTAGATATTCAATGAATATTTTTTCCAGGTCATCTCAATCCAAAAGACTGGTAACATCCTTGACCCCGAGTACAACCTTGCTTATTTCCGTGAGGATATTGGCATTAATGCCCATCACTGGCACTGGCATCTCGTATACCCAGCTACTTACAGGCCTGAATTGTTTGGAAAGGTAAAGGATAGGAAGGGAGAACTGTTTTACTACATGCATCAGCAGATGTGTGCTAGGCAAGTAAATTTTATCATTTTAAAAAGAAGTAGTGACATATCAAAATATTATTCTACAACAGCTTACCTATAATATCTCAAATGTTATTTTCACTTTTATGATAAAACCAAAATGTGTTCAGATACAGACACATTTTAAGATTTTCATTTCTTCACGTTCAGTTTTCTAATTCAGTTTTCTAACAAAAGTGAACATTCACTAAGGGATTTAGAAGAAAAAAAGCCATAACTTGCCAAATAATTTTGTAGAAATTACATGTAATTACTTTTTAGCATTCTTTATTAAAGTAAATATAGCGATTATATAGTAAATATAGCGATTATATGCAACGAAACCGAGCTAATAAGTAAAGCGATTCCAAAATGTTGCGATAGCCGAAACGCTTATTACTTTTTGTCTAATGACTTGAATTTTTATTTCAGCGAAATTTTGGGATTTTTCATGAATACGGTTAAAAACAATAAATGCTAAAAAAAGAGGACTACTATTACTTTACAACTTCTTAGTTTAACCTCCATTTAAAAGTAATAAAATATTTTGTAAAGAAAAAACTTCTTTCCCCACCAGTTCTTTTAATCAAGTGGAAAAGTTTATAAACTACGAGTATAAGGATTTAGAAATGAGAATATTTAAGCGCAATGTTCAATTCTTATACTACTTCCGATTCAGAGCAGCAATAATACTTTTTTGGTATTAAAATAGCTTTTATAAAGCTCTTATAGTTTCATGTAAAATTACTTTTTATAATTTCTGAAAATGTCGGGCAGATAACTTGATGAAATAACCTTAATTTTATCTTTTCTCCGGCTAATTAATCATCTATAAACTTCATCACATAGAGACATTAAGAAAACTAGCTGGCATCAGGCTCTTTCTAATTTTTTTTTTCTTTTCGGAGGCTTTAAGCAGTTTGAATACAGGCTATATTTTATTATAAATTTCTTCATAAGAGTAGGTTTTTAATGAAATAAAACACGCTTTGAAATTAAATTTTCCTAAATTATAAAAAAATTCTGTGCTGTATAAAAATTTTCTGTATACTACTGAAACTGAATGAAACATTCAGGCTTGAACTAATAAGGATAATGTATTTATCTTTCTATAAATTTATTTTTAACTATAAGAATAATACGCTAATTTTCACCTTTGTCACTTTATTCTTAATGAAGTCATATTTAAAATAGTAACCAAGGGAGCAACAGAAATGCAAATATAAATGTAAATTTGGGAATATCTCGCCTCTGTGAACTAATTCTTTTCTAAGAGTGGTTCCTAAAGATGGTATAATTATTAATTTGAATTTTGACCCCAATGGGGGGTGAGCATTGGCAACGACGCGCTACCAGTTGATTGCTGGGAAACACTGGACGCTATCAGGTACTCGGTGGAAAACATTAAACAGTTTTGTATATTTTTCATTGAATTCAATTTTTATTTCCAAAAGAAAATGAGTCATTCTGAGTTTTGGCAAAGAGGAAAATCGTAGAGTTAGGTATGATTACATATGTATATGTATATTTCAAGAATTGATAAACGAAAGTTACAGAAAATACATATTCTTATAATATTCTAAGTGACAGCTTTAGCCCTAGTGAAAGTTAGTATATTTCTGACGGAAACTTTTATTCGTAAATACAGGTATGATTGTGACCGATTGTCTGTGGGTCTCCAGAGGATGATTCCCTTCCAGAACTTCGAAGAAAAATTAGAGGGCTATTCCGCTCATTTAACCTCCTTGGTGAGTGGACTGAACTATGCCTCTCGACCAGCAGGAATGAGCCTCAGAGATATCCGTGAAGTCGATGTGCAAGACATGGAACGATGGAGAGAGAGAATCCTCAGTGCTATCCACACTGGACAGGTTATCGACAGCAATGGTCAAGAAGTTCCGTTAGACCTGGAGAGAGGGCTTGATATTCTCGGAGCTCTCATTGAATCTAGTTATGAATCTCTCAACAAAGGGTACTATGGAACATTACACAACTGGGGACATGTTATGGTAGCCAAAATTCATGATCATGATGGAAGGTTTAAGGTAATCTTCATAAATGTCTAAAATTTCGAGTTCGAAATCATCCACAGAAGTTACAATATTTTGTAACGTAATGTGGACAGAAGTAATTATATTTTGTAACTTCAACGTTTTGAGAAAGTCTACAACTTTTATACTTTCATAGGAAAATCCAGGTGTAATGGATGATACATCTACTGCTCTTAGGGATCCTATTTTCTACCGTTACCACAGATGGATGGACAACATTTTCCAGGAATATAAGGCTCGTCTTCCATACTACTCATCCAAGGAAGTAAGTTAAAAACACGTTTAATGTAAATTAATATTTAAAATAATACGTTTTAATGTCTAAAAATTCACAATGATATATTTTTTCCATAGCTAAGTTTCCCTGGTGTCCGTCTTGTGAATGTCACTGTTAACGCCAAAGTTCCCAATCTCATCCATACCTACAGTAAGGACGCCTATCTGGAACTCTCTCATGGAATCAATCTTAAAAATAGAATTCAAGTATGTTTCTAATATTACATCACTTAATTTTCCAGAGTAAATAATATCATAAATTCCTTTTGTTTCCTGAAAAGATTAAATGAAGTCTATTATTTGAAGGTTAAATATGAACATTTGGATCACGAGCCATTTAGCTACAGCATTTCTGCTACTAACTCCTCTGGTGCGCAGAAGAAGGCTACCGTCCGTATTTTCCTTGCTCCCAAATATGACGAGTTAGGAAACAGGTTGATCTTAGAAGACCAAAGGAGATTATTCATCGAACTTGACAAATTCACCGCTGTTCGTAAGTAATTTCATTTTAACTTTCTGCATAGTATTTACAGCTTCGCAAAATGAATCAGGTTACGGTTTTGTCAGAGTTTTTTGTTTGTTTGGCAAAGGAAGACAACAAGGCACTCGAGAAAATTAGCAAAGAAATTGTGGAAAAATAACATTATTATTTCAATATTTAAAATTTATATTTATAATTTGACAAATGAAATAAACGTAGAAAGACTTACTACAAATTTTTGCTGCGTTTTTGTTTTGATTCAGGTTTTTTGAAGTAAAGAATATACAGAGAAACAGCGTTAGAATTGATGGAACTAGATGCTAGAAATAGACTGAAAATTACTTAAATGGACGCGCTTCAGTTATTCGCTATATTTGGTTATTAAACATAAATACTGTGTTTTCTCATGTATAATTTAATTGTTTCTACATAAACTTGTAAAGCCGAAAGCTTATATGCCGATTTTGCAAAGTACAGATATTCACATAATTTATAGCAGGTTATTTTAATCACACTTCATCTAAGCTATCGGAATAAATACAGTTGTATTTCAGATTAATTATATATAAGTGTCAAATTTAAAGCTCGTATTCATTCATTGGTAGTTCTCTGCCTTTATAAAGTAACGTAAAATATAGGCAAAAGCACATTTTTAGACTCCATTTTACGACTCGATGATTAATATAAAAAGGAAACATCAAAACTCTGTACATGCCCAGTTCCAAAAAGAAAGCAAATGATCACTTTAAATGCTTTCAGTGAAGTAAATGGTTTTCACACAAAATTTTGAGAATATTTTAATATAATAAAGTGTAATTTTACCTATATGTGTCAATATAAACCAGAAGCAATTCATTCGAACGGTGTAATTTAGGGTAATGGGACTTTGTTCACCTATTACATTAACATTTACGTTGTTCAGGAACCTCTTTTGAGTTTATATTTGAAATATTTCTGACATGAACATGTTCCCTTAAAACACATATCGAAAATTTAAACTATATATTTTTTAATGTTCTTCCTCATAACATTGTTTTCTATCAGCTGAAAAAAAAACTGCAGAAAATGGTCTCAAATAAAATCCATAAGAGTGCAACTTCCATGATGGACCTTCTGAAGGAAATCGGCCTGTGTTTATATTACAGGTCAAGAAGGCTAGAAAAATCTTGTATATCCAGTTGATTATATCATAAGACCCATCTCCATGCAAATTACCAATGCTTCACGACTTCTGTCACTCGGCCACAAATTGGCTTCTAGGGATAAAATGTTACTGTTTAAAATGTTAAAAAAATGTTAAAGGGATAAAATGTTAACGCTAAAATAAATAATGGCACTGTACAAAAACTCCTGAATCTTTTAAAAAACAATGTAATGGTTTCAGGCTCTTGCATTAAATATGAATTTCTAACAAACCTGATATTGTATGGCAAAATGTATTTTAAATACTAGCATTCATTTCCATTCCAATAAACATAATTTATTTCAGAGTTATTTGCTTTAGCAAATTAACTTTGCTTTTTGACTTTTCATAATACCTTTTTGTCTGATAATTAGTGAATCCTGGAAAGAATGTTATCCAGAGGCAATCAGTTGAATCTTCTGTAACTCTGTCTCACGTACCAACTTTTGATGAATTGGAGCGAGGAGAAGGTCTATCGGATGTAAACAATGAATACTGCAGCTGTGGATGGCCAGAGCATATGCTTGTACCCAGGGGAACACCACGTGGTATGGTCTTCCATCTCTTCGTCATGCTGACCGATTATGAGCTAGATAAAGTAAGTATTTTATGAAATACAAAAAATATACTAATTTTATGATGTAAAAAAATTATATATATTACGTTTTTAAGCGACCATAATAGTGATAAACTATTTTCAATCTACAGTCAATATGGTTAAGGGCAGATCAATATCAAGATACATAAGAAAAAATTTTGATAAAGAATGTTACTAAAAATCGAATAAAAAATGAATAAATTTAAAGAGTTATTTCCTTTTTGCTTAAAAACATCTACAGTAGTCAAAATATTTGCGATAAATAAGTAGATATTAACTGAGACCTGGAAAATAATATTTCATAGGCAGCTTGTATCTATGAAGAACATTTTAATAAAAATTAAGCTTATGCATCAGTATTGCTTTTTTTCGTAAATCGTGTTTTCTTTTCATGTAAAGGTTTCTTTCAAACACGCTTTATTTAAATATTTGTCATTTTAACTAACTGAAAAATAAAACATTAACTGAAGACTTAATTAATTTAAAGTTAGATAAAATTTAACAAGCCAAAACAAAGTTAAATCAAAATATAAAAAAAAGATGAATGCTACAAGTGGATACTATTTTTAATGTAATCAAACGGAGATATGGGTATTTTGATAGCATTAACAACTGAAAGCGAAGAGAAACAATGCAACATATGGAATTTATTTTTATACGCGGGTTTTTGGATCTGTCATGAAGACCTGCATTTAAACAACTTTTATTAGTTAAATTTGTGTAATAAGTGTAGTCTCTATTTCCATAAACTTACATTTGTTAAGAGAACATTTATATTATTAAAGAAAGTAAGAAAGCAAAATATCTTAAATTATAAGCTAATATATACCAAGTGACAAAAAAATCTCATGACCGGATCTCAGAGAGTGGAATAGGCGATATATTACTTCAAATTAGTTAGTTATAATAATTACGAGATTTCATTTCTAGCTAATAGCCACTATTTTATTGGAGTTTTGTTAATAAAATGTTTCCATTGATCGCTTTCAGAACTGAAAAGGCATCAACCGTGTTCTCAGTCTTAAAATTTGAAGCTCAAGTAGGTTTTCTCTGATAATCTTTTCAGACACTACACATTCCCTTCGAGTTGGAGGTTTTGATTGTACCAAGATTTATTGGTACGTACCTGACGAAAACAAGTTTACAAAATTCAGTAATAGCAACTTTCCAACTAAAATTTATGTTTACGTTTCGTCTTGCACTGAATTATTAAGTAGGATATAACATAGCATTTTGAGATAGAAAGTAAGAATGCAGTAAGAATATCAAATTACATATACACGTGTGTATAACGTTTTTCTTTATAATCCATATTAAGGTGTCTTTCTTCATCTATAAAGCCATTGAGAAGCGGAGACATGATAAAAATAATCAAGTTATATTATACGGCGCTTTTCTCGGATGTAATAATTTCTCAAGATTTAATAACTTATTGACGAGAAGCACGACAAATAATGAAATCAGATTACAATGAAATCTTCCTACATGGACTACCCACAGTTCCAAACGATTTTAGTCTTATTTTGAGGCAACTGTCTAGAACATGACCGTCGGTTTAGACTTAGAAATAAATTTTAGGCTTAAATAGGTCACTTCTGGGGAGTTCGCCTACGAGATGTGATCGCTATGAAAGTTTGGCTACAGTCTGATGTTTGAAAATTTTCCGCATGAATTTAGGCAAAATATAAGCTTTATTTAAGTGATAAGTTAATTAGCAAACACTGATACAATTTATACTTAGTTCTTATTTCCTGAAAGCCTTGAAAAAGTTAACTTATCGGAGTATATTTACATGATATAATTTATTACGCAGTGTGAATCTAGATATCATAGATTTAATGATACTTCGTTAACTCGATAACTTATCGATTAAAAGGGTATTATTATTATTGCATAGCTATCAAATTTTCT
The DNA here is from genome assembly GCF_044657685.1 of Stegodyphus dumicola. Classification (NCBI taxonomy): domain Eukaryota; kingdom Metazoa; phylum Arthropoda; class Arachnida; order Araneae; family Eresidae; genus Stegodyphus; species Stegodyphus dumicola. Next base: position 252,205,885 of record NC_140780.1, read on the forward strand.
ATGAATATGAACGAGATGAAAATAAGCACTTAACATAATTTTCATGAGATTTGATGATTTCGTATTAAAGCATGCACATCAAATCGTTTTCTGACACAAAGGTAATTAAATGACTAGTTCAAAATTCATAAAACTATTTGTTTTCCTAGGTTGAGGATGCCCCACCCACAGTTGTGTGTTCTGACGCTGTGAGCTATTGTGGAGCCAAGGATCAGAAATACCCCGACAAGCGTGCTATGGGCTACCCCTTCGACCGTCATATCAAGGCTAGAACTCCAAGCCAGTTCCAGACGCCGAATATGTCCTTCTCTGAAATCAGGATCCAATACGGAGGCCACAAATCAGCCTAAAATTGTAAATTCTACACTGTTGTTAAAGAATCCCAGCTAAATGTATAATTATCAAAGATTGTACTTTTCATGTAAATCGGTAAACCAGAGAATACAATAAAACTGTTCTCTTTTCTGCACTCATTCTTGTTTTTGAGAGTAAATTATAAAACACTAGCAGTATGGAAAAGAAATTGGATATTTTTATTTAGTTAGTTTTATCTATACACATATTTAATTTTGCTTTAGATGAAATACTGCAGCTTGTATCATGCATAAGAATATCGAAGAATTGCATGATGAAATCTAGAAAGCTGGGATTTTCTTTTAAAAATCATTCAAGTAAAAATTATATAGATAATGTAAGTGTAGAGATAATTAATTATAACAGTCTAAATTCTATTCCCCTTTAGGGCATAACAAGAGCGAACAAGCAAAGAGTGAATGATTTATCTTACTAAATATTTCTATAAATTTCTTCATAAATATTCTTATTTTCTCATGCTTGATCAATGACATTCAGTTTGAGAAAAGATGTATTTTAATAAATGGATCATAGCATATCGCTTTGATCATAGCATAACATAAGTAATAAAAATTTGAAATTAAAGCTGTGTTAAAAATTTCAACTAGTTGATTTAAAGAAGGAAATGTAATTAGAAAATATAATGTTTCATAACTTCTAAGTGATCAGTTTTCGTAATTAACCAAATGAATTGAATTAGTTAAGTTAGTCTACTTGAAGCAACTTTTAACTGTTATATAAATTATCTTAAGTTGAACAGCAAGAAATTAAAAAGTCAGATCATATCTGTAAGAAATATGCGTTTCATACATAGTAGAAACCGGTTATTATGAAGAATTCTAATTTTGGCAAATTTTCATTTTCCCATTCTTTAAATCTGATTCAAATATTATTAGGATAACATGGTTAGTCATTTCTAGACAAAAAATTTCCTTAGAAGCTAATTAAAATTTAATAGCTCCATACTGAAACTTTCAATGAAATTAAAAAAGTGATTTTCTTTGTACTATAATAGCTTAAATCTGAACTTCTTAATTAAATGTAGGATGATGGTACAAAAGTTGGCATGCTGATTAAGATATCGTTATGAGAGCAAATTTTCAATGTTGTTTCTCATTTTGGCAAACAAACACCCAAATGTAGAAAATCATATTTCACTTACATAAGATATTTTAATTTACATCTTACTTTTGATTTATGATAAACAGTTTAATATTGCCAAAAGGAATTTTAAAAACCTTAAAATTGATTTTTTTTACCATTCTCGAAAGGGTTATGCTACGCTACGAATTTTTTTATCTTGTTCATATTCCCACACCCAACACTTTTCATCATGTTTTATTTAAATAAATTGGCCATTTTTGTAGGTTTCAAGAGAATAAATTAAGAAATCGTTCTGTGTCTTAAAGGTTCGCTCTTTTGCTTATCATATGGCTGAACTTACAGCAAATCTTTTTCATATTTAGTTATATTTCTAACTAAAGATACACTGTTATCAAGCAGGCGCGTAATGAAGATACAAAATGTTTTATTTTAAACTTTAAAATATAATTGATTTTTCATATTATGTCGAATAATGTTTTCAAGTTAGCTTCGTATAATAAAAAATATTGTTTCGTATTAAATCTTCTGTTTTGTATATCAAATTCGATGGAAGGTCTTTCCAAAGTAAAGATAGGGCCCACCAGCGGCCGAGCGGTAAAGTCGCTGAGCACTGGTAGTTCGGTCAGAGGTTCGAATCCCGCGAACGGGCTGCCTGCATTGGTGTTTTCGTGGTTTTTCCCATGTGTAACGTGTCTACGAGCCAGTTTTCCTTAGAAAGTCCTCCACGAAGGCTTCCCTCTCCTTAGGCAGATAGCCCTAGTGTGGCTTTGCCATAATTAAATACACCACCAAAGTAAAGATAGATGGAAATACATAATTAGGACATGTAAAATGTCTTTGAGAGGTTTCAAATTGTTAACTTTCAATGATTTTTATATTTTTATATATTCTTTTAATGTTCTGCCTTATGCAGTTCTAAGATACGAACAATCTACAGCAGTTAAAACATATTACATAAAAATATTTAAAAAACTTCCCAGTTCAGGGTCTATTCCCATAATCATACTATGGTAATACAACCCTAGTTTAATTTAAATATTTTAGCATCGCATGTACATAATAAGAAATTATTATGAAATAGGGTTTACTAATTCTTCACAGGAAATTTCATAATTTAGTTGGAAATAAACAACCAAGTTTCAAAATTCATTTTCACAGCGGTTATTCGAAATATAGGTGACATTATCATAGGAGATAATTTAATATCTCATAGAATGTGTAAGACTTGATAATTTTGTGTCTAATAATTGTAATTATTGTTGCAGTATGAGATATTTCTAAATTGAAAAAAAAAAAAAAGAAAGGCTGAATTACATGTAACATGATAATCCTTAGTCATGTACATTAGATCACCTTTATAATTAGCATAAACATAAATTTCAAACCGTCAGTTGGGACTATATTGCATAAAACTAGTATTTACTTTAACAAACTGGCTATGATTTCATTTTAACTAATTTAATTTTAAAGCTATATGAGTATTTTCTTAAGCTTCTAAAGAAAGCACACTTAATCTAAAAAGTATTTTTGCTTTAGCTTATTATCAGTTTCCAGTCTTTTGCGTAAACCAACCAATCTTTTAAAAAGAGAGATTGCCACTCCATTTAAACAGCACTTTGATTTGTAAAGTAATGAATATCAATATTTAGTTCATTTTATTTTTATTATAAAAGCGATTAATGGCATTTATTTTTAATTGCAGTTTGATGCAAAAATATGGTGCAAAAAGGAAGGGTCAAAGTGTGCATAGTCAAAGAACAAAATGTCAAAGGATTTGAAAGTTAAAGTTAGTTATTTATGGCCTAACAGATTTACTTTTAAAATACCACTTTATAGTTATTTTGATATCTTAAACAGGAGGTAAAATTAACTTTTAGGAATAAGATGTTGAATTTTAACCTAGAATATCAGGAACAGAGTGTTCAGCCTGAACACTCTGTTCCTGTTCTGCCTGAAACAGGCAGATCTTTGTTCTTCCTGAAACAAACTTCTAAAACTCAGAGTTTGAATCTTTTAAATATATATGTTACTCTGCAGAGTCATTAGGTTTGTCGAAACAGGACACAAAAAAACTTAGCCGTGAACGTGCCAGGATCCGAACTCCGGACTTTACAGTTATTAGCTAATCGTCCTTTCCAATTGCACCACGAAGCGAGCAATAAGGAAGAAGAAAATATCTTACATACTCCCTCTCTTAAAGCGTGACTGGACAGGAGAGGGCTCAATCGCCAAATCCTGGCGGTGATGAATTATTGTCCACTTCATTTTAGTTTGGATGCTACTTGTAGAGCCTATACGTTTGCTGAAGCTGGACTGATGAAGAATGAGCTATGCCTTAATCGGGATTCAAAATCCGGAGCTTCTGATTATTAGCCGGATGTGCCTTCCAATCACACCACGAAGGCAAGCGGTACGGAGGAAGACAATACCTTACAATTTTCCTGAAAGATTTTAATTTTTAAAATTACATTATTTTTTATATAACAGAGTTTTTAATAACAGACTTTTTGCAAACCAGATTGGATGTTTTAACGAATGTTTCGATTTTGTATTCTGCATAATAAAGTGTTTAATTTCACCTATAATTTAAAATATTTAATGCTAATTATATAAGGAAGATTTTTGTGATATAAATATCATAATAAGCAGTCTTAAATATAGTTTTAAATACAACTCTTAGTTACTTGAATCTGAAAATCATCATAATTTGAACTCGCATGAATTTGATCAGCTTGTAAGATCTAGTCTTTCTGCTAATATGCACTACAACTAGATCCACTTGAAAGTCTGTGTTGCGACTTGCAGCAAAGACTAAAAGATGAGTACAACAGAGAAAGAGTGTAAAAGACCCTTTTATTGCACACAATTATTTTCAGACGGCGCGGACTTCATGCTTATACTGTCACCAATCACTTGTAGTGAGGAAGATAATCTAACAAACTTTATTTAAAGGTAACTAGCAGTGTAAGACTACACAATTTAATTTACCCTAGCAGTTTGCCTAGAAACCTACACTGACGTGATACTAAATTCGGGGGCAAGAATGAGAAGCCGAGATTCAAAATTCAAACAGCTGGTAGCAATAGCATAGTGCGCACTGAATAACGAAAACACGTTCACTACTTCAGTTTAAATACACTCTCGTTCACCCTAACTCATTTACATCTTGGCGAGGTAGCGCGAGGGAAATCAGAAGGGACAGAAAAGCTTAACAAATTAAAATAACTATTCATAAAAATAATATACCTCCCAAGTTCCTTTAACAAATAAAGAAAGAGTAGTTAACCAGAGGATTAGGATTATTCAATTATGGCAAAGCACACGAGGGCTATCTGCCTAAAGGGAGGGAGGCCTTCGTGGAGGACTTTCTAAGGGAAACTGGCTCGTATACATGTTACACACGGGAAAAACCACGAAAACGCCCATGCAGCCAACCCGTTCGCGGAATTCGAACCTCGGACCGAACTAGCAGTGTTCAGCGTCTTTACCGCTCGGCCGCTGGTGGGCCCAGGTTAATCAGAGAATAATGGCATCTTAGTACATTAATCATATAACCACCTTTGAATGCTTGTAATTTTTCCGAAGTTACTACATGTTTGCTGAAAAGAATCTTTTTGGTAATATTATTTGCAAACAGTGTATTAAAATAAGAAGCATTCTTTGTGACATTTGCAGCCTTTCTGGCAAACATTTTTCGACGAAGACCAATTTGCAGAATGGTAATAATTTCACATTTAACCCTTTACGAGCAAAATCTTTCACGCAATCGTAACAAAAAAGACAGAATGAAATTTCTTGCGTATTCAGGACACAAAACTTTGGTTTAACCTACTCACTAAAGGTTTGCTACCTTTTTTTTCCAGCGTAAATTACCTTAAAATAAATGCTTAGCAGAGAATTTTTTATCTCCTTTTCTTGAAATCTGTTTATCTGTAAATGTTATGACAAACATGTACTATTCTAATAAACGCATGGCAGTGTGTATTCTAGAAAGATGAACTGATTGCGACGAATTATTCTGATAAATAAATAATGTGTTGACGAAAGCTATCTGGATTACTTTTCAGAATTTGGATGCTATTATCGCCATCACAAAAACTTCAGCAGAAGATCTTAAAAGTATTCTTAATTTAATCTGATAAGCATATTGTGACAGCACTGTAAAAGTAAGGAGAGGAAGTTCGCGAAGGAAAAACAGTTTTCTCCCATTACTTCAGTATGGGTTTGTCCCAAGATTATTTTCGGCTTTCTGTGCAATGATCCCCAAGTTTCATAAACTAGGTATCTTGTTAACTCTTCACGCAGAAAATGGAAAAGTAGAAAGAGGAAATATGTAGGAATAAAGCTGCATTCATAAATAATAAGTAACCTATATACTTATAAATTCCATCACCTTATATCAGAATCAAAGACAGGCAAATTTTAAAGACAAGCAGCAGGCTTCAACAGCATACCTCTAAATATATGGTTACCATTTTACATATTTTAAAGCATTTATATCAGTTTAATATGTCAGCAATAATAAGTAATTCTTCTCACCAGTGACCGAGTGGATAAGACAGTTGATCATTGGTAGTTCGACTCAGATTCGAAATCCGAGGTTCAATTCTTGGGGTTTTTTTGGATGTTTTTCATGTGTAACATGACTACAAACTGTTATTGAAGAGCAAAATAGCCAATGTGCTTATTTTCCTAAATATATCACAACAAGCAATCTAGTGGTGGTCAATAATTTAATAAACAATTGAACAAAGAGTTTTGAAATTCAAATCTGTTTTCAGAATGATAATAAAATGGCTTCCTAGGAAATATTACTCTGATTTTTTCTGTTGTTTAAGCTTTCCTTCAAAAATTCACCTAAACTTGAACTTTTTAATGCATTTACGATGTCTTATTTTAGTTTTAAAGAAGAGATTTTAATCGTACCTAGAGTCCAGAGTAGGGCTTTAGATATGATCGGCGACCGTTCAGCTAAGAAGTTTCAATCGTAACTCCAGAATGGGCTTTGATTATCAAAAGGAAGTAAGTTACTGAAGGAAAGCTCTGTCGCCTTCTACTTTCAAGTCGAAAGTGAGCGCGCACTTTGTCCTAGAACGATGTTTACTGGAAGCATTTTCCGAATCTCGATTCTTCTAAAACCAGTCTTTTCTTAATTTATAATAGCATACAATGGGTGCAAATTAATTTATGCTTTGGCCACAGATAACTTGATTGCAAAGAATGCAACTTAATTATTCATTTTCAAAACCTGAGACATTAGTATTTTTTTTCAGTTATTCTTAATTTTTTATTTTTGTAATATTTACATGCACTGTAAATACCTTTGTGTAGTTGAAGCAAAATTTTATAGTCGTGATATATCACCTTTTAAAAATAAAAGATTAAATTGTGCTTAAACGTAATTGGATACAAACAGAGAAGTAAAGAAAGGAGAAACGGAAGTCGGTTGTGTACATTTAAAAAATTAACAAATCTGTGGATAATGGTTAAATCCTTTACACTAAATTTTCGTACAAAGGTGCAAAATAATGTGTCAAAGCGAAATATTGAAAGAAAATAATATTATTTACATATAATACCAGACAAAGTAAAATGTAAAACCCAAATGCTCTTTAAAGCGAAGGAATTATGTATTCTCATTTTCTTGGATATCAGGCGTGCATTCGATAATGTGTGCTGGCCTGGCGTTCTTCACTTACTTGTGTTTTAAAGTCCCTAAGAATATTTTTTATTTAATGAAGAGTTTCTTGCAGTTTCGCTGTGCTGAACTTACTTTAGGTAATATCACGGAGAAATTTGATTTGGAGAAAGGATGTCCTTAGGGTTCCGTTCCTTTCTTTCTGCTTGTTTATTTGTTTGGAATCTTATTATGAATGATTTGCTTTGTAATTTGAGAAAATTCCAGAACAGTTACCAGATCGCTTTTGCAGATGATTTACTTATTACTGTACAATGCAATAATAATAATGACGCCAGTTTTCCTTCTGATAACATCTTAAATTATATTTATGAATGGGCAAACCGCTACAAGCTTAAGTCTCTACTAGCCCTTCAAAATCGAAAATTACGATGATACATTAAAAAAAAATCAAAGTCATCCCGTAATATTGATTCAATTCTCGAGAGTGAGTTTATTGAAGAAGGGAAGTGGAGAACAGATATTTAGGCATTATTATGGAAAATGAGCTACAGTGGAAACAGCATATTTTTTTATACATTCAGTAAAAGTGAAAAAATTCTTCTTGGTTTACTGCAAAGTTCGAAGAACACTTATGGGGTTAAAATTGATGTTCTCAAATTTATTTATAAAAAGGCGCTGTACCACTCATTTCATTTGACTCAAGAGCTTGGGGAAATTCTGTAAGGAACAAAATAATCTGTAAATTTCTTAGAACATTTCAAGGACATTTCTCTTTCGCATGATTCGGGGGTTACAGGATTTTTAATTATGAGGCAGCATCCGACATTTCTAGTCTCCCACTTGCTGATTTAATAATCTTATATGATCTTGATGTTAGAGGTTGACTTTCAAGTGACAACCATTAAAATGCCTTGAATAGAATGCTTCCTATTTTAAACTTTCCTCACCTTTCAGACAGAAAACCTGTGATAGTTGTTACCTATGATAATGATGTTTTATAAGAACATAGTACTATTTGTTTCACTGATAGTAGTAAGTTAAAGGGAAAGGTTGCCCTTGCGTTTGTTATATATGAATATATTTTGTTATATTATTAAGAGAACGTATTTGTCCAACACAGTTAAACTAAGACTAAGACGTTTTTAAATTAATGTTTTGATCGCTTTGGAATTCGATTTTACCGTTTTTAGTGTATATGCTTGTAACGATATCTGTATGTGTACAACTGCAGTAGAATCTAGGATTACAAACGCCTCTCAGTACGAATATTTCGGTCCATGAATAAATTATCTGGACAAAAAACGCCTTGGGGAACGAAAGGTATTTTGAATTATGAAATTTTAAATCGGTATAAATGATCCTGAAAAGAGTTTTAAACTAACCCTTGCCTCAGAAATAACACTCTGGGACTTCTGGATGAATCATTTTAATATTTTTCTTTGCTTAACTCCAATTAACAAAGTCTGACAGTAACTTACAGGATCTGGAGAAAATTATGATCGATTCTGTTGCAGGAAGAGACTTCGATAGCTTAGGACTTTTTGTTAACTAATATTATATCATCAACTAGTGCAAAACCATGGAAGTAAATAAAGAAGACCTGCAAGAGCTCCTCGAAAACCATAAAAATAAACTTAACAAAAAAGAACTGGAACAAGTTCACAAGCTGCAACAAAAGGCGATTGTGGAGAAAATAACTTCAGAGAAATGCCAAGAAAGTGAAGATGATCCTTTGATCCGCGAAATTTGCGCCAAACGAGGAAATACGAAAGCTATTCTTGTAACGATATCAAATCAATGAAGCTACAGCATAAACATTCTGAACGACAATGCTATGTCTCATTTTAGAAATATTTTAGAACATAACAACGAACCTTACTGGAAAAATTTTGAGTAAAACGGATGAACGGTGAGCCTCAAGAAGAGTCCAGTGGTTCCAAGAGATAAAGAAAAGGTAAAAGAAGATGCCTCAGAAAGACAGTTACGTGATGTTTTTATGGAAGAGAGTTTATCAATAAACACCCCTTCTGTTACTCATCACTTGCGGCTTTCTTTTTGTGCAGGTCGGCAAAATTGAATTTACGTCTGCTTATAATATTATATTTAACTTTTTTGCCTTAGATTTAATGATTTTCATCGATTTTATGTTATGAACTTGTGTATAAAGTACTGTTGTAAAGTTTAAATTAGCAATCACCTGCAGTTCGGAAACGTTTTAATCCATTTTAATTAATTCCTTATGGGGAAAATGGTATTGATATGCGAACATTTCGGATGATGAATAGCGTTCAGGAACGGAAATAAGTTAATGAACCGAAGTTTCACTTTGTAAGTACTCGGATGTAAAGACGGTTTTTAAAGGAAGATTTGGAAAGCATGATACATGAGATTTAAGAAATAAACTAGAACTATAAATTTTATGGCTGGGCATCAAGTTTTAGTTCGAAACCAGTAAAGGTTTAACAGCGATTCATTTGAAACAAATATCCAGATATCTTCATATGATTTAACAAAAGAATTAGTGCGAATTTCTATAAATTAAATACAGTATTTTCTCTTAAGTGATAATATACAGGAAAACGAAGTGCACGTATATTTTGAAATTCAACTCAAGTCTAGAGTTTTACGATTATCATCGTACCATTTAAAATCTATTCATTTGAAAAACACAAACTGTTAATTCGCTAAGAGTATTAAAAACAACTTTCACTATTCTTATTGGTTTCAGATCAAGGCTTATTTTCAAAAAGTTTAAAATAAAAAAAAAAAAAAAAAGCGTGAATAATGAAGGTCACATATTGGTCAAAAAATTTTTTTTTATCTAACAATACATAAAAAGATCACATAGCTAGCTATTTCGAAGTAATATATCATTTCAAGCCTCCCAGATCGTATAGTGGTTAGGGAAGCCTGAATGCGATACCGAAGGACCCGGGTTCGAATCCTGGAAAAAGCATTAGATGTAAAACTGCCTGTCTCTTCATATTGCCCATATTCGCAGTAGGATTACGTCATTATATATTCTTTAATTCTAAAGTTTTTAATGTTTCACTATAATGCACTTTAAGAACAAATTTATGTCAGGAAAAAGTCTGTTCATGAAAAAATAAATAAATAAATAAATAAAAGGGTGCATAAGACAGTTTTTTGCTTCTCTTTCAAAAATCAAGAAATTTGCTCCCAAAGTAAAACTTTGGAACTTAATATTTCAAATTAGCTCATATATGAGGTTTATGATGTATAGAAAAAAGAAAATGTAGCTTTAAATCACATATATACTTCGTTGATAATTTGTGTACACTTTGTATAACGTCCTTTAAGTCACTGAAAAATTAACAGAGAGGTATTCATATTAGATTTCATTATAAAATTTCATGAAATGAAATTTTGGTAGCTATTTTATTAAGTAATGGCAAGCCAAATAAATATGTAAAGAACTAATTTCTCTTATTACAAACCTTATTTCCTCGAACCTAATTTTAGTGGAATCATTCCTGATAACAGGATACCAGTCTTGGTTTCATAAAAAAATAAAAATGAAGAAGAAAAAAAATTCCTCTCTCTTTTTTGTTTGTTTGTTTGTTTGTATGTGTGTGTGTTTACATATTATTTTCGATAATAACATTATTTTTAACACATTTTGAATGAAATAAACTTCATTTAAAAATTTCTATTTTATTTTGCATTAAGGTTAACGGCAGCAGAATATCCGCAGTGTAGAAAACTGTTGCGATGTAATGTGAATGAATTAGATACACATCCTCTTTTTTAAACACAAAACTTATATTAAGTAATTGCACAATGTATAAGTATAAACAAGAAAATGACATATAAAACCTGTAGATGCGAGAACAAAAATAATGAAAATAGACAACATTGTAACTACCTTGCGAATGTAATCGTTTGTCCAATTGTTCAACTGGTGTATTTAATTGGTGTATTTAATTATGGCAAAGCACACGAGGGCTATCTGCCTAAGGGGAGGGATGCCTTTCGTGGAGGACTTTCTAAGGGAAACTGGCTCGTATACACGTTACACATGGGGAAAACCACGAAAACGCCCATGCAGCCAGCCCGTTCGCGGGATTCGAACCTCGGACCGAACTACCAGTGTTCAGCGACTTTACCGCTCGGCCGCTGGTGGGCCTCAATTGTTCAACTGAATTAATGTTCTTTGGCATAGTGCCAAAGCAAAACAGAGTTAGGTTGAGTTGTTCTGTTCCGGCTCACCGGAACATACTCCCACCCTATCATGCATTAGTCCTGATATATGGGCAAAGGAGCTAATTTATGATTATTTCTTTTTAAAATAGAGTTTTTATTTTTAACCGTGGCCACACGAGCCAGTCCATCTGTACCATGATGAAGTTCGACCAGTTGTCCTAGTGGCCAAGAACCTGGAAGATGACCATCATCTAGTAACAGGACGATGTCTCCAATTTTCATATTTGGCTGAGTACCCTTCCATTTCTTTCTGGTTTGCAAAGAAGATAAATATGATTTGGTCCATGATTTCAGAAGTCCTTCCGCATCTTTTGAAGGAGATCCCACCTATTCCGTATATTGGCAGGACTAGTAAGAGGTAGTCCCGGAGGGGATAAGATCACGTCTCCTGTAAGAAAGTGTGAAGGAATGAGAATATTAATGCAATCTATATCAGTATTGTTTACACTACATAACGGTCAAGAATTTAAAATGGCTTCTATCTGAGCCAATATAGTTGACAATTCTTCAAAAGCAAGTAGAGTTTCACCGATTACTTTCTCAGTGATATTTAGTTGATTTAATTGCGGCCTCCCAAATTCCTCCGAAAGGAGGAGATGCTGGAGGAGTGCCATTCTATTGATAATTGAGTTAAATGATGAGCAACGGCTTCGTTCTTACGAAGTAAAGCCCACAATCGCTGAGCTTTCCATTAGCCCCAACGAAGTTTGTTGCATTGTCGCTGTAAATGTGACTTGGAGCTCCTCGTTTATCACTGAAGCTACGCAAAGCAGCTAAAAATGCATCAGCGGTTAAATCGCTGACTGCCTCGATGTGTAGTGCCTTAGTAGCGAGACAAATAAATAGAGCAATGTAACCCTTCGTTGATTTTGCTCCACGACCCTTGTTGAATTTGATTGAAATAGGGCCGGCATAGTTCACTCCGCAGTT